>NC_053425.1:99252834-99600334 GCF_007990345.1 Gossypium hirsutum
CTAGCAAAACTCCATATTTGTTCATACCATCTTTTAAATTCACATATATCTATTTAGGTAGCTCATATTTTCCCCTTTCTAATATTTCAATCCAAAATATCAAAACACCATCCTTTTAGCATTTATCCAATAATACCGTATGCACAATTTGTCACCAAAACTAAAGAAAAATCAACATATGGGTTACAATAAGAGCTTGACTACTACTAGATTCTCATAAAAATCAATAGAAATAACATGAACTCCTACCTTATTTAACCTCCAAGATAGCCGAATGCCCTAGACAAATTCCTTCCTCTTTCCCCTTTTGTTTCGGCTTTGCAAGAAGGTAAGGAAGATGAACACACTCTTACCTTTATTTCACTAATATTAATTTTTTCTCACATAATGCCATTTCTTATTTTAATAACTAATTAAACATATATATTTGCCCATCAACACCTATCTTGGCCGGCCACTATAAAGAAAATTGGGCAATTTGACATGCAAGTCCACCCTTGTGTTGACATGCACTAATAAACCATTTAAAATTAGTCTATCATATTTCACCATGTCTCATATTGATCCCTATTTAATAATTTCTCATGCAATTGGCAAAATTAGGGAATGAAACGTCGACATATGCATGTACACACATAATAAGCATAGAATATAACAATTAATCATTTTTACGACTCGGTTTTGTGGTCCCGAAACCACTTTCCGACTAGGGTCACATTAGGGCTGTCACAAGGGCAGGGTGAAGTTACGAGTCCTGTCTCTCTGAAGTTGCAGTGGAGCGGATTGAAGATAGCAAATCTTATCTTTCTGAAGTTACAGTAGAGTAGATTAAAGCTATCAACCTTATCCCC
This sequence comes from Gossypium hirsutum, assembly GCF_007990345.1. Lineage (NCBI taxonomy): Eukaryota > Viridiplantae > Streptophyta > Magnoliopsida > Malvales > Malvaceae > Gossypium > Gossypium hirsutum. The sequence goes on from NC_053425.1 coordinate 99,253,686, forward strand.
CTGAAGTTGCAGTGGGGCAGGGTGAAGTTACGAGTCCTATCTCCCTGAAGTTGCAGTAGAGCAGACTGAAGATAACGCATCTTATTTTCCTAAAGTTGCAGTGGAGCGGATTGAAGCTACAAATTACAAACCTTATCTCCCTGAAGTTGCAGTGGAGTAGGTTGAAGTTACGAGTCTTATCTCCCTGAAGTTGCAGTGGAGCAAATTAAAGCTACAAGTTTTATCTCCCTAAAGTTGCAGCGAAGTGGATCAAAGCGACAATTCCTATACCCCTGAAGATACAATGGGTTGGAATAAAGCTACTTGAAGAAGAGAAGCACCAACAAAAGACAAGACTCGACAAGACTAGGCAAAATTGGCCCTTTTTAATGTTTTTACTTCATTTTCGTTACACAACAACGAGCAAAGAAGGGCAGCTGTAAGGCCCAATTTTGGCCCGAGCTAAATAGTCCCAAACAAAACAATTGTTAACAGTTCTTCTTACAACTTAAGACCTCAAACCCATTACATCAACTCAAACATCAAACCGAATTAAACTCAGCCAAAATTACAACCCAATAGACCCAAACTAAAAAACCCTAACCCAAAAATGGTCTAAAACATAAAGCCAACTCAGAAACAAAACCTTAGAGGCTCCTATGTGCGTCGCTCATCCTCGGGCATACCTGCCCTTCGTCCCAAGGTCCATCTGTGACCTTGCACCGAAGAGGAAAATTTCTTCGTCGTTGACCCCTCAAGAACCTGCAAAAGAAGACCGAGAAAGCAGAAACAGGACAGAAGAACCGTAACAGAAATAAAAAGAAAACAACAGTAGCGTAAAATCTTCTGTAAATCGGCTATAAAGCCAAAGAATCCATCGTATTGTTTTTTACACGAACACAGACTCTTAAATAGAAAAAAGAAAGAAATCAGAAGCTAATACTTCAAAGTTGCCATTTTTATTTTTTTTATTACTTGGAATAAAAGTATGAATAATATATATATAGATATATATAACACCTCACCGTTGGTCTGTTCTCCGTCACAGTTGAGCACTTCCAATAACCCAAACGTCACAAGACCCATTCGGGTTCTCCAACAAGGGTTGGAAGAGAGTCGAGAACTGAGGTCGTTTTTTTTCGCTTTGCGATTCGCCCTTTTTTCATTTTTCTTTGTTTTTTTTTTAAATCTGACCTAGATCTCTAAAAAGGAGGGGATACGAAAGGCCAACGCTAAGCCATGGTCGAGGCTCGCCGGAGCCAGGCCCAACGCTAGGCCGAAGCAATAGTTGGACCAAAGAGAAAAGAGTAAAAGCTTTTTTTTTGAAACTAAGGTTAAAATGAGGGTTTTAAAAAATTTTAGCTTAAATAGGAATCACAAAACGGCACCATTTTGGGCCGGTTTTAAATGACCAAATGATGTCATTTCATGGCCTTCAACCCGCGTTTTGACCCGACCCGACCTAGGGTCCGCGCGTCTCTTGCCTAATGGCTTATTTGTTTTATGGGTCCTTCCGCTTTTGAGGCTGTTTTAATGTGGGCCTATTTTCCTTTTTGTTTCTTTTTTTAATTTTACCCCGTAGTTTTTGCTTCTATTTCACTTTAGTCCCATACAAAGTGCAGCATTTCGGGGACGGGGATATTTCTCCTCTTGGTCCCCCCATTTCACTTGTGTATCGCAATATGGCCCCCCTCCCTTGTTTCATTTTATTTTTTTAAATTCTATTCAAGTTGCAATTAAGCCCTTTTCAATTTAATTATTTTATTATCTTTCATCAATTTACTAGTTTGTTTATTTATTCATTTCATTTTACTAGTTTGTCTGTTCTTTTATTTGTATATTACATCTTGTTTATTCGTTTTTTTATATTTGTATATATATATGCTTATTTTTTTGTCCTCATACATGTTATTTATTAAATTTTTCTTTCTTTTAACTTTTATTTTCTTAATTCATTTATTTATTTGCGCATCTATGATTATTACTGTTTTATTATTGTATTTATTGCAATCACTATTGTCCTTTTATTATGATACTAATACGTATATTTTATTATCGCCAATTTTTTTATACTTTATTCATTATAAGCTCATGTTGCATCATTATTAAATATTAGCTCCCGTTTTAAGCCATATTCAAATGAGTTTAAGTATGTATAAATTTAAGCATTATATTAACTCTTATTCAAATTCGTAAAAGCTAATTCTTTTTTTTAAATAATAATAAGGCAACGTTTAGTATTTGGAGACTCGAGAAGTCGTGTCCTAATTTATGGGGTTTCGATTTTCTCGTTCAACCTAGATGACCGAATCTCCTTTTTAAAATATGCGAGACTCAAATAAAAATAATTAAAGGCAAACTTACTCTTGAGAATATGAGATGCCGTGTCCTAACTTATTGGATAAAATATTTTGTTACTTCGAGATAAGGAGGCGTTTTATACATTTTAATTTACTCAAGCATTTTTAATTAAAAACAACGTTAAAACAGAGAGGATCGTATTTTTAATTCTTTTCGGGTTTTCAAATTCCGACGTTTAGACATTAATTAATCAATTATGTACCAATTTGGGCGTTACGAGGGTGCTAATCCTTCTTTGTACGTAACCGACTCCCGAACCCATTTTTCTGAATTTCGTAGACCAAAATTGTTGTTTTAATAAATTAATCAATTATGAGGTGACCCGATCACACCTCATAAAAATGATCAGTGGCGAATCTCATTTTTGTTTTCAATTTCAAAACCAAAATCGACCTTCTTTTAAAAAAAAAGATTTCGACAATGTTGTTATTGATTAGTTCGGTTGGATTAGAATAATTAAAGTTACTGTCGACTGAGTCTTAGCTCAGTTAGTATTGATATTGTTGTCTATACAGAAAGATGTGGGTTCGAGCATGTTGAAGCGTATTTATCCTCTTATTTAAGGGTTGGGAGGAACTATAGATAGTTCTAGGCTTATTTATGAAAAAAAATAAAGTTACATTTATTAGAACTAATTTAATTTAGATTAATTATATTGTTAAGGTTTATTCTATAGGAAATAGGATTTAGATTAGTCTAATGTTAGTTTTTGGGTCTTGTAAAATCCAATTAACACTAATTAGGTTAGATTGAATTAATTATGGACTTAAGTTAAAATAATTGATGTAGTTGGATCTTAGAATAAAGTTAAGGTTTATTCGAAGGGAAACATAATTTAGATTAGTTTCATTTTAGTTTTTAGTTCTAGTATAATTAACACTAATTAGGTTATATTCAATTAATTATGGGGTTAATTTAAAATAATTTAATTTAACTAATGTTGATTTTTCATTAATTTGGATTTAAGTAAACTAAGATTAGATTAATTTAAATTAGGATTAAGATTATACGATTTAATTTTATACTGGAATTAATAATTGCGTAAACTGCAAAAATAGTCACTTTTGTTTGTCTCAAATTACATTTTAGTCAGTTATGTTTAAACTGTTACGTTTTAGTCACTTACGTTATCGTTTTGTTACGAAGTGGTCACTCTACCATTAAACTCCATTACTTTCCTAATGTTAGTCCTACGTGGTAGTCCAAATGAGTTTCTAAATGCCAACTTGTATGTCTATTTGCTGGGATAAAAATAAGTTTTTAATTAAATAAATTTAATTTGGACTATCATGTAGGACATCTAAGTTGGCATTTAAAATCCATTTGGACTACCACGTAGGACCGCTGTTAGGGAGGTAACAAAGCTTAACGGTAGAGTGACCGCTTTGTAACAAAACGATAACGTAAGTGACTAAAATGTAACATTTCAAACATAAGTGACTAAATTGTAATCTGAAGTAAACAAAAGTGACTATTTTTATAGTTTACCCTTAATAATTTGTATTTAATAAATTTAATTTGAGTAGGAGGTAAGTTAATCATGGCTTTTGACATTTCAATTTATTCAATTTAGCCTTTAGACATATTTTCCAATTTATTTAATTTAGTTGTTGATTTTATTTTTTGGTTTATTAATTTAATCTCCAAATATGTTTTCTGATTTATTAAACATGATTATTATGAGTATCTATTTATTTTGATTGAATTTTTATTTGGTTTACATTTTATAATTTTTAGATATATTGATGAAGGAAATTATGATTTGTGTAAAATTTTGAAAATTTATCAACTCTAAATTTTATTTATTTGGACAGCCCATGTATGTTTTTTTTTTGGTTAAAGGGTTGAAGTAATTTTTGGGAGCAATTATTTTGGAGTTTGAGTTTTTTTTTATCTAAGTTAATCTCTAAACTTAGCAATCGTTTTTATATCGGGGTTTGAACTTTTTGTTTGTCCAAGTTAATCCTGATCTGTATTTTAATAATTAGTTTTTTTTTTGTGATAAAATTTTCAAAGAAATCTGCTTTTGTCATAACTCTTTGTGATTACAATGAACGTTTTGTCAAAGTTGTTAGACATTGTAGTTGCAAATGGATTGTTTCTTTTATCATCCAAAATGTAAGAAAATCAATCTTACACATCTATGCTTTGCAGATGGCTTGCTTATTTTTGTGGAAGGTAGGGAGGATTCTATTGTAGGAGCTAAAGTGCATAACAGAGCAATTTTATAAAGTTTTTCAGATTGCAGTTAAATTCTTCAAAGAGTGAAGTGTTGTCGGCTGGAATGGTTGATTCACAATTGCAGGAAGTTAAAGAGAGGAGTGGATTTAGCTTGGGTCAGCTACCTGTGAGATATCTTGGAGTCCTTGTTACCGGGTAATTTACGGAGAAAGATTGTGCACCCCTTTTAGATACGATAAAAGTATGAATGAATTGTTCGGGGGGTAAAATTTCTTCCCTACGCAAGTAGAGTGCAACTTATTCAAGCTATACATTTTAATGTACAGAACTTTTGGGTTAGGCACTGTATCCTTCTCATAGCAATAATTAAGAAGACCAATCAATTGTGTTCGAAATTCTTATGGGAGAGGAATGGGAGTTAATACCCACATTATGGATTGGGCCAGATCGGGTTAGGCTCGAAGGAAAATTTTAGGTTTGTTTTTTAGAATTAGGTTCTGTCCCAAAAATGAGTTTCAAATTCTGTCTAAGCTTGATATAAATTTAAGATGCTAAATTTGAGCCCAACCCAACCCGCCTGTAATAATTTTTTTAGTTTACTTTTTATATAAAAATATATTTAAAAAATATAATACACTAAATACACTAAAAATATTAAAATAATTTTTTTTACAACAAATTGAAAATACATTAAAAAAATTATACTTAAATAACACTAACATAGTTGTAACTTAGCAAACAAATTCTTTTAAAATAGTAGCAAAACAATAGGGAAAAAAAGTTTAGGCTTATTCAAGTTGGGCTAGGCCCAGGCCGAAAACATCCTACTCAAGGCCTAACTTATTTAAAAATAGACATTATTTTTCATCCAAACTTATTTTTTGAACTTATATTTTTGTTCAAACCCTTTGACTTTTCGAATAAATGGTCCAGGCTATGATCAATTCTAGAATCAACTACTGAGTTGGTATATGGTTTGTACACCAAAATGAGAGGGAGGTCTTGGACTTAAGGCCCTTCTAAGTTGGAATCAAGCCTGCATTATTCAACACATTTGGGCTATTCTAATGCAAGCGAGGTCTTTGTGGAAATGCTTGGATAAGGGCATATGTTTTGAAAGGGAGGAGTTTGATGCAAATATCTTGCACGCAAAATAGTAGTTGGAGCTGGAAGAAATTAATGAAACTAAGGCACTTGGTATAGGGAATGGAAAAATACAAAGGCATTATTTAGTTGGTAAACTGAAAAGAATTAAGGCCAAAAGCTAAGAAAGTTTTGTGGAGGAAGTTAATCTGGTTTCCACTTTACATCCTTAAACATTCAATGGTGGCTTGGATGACAATTCTAAATAAGTTGCCAACAAAGGATGGGCTATTTGCATGGGGCTGGACAGTTGATGATAGGTGTCAACTATGTTTTGTGAAAAAAGAGACAAAGAATCATCATATTTTCTTTTTTGTGTGCTTATTCAAGAACAATATGACAGATGATTTTGCAGGTGTGTTCACTTCATTGACAAGTTATGAATTGGGATCAGGGGCTGCAATGGACTAGCACCGAACTTAAAGGTAAAGCATTCTTATTTCTTAGCCATATTATTGAGATTGGCATGGTCAACATACATTAATTCAATATGGAGGGAGAGGAACCAACGACAGTTTGGAAGTAAGCAGAGATCTAAGAATGCTCTGTTTGAGGAAATTAAAAAGGTTATAAGATTGAGACTAATTGGGGTAAGAATTAACATGAATAATCCTATTATTAGCCAGCTGTATATTGTATAAGTTTCTCTTCATTTTTTTTTATTCTATAGAATGCTCTGTTTGTAACATGACGCTCTTTTTTGTTAATTAAAATTTCATTTAGCTACAACTTACTTAAAAATATATAGGGTAAATGTTTAGAGATCATCTTTCTTCTCGTAGAAAGCTAAACTTTTTAGAATGGTCAGCTAAGAGTTCAACCTTTATAGGAATAAAGTTTAGAGATTAACTTGGATAAAAAAAATTTAAGTTTTAATGTGAAATAATTATCAAATTTAAGGATTAATTTAAATGAAAGAGTTCAAACTCTATCCTGAGAACAAGTATCATCAAAATATGGAGTTTCAACATTTATCCACCTTTGACAAATATTATTTCCATTGGAGTACATTACACCTACCAAAAGTTAAATTGTTACTAGAATGTAGAATTTTGACTAAATCTGTTCATGGGTCAGTTCACTCGTCCATGCCTCCATCCAAAAAATATGTTTGAATAAATTTTAAGTCTTGTTTTTTATATGGATCAGGCTTTGGGTAAGGATTTTTTTGGTCTGAGCCCGGCCCAATCCAAGAATATTATGTTATAAAAATATTATATTAATTATATATGTTAAATAAAAATTATATATATTTATATTAAATCACTAACTCAATAACAATTAAACCTATTACCCAAAACTTTAAAAAAAAAATTTACCCAACTAAATAGTCTATCCCAAAATATAAAATTTTAAAAATTATATTTAATACAGTAAAAAAATATTATATTTATTTATGTATTTTAATATAAAAAAATTATTATATTTATAGTAGTGTTTTTTTAATATAAATACTTTTCAATGTGTTAGAAAACTTTTATTTTAATATTTTTTAGTATCATGGAACAAATCCATTGGCACAAATAATGCATGGGAGAAAATTGTGTTATCTGGGCCCGAAGGATTATCGGGCAAACTACTAATTTTTGGATACGAGATATCCATCCTAATCACTATGGTTGCATTTGCCCAATTAACATGTTTGAAGGGATCAATGTTGAACTTATCGGATCCTTAACAATTCATGCTCGGATTAGTCATTGGGGGTCTCTAGAAAGTGTATTTTATAAAATCTTTGATAAAAAAATTATTATATTTTAAAAAATATTTTTAAATAAAAACTAACTAAAAAAATTAAATATAAACAAATCAAATCGAACTTGAATTTATAATTTTTAAATTGAATCAAACTTGAAAAAAATAAAATAAAAAAACTCAATTTTTAAATCAAACCAAACTCAAACTTAAAAAATTGTTTAAATACCTTACATAATCTAAGCCCAATTCAAACTAAACTAAGTCCATAATCACCTCAAATTTTTAGATATCACACCATTAGCTGGGTATCTACTTCTGCTTTTTTCTTTTTGGGCCGAATCGGTTTGGGAACTAGAGGAGCCGCTGCCGCCACCGACCCGCCTAAGCAAAACACAAAAGCAAAGCCCCCGTGATCACTGCTCTTTTCTCGTCGAATTCCAGTTATTTCAGAGCTAAAATACGAAACAGAAAGGGAATGGGTCACAACAAGCCCCGGCGTTTCAAAACCCATAACTCTCATCGGGGACAGTCTAGCAGAAACCATCAATTCCAAAGGTTTTTTTTTCTTTTTTCTTTTTCAATTCACTTTTAAACCTATCTAATTTCAAAATCAGTCTACTAAGCTTTTATTTTTCCTTTATTGCTGTACTTTTCCAGGGAAGATGAATCTCTCCCACATGATCAACGTACTAATTCCATAACCATATCTTCATTACTTCAACTGTTTTGTTTTTCTTAAAAGTTTGTTTGGATATATCATGTGTTTGATGTTTTGCCACTGTTAATTGCTTTTTTTTCTATTTTCCTTCTCCATGCAGCTCCCGAAGAGGAACCCAATATTCCTAAAGTTCAACTTGCTATGTGGGTTTGTATTTTTCTCCTACTTCTTTTTTTGGTTAACTGTTATTGAAATTAATTTTTTTGGCTAGCTTTAATGGAGGTTTTTGTGTGTTTGTAGAATTTGTTATAGGGAACTTTTGTTTGATCAGAATGTGTTTGATAACTCATATTATCTATTAACAGGAAATTTTCACAAACAAGTTTTGAACGAGACTAATCAATTTAAATGCAGAACATGATGCAGTTTTATATTTGAACTATATTTTTCCACTAAAGAAAAGATATTTAAATTACTCCTTTTTAATTTTTTATTTAGAACTATCCAAAATTAAAAAAAAAATTAGGTTAATAAGGTCTAAATCGTGAAATGAATAGTTTCTCAAAATTACATATTTAAGTGTAATTATATTGAGTACTTAATTTTCAGTAATATACTAAACAATTTTTATAAAACAATTTTGATACTTAAATTTTAACACTTAAATTTTCAGTTTATTAAACACACTTAATATTTTCAGTTTATCAAAGAACATCTTATTCTTTAATATCTTTTTTTTTTTTTTGAAAAATGCCTTTTCCTTAAAAAGTGGCTTCTATGGATTGATGACTTCAAGCATATTGCTATCACAATGGTAATTGCCAGCAATGCCAAGTCATTGTCTTCTTTAGCTTTGCTTATTATTTTGAATTCGTGATCAAATCGTTCTTAAAATGGTGTTTGACAGTTGGCCTTTTGATTTTCTTTTTCTTTAATAATTGCTTGCATGGATTACCCTCATTGTTTTCTTCTTGTTGACTCAGGATTTTGGACAGTGTGATGCAAAAAGGTGCACTGGGCGCAAACTTGCAAGATTTGGGTTGTTGAAAGAAAGTATCTGCTAGACTAAATTTCCCTGAAATTTAATTTTGTTATGCATGTTTGAATTTATCTTATTTATGTCATATCAAATGTGCTTTGTGCTCCGTAGACATTACAGTGCATGGATTGTTTTGTAGTTGTTTTGCATGAGACATGTGTCATTGTGTTGGATTCAAGACAAAGTTGCACCATACCTAAGGTTGGAATAAGTAAGAGTGAAGGATAACTAAGAGACTTATGGGTGGAAATTGGGTATGAATAGCCTGCCAATGGGTGTCTGGTGGCAGTAAATCAAATCTATTTTGAAATAAGATACGCATAATTTTACATGCAGAGGAGAAAGATTGAAATTCCTAGAAAACTTCTATGGGCTTTTAGAAAGGTAAAATGGAAAAGTTAACATTGAATTTTTGAAGTTGGCCCTTGGTTCCTGCTATAAATAAAGACTACTGTTTAGCATAGTCATCTGATACAAATAGATTCTGCCCTCATAAGCAATCACAAACTTAAGCTTTAGGAAATTAAAATTTCAGCTTTCACTTCCAGGGGCTTGGAAGTTGGTTCTAATATTCATAAATTGTCTTGTTGAGTTTAGGATCTTGCAATATTAGCCAGTCAAATGATTTGTCAATGGTCGATTTAGGGAATAGTAGTAACTTGTGAGTGCAATTAGTTTATGTAAGATCAATCGATTGATTCAGTCATTTTGACCTTAAGGTCATATTCACTTTCAACTAATCTGGAGCAATGAATGATTTCATGCAGGATTTGCGTGTAAATAGTGGTTTTGGTGGCATTGTTTTAAGGTACTTTCAATAAATCTTCTTTTTGTTTTGGGGAAAGGATGATTTGAACTCCCTTCTTTTAGTTAGCAGCATACATGCACCTATTATCAGGCCAAATGCTCGGGATGCCACGTTGAACAACTTTGACATTTGCTTTTCCTAAGTTGATGGTGTTACTCATCATCATAGAATATCACCCGATATTTGTTCTTTTGTACAAATATATTCTCATGGCTGATATGAAAATCATTCATGCATCTAAGAATACTCCCGAGTCCAAACTAATGTTGAGAAGCAAGCTGCAAGAACCTCTTCTTCTAGTTTTACCTAACAGTTTTGGCAAGCTTGTATTATCTGCTTTTTAATCCTTTGCTTCGACTTTAATAATCTTTTACTTATTTGTTTTGAACCTCTGCTGGGCAGTCCTGTTGGTAGTCAATGTGTCTCAAAAGAAGATTACAACTTAATAAAGAGGAAAGGGTTAGCTGTTGTGGATTGCTCATGGGCTCGACTTAGTGATGTACCCTTTGTGAAGCTGCGGTGTGGTGCTCCTCGCTTGTGTATGAATATAAACTTTTCAAGTGTTTCCTATGTGAATGAACTTTCTGCGCATTTTGTCTAACATATTTGGGCATTTGGCTTTTTTTTTTTTTTTGCCTCAACAATCTATTAGTACTTGCTTTATCCACAATTCCTCCTATAATGTCTTTCACAAATTATTGCTAGTACACAATTGTTACACATTATGGTTAAAGATGCATATGACGTCTTCACTGCTAAATTCATCAGATTTTAGTCTTTCAGTCAACATGTTGCAAACTTTTTCTTATCTCGTAGCATAATCATGACCACCTTGTGGATGATTTCAACAGTTACAAGCCCCCATTAATACATATTCTTATCATATCAGTCCAACAAGCCAGGAATTCTTCCGTCCTTTATTTTTATATTGAATTGTATGATTCAAATAGGCTGCCTTTATATTTGACATGTATGGAACTTTGATGTCATTGTTGTTGCATCATTTTGAAATTTCAGTCCTTAAGGTGCTTGATGATGTTTTAATAGCAGTAATATCCGGGATGCTAGTAATAGTACCTGTATGTTTTCTTTCAGTTTGATTTCAAATATGTTTGGCCCAGATGTGATACTTTCTATTGACTTTTTGTGAAATCAGATGACAGGTTGTTTTTTTTTTTTTGTGTGTGTGTGTGGCATATTACAGTTATTACTTGTAACTGAACTCAATTACACTCCTCTTACGTCATATATGATGGAAAAAATTTAAATGACAATTCGAAAGTGAAACTTTTTCTTCCTACTCTTGTTGTTGTATACTTCTATATTCGTCTTAATCGGCTTTATACATAGAACATATAAATGAAAGCATAGTTGCATATTGTTTGGCATATGTACATCCCCATATCCTCGTTAAGAGTGATTCATATTTTACTGGTTTTCCATAATTTTGTCCTGTTTTCCAAATTTGATAAATTTCTTGGAATTGCAGTGCCATGGCTAGTGGCTGCAAACCCAGTAAATTATGGTCGCCCATGTGAGCTATCATGCGTAGAAGCATTATCTGCTGCTTTACTAATATGGTACTTATTTCCCTAATCAACATATATTTTCACAATCTAGCAGTTGTTTGGCTGAATTGAGGATATGGTTTCGATCACATTGTTTCTTTTTCTTCTGTATGGTACGTCACTCAGAGTCTGATATGTTAACTGAGTAAGTCTTCTGGGTTTTTGTTCCTTTGTGATGTTTCAACAGTGGGGAAGAGGAAACTGCAAATTTGCTGTTAGGCAAGTTCAAATGGGGTCATGCCTTCCTGTCCCTTAACAGGTACCTTATTATTATTGTTTTTCTAGTACAAAAAGTTTCAAATTGGTTGAAAGGTATGATCCATGTTCAAGTGGGGAAACATTCTTATTGGATTGGTGTAGGGAACTTTTGAAGGCATATTCTGAATGTGAAAATAGTGCTGACATCATATCAGTCCAAAATTCTTGGCTTTCCCAACAAAGGCAGGTCCCTAAGGTTCCACCAGATGCAGCAGAAGGTGCATCCAATGATTCAGAAGATGAGGAGGGTTCTTCCAATGATTCTGAAGATGGGCTACCTCCTCTAGAAAGGAACATGAACCATTTGAGTTTGCAGGAAAGTGATGATGAAAGTGAGTAAGTAGTATCCAGCAATAGTTTCATTCACAAGTAAGCACCATTAGTAAGTAGAAAGAGGGAAATATGTTATGGGGCCGTTTCTTATATGCTGCACATCTCTTACCCTGATTCCTTCAGACTTCCATTTCCTATAGGTGAAATGAAATATTAAATCTAACGTAGGTAGAAAATGGTTTTTCCTACTTGTCAAGGATTACTATTTAACTGTTTTGTATCTGTTCGGAGGGAGGTGGGGCTGATTGGGCTTAACATATATTACTTTCTAATTGCTTAACATCTTATTTCAATGTTTCAAAAGATTATAAATTTATTTTTAGATTAAATATCTATATTTTTATGAAATTTGAATTGGCTCGTTGATTAAACGAGCTGGGTGAGTAGATTGGGTTTTGGGCTTATACTGTAGTAATTGAAAATTTGTAGTAAAGATCCCTTATTATAAAAAGGGTAATTTTATTTGATTCATTGAGGTGTTAAGTTTTTCTTTTTAAAGTTCGGTTAGCGAGTTTAAAGTAACAATTTGGTGATCAGCACGATAGATCAATACTCATTAATATGATGATAAATATACTTTAGATTTAAGTAAAAGTCTTGAAGATCAGAGTAGAAAGATATTTAGGTTTTTGGTTTGGAGGCGAAAGATATATGGATTTTGGTTTATAGGACTGTAATGTTTAAAGTTGTTTTATAAAAAAAATGAATAGTACAATAGAAAGGGAATGAAAGCTTCGAATTGATGTGTGTGGTATTAATATAGGTGGTTATACAACAGTTCGATGATTTAGATGAAAATTTTAAAATAATTTAATGATTATTTTATAATTTATAATTTTACCGATTTATTTTTAATTAATGCTTACCAAATAGATTAAGAAAATCATATATGTAAGATTTATGTTACATATTTAAGAATTAATTGTGAGTAAAAGAAAGGAGAAGTGGTAGTTGTTGGTTGAAAAGTAAATGGCACTTCCCACCTAGTGTTGCGTAGAACTTCATATAAGTTTCATAATTAGAACTTAATTAATCATTGCCTCTTAATAGTAATAAGATGGTGTCATATATTCTCTTCTCTCTCTTCTCCTTGAAGCTTCCACAGTTGTTATTACGTTAAAAAACATATAAATAAACGATAATTATTACGAAAATTAATCTATAATATTTATAAAGATAATATATATATAAAATTATGAGTTCGGACATTTTTTTGAATCCACTAGAATACTATTTTCTTTTAATCATATTATTAAATTTATATCTAATTTTTTTTTGAAGTTTTGCTAATTAACATTTAAAAATAATTATAATTTAATTCATCATTATTAGTTAAAAGCTTGTGCTAATTTTAAAATAGAGATATTAATTCTTTAGAACTCTAAGCATAAAATATAAAAAAATTTTGTAATTATAATTACAATTACTAATTAAAAATTTTGATATAAAAAAAAAGTTGCGCTAATTTTTTTTATTATTATAAAATTTGTGCTAAATTATTGATGTAAAATTGAGTTATTACTTTAATAAAATTTTAAGCATATTAATTATAACTTAATTATTATTAGAATTAATTACGTTAATTAGTTATAGTTTTTGAATAATGTTATTTGCTTTAATTACATAAAATAAAATTATATTGTAGGTTGAATATGTTAAAAATATTTTAAATATGATTTGAAACTTTTTCATTATAATATTTGAATTAATAAGTTAATATATTTTAATTATATTTAATTTTTATGCTAATTACTACAATTGAAATATCATATTTAAAAAATTAATTAAACAATTACCAACAAAAATCAATATTATAAAACTCAATATTTCAATAAAATATTGAACTTAAAAGCCAGATATTACAAAGTTTCAAGTACAAAAATATACAAATCCAAATAACGACCAGTAAAATTAATTATTATAAAACTCGAGCAGATCGATAATCAAAATAAGAATTAAACTTATATTAGAACAAATCTTGACATGGCCAACATATAGTGGAATTTAAACTACACGGAATATTTACATATAGTAAAATTCAAATTATACAATAATAATGTAAATAATTTTCTAATTTTGGGAAAATTGAATTTCAATTTTTTAAATACCTTATTTCATCTTGGTCATTGTAACAATTTATTAATAATTTATATGAATTTGCAAAATTAGGAGAGACAAAAATAAATGTGTCAAAAAGAGAAAAAGTCAAAACTCAAAGGAGCCATTCATAAAAGCAAAACAAGTATAAGGAAAAATGTGTAATTTCGGTTAAAAACAAATCATCACGTGACTTAAGCATGACTGAATAGAAAGTCGCTGAGGGGTAATTTAGGCATTTAATTGCCAACAAAAATCAATATTTCTACAACAATTGCCCTTGTCTCCTTGGATTCGATAATATGAGCAGAGGCACAAGCTTTTTAAAACCCTAATTTCACCCATTTTCTCTCTCAAAATTCTAAAAGAAAAGACCAACCAGATTATATTATATTCAAAACAGAGAAAAAAGAATCAATTGCTCATCAACCACTCTCTCATAAAAAAGCGTTTTCTATTTTCCATTTACTTTTTTTTTATTTTGTTTTTTCTTCTAATTTTTCCTTGTTTTCGATAACTTTGTCTTTGTTGAAAACTAGGGTTTGCGCTAATGGTGGGTTTTGTCTGTTGAAATTAGGGTATTTTTGGTTTTCGATTCTCCTGTAAGGGAAGTGTGGTTGTGGTGGCTTCCCAAATATATAGTCCTGTGAGTAATCTCTATTTCTTTTCTTTCTGCATGCATTTTTCTAATGGGTGTTATTGCATTTCTAAATACGATTAATTTTTGTGCGATAGTTTCAGTTCATTAGTTTCCTGTGAATTCGGCATTTTTTCTTTGCTAGTGAAGGAAATTTCTCATTTCCGAAGATAGGATATGGAAAATTTTGGGCTGGAAATGAATATATTACTGTTTTTTATTGCTTTTTTTTTTTGCTCAGTAGCTTTTTGGGAGGAAGGGGACTTTTCTTGTATATATATTTTGTCCAGGCAAATAAGGTAAACCCCCCCCCCATTTTGTGGTGACTGGTTTTGTGTTAACTAAATACTTTATTGCTTTCCTTTTCTATATTTTACATGAAGATTTGCTATTCTTCTGGGTTAATTTCTTGGAATTATTTTATTGGCTTTGCTGTATTTATTCAAATTGTTTAAACAGCTAGATATCATGCCTTCGGCTCCTTTATTTCTTCTACCTTATAAGCATAATTTAACTTCATTTTTTAATATAACATGTTTTACTATAATCTTATCTGTTTGGGTTTTCTGGTGAAAGACTGAGGAATGTGCGTTTTCTGGTAGGTTTTGAAGGTGAGTTTGGGTTGGAAAAGATGTCATCAAAATATCAAATACTTGACAATAGACCAATTGATCAATGGAAGGTTACAGAGTTGAAAGAAGAACTTAAGAGGCGGAAACTGATAACTCGGGGCTTGAAAGAGGAGTTGGTAAGACGGTTGGATGAGGCCGTTAGATTGGAAAGGGAAAATGCTGAAACTGAGGAAGATAATGGTTTTAATTCTGATCCCCAGCCTACAGATGAGGGAGGGATTGAAAAGGCAATGCCAGTTACTTCTGAGACAGTTAAAGATGATGTGGATCATAGTGGCAGTAAGATCAAGGAGAGTGGGGTAAAGGTTCATGTTGACATTAATGAGAGTGCAGCTGCTTTGGGTCATGAAGGAGTTCAAGGAAGCGACAGCTTGGTGGAAAAGGAGCTTGTTTCTGAAACCACCACTATTCAGACTGAGATAACGGTTACCAAGAATGTGGTATCTGAGGTACCATCTACTGAGAAAGAGAGCTCAGGAAAAAATGAGAATGTGAATACTGATATCGAAGTGGAGAGTGAGGATTCTAAGCTCCAGTTCAAGACTGATGATCCAAAGCCCAGGTTGGAGAATGAGGGTCCAAAGCCTGAGTTGGAAAATGAGGGTTCAAAGCCCGAGGTGGAGAGTGAGGGTCTAAAGCCTGAGGGGGAGAATGATGATCCAAAGGGCCAGCTGCAGTGTGTGGGTTCAAAGCCTCAGCTGGACCTTGAAGAGTCGAAGGTGCAGCTGGAGAACGAGGGTTTGAAGGCTCCCCACGAAGATGACGTGCGTGATTCGTCTGCTCCAAACATCCAGGTATCTGAGGTCAGCCCTGATTTAGGGTTTCAAGTAAAATCTGATTCTATTTCTACTGATTCTGTCTCAAATAATGAAAAGATTGAATTAAAGGATAATATACTTGCTGATAATGTCAAATTAGACCTAGATGTTGTAAAGCCAGAGATGGTGGAACCATCATCCAGCAATGTTGTTCCAATTAGTGGTGAATCACATCCAATGGATGTTGAAGATCCGCCTGAGAACAAGGCACCTGTTGATGAGAGAGATGACAAGAATGTTACAAATGTAGACATCGGTAATAAAAATGACAGTGCTGAGATGGCATACTCAGAAAAATTAAATTTGGATAGAAGTTCTGGTGATGACTCTATGGAGGAGGATGTGCTTGAGAGTAAACAAATTGATTCAAAATGTAGTACTGATGAAATGGGAGATAAGAGTGAGAAGAATAGAGCACCTATTGTCAAGGAGAAAAGTCCTGTTGGTGTTTTAAGAGATGATTTATCTATAGATAAAAAGGACACCTTGGTTGAGAATAAGAGCCGGTCTTTTGTTCCTGCTGAGAAAAGAAAGCTTCATGGTAAGTGAAAATGGCCTGCAATTGTTAGTGTCTTTCTTTGCATGTGTGCATACTTTTACCTTACTGATAACATTCTGAAGCTAAGGTGATTGGATAGTAGTTAACGCCAATTCTTAAGACAAATAATTTAAATTGGTTTTTTGAAACTTGATCTGCTTCAGTTGCACTTGTGGAATGTGATAATATTGTTTTAAATTCTTGTGTATTTGATAGTTTATACACTATTTTTCCATGGATGGTGCATGGTTTGGAAGCGCTTTACTTGTTAGAGTGCTGCAGCTTTGGTTTTGAAGATGATGTATATAGTTTTCGGCTAGAAATTGCTTTGGTGTTCATTTTTAATCCTTTTATTGGTTCCTGTGACTACATGGAGCCTTAGACAACAAAATTATTGGTATTTTTAATATTGAGCTTTCTCTGTTACCAAGGGAATACATTTTAGAATTTTGATTAGTCGTGAGAATGAAATTAATAGTTCCCTTGTGGGTGAATGGTGATTCTCACCTGATGAGCTGTCTATACAGATCAGGAACCTGTTGGGAACAATGAGCTTTCTAAATGGCGTAAATGGAATTCTGACAATATAAAAGTTCCAGAACATCAAGGCAATCTTGCGCCCACCACAACACCTAAAGACACAGCTCAGCCTGCTGCTTTGAGACTTAACTTCTCTAGATCAGACTCAACGGCAAGTGAAGGTACACCAAAGGAACGTGTTGGTGAGTTGTCATCTCTCAGTCAGCTGATACGAATTGAATTCTACTGATTGTTGTTTTAACATCTGAATGGTTTACGTTTCATCTTATTTGGCAGTTCCCCCTTCACAAAATGCTCCAACCACTTCCCTCAGAATTGATCATTTTCTTCGCCCTTTTACCTTGAAAGCTGTACAAGAACTTCTAGGGAAAACTGGGACTGTAACAAACTTCTGGATGGACCATATTAAGACCCATTGCTATGTTACAGTAAGACTTATTGCTTTGTTTCCATCTCCGATGGGACTTTTGTGGTCTATGATCAATTATTCATTTTGGCTTTTTATTGTTGGGCTGATTCAATATATCTAATCAACTTTGGGAATTGCTTTATTGGTGCAGTATTCATCTGTAGAAGAAGCAATAGAGACACGAAATGCTGTTTACAACCTACAATGGCCACCTAATGGTGGACGCCTATTGGTGGCTGACTTTGTTGATCCCCAGGAAGTTAAAACCCGGCTTGATGCTCCACCACAGACTCCAACTACTCCTGGGACTTCTGGTTCTATTGCTCCTCAAGCTCAACCTGCTTCTCAGCCCCAGCCCTCTCCACGTCAGCAGGTTTCTAGACAGCAGCATCCACCGCCTTCTGCACTTCCTCCACCACCGCCTTTGTCTAACCCTCCACCAGTTAGAGAAAGGCTCCCTCTTCCTCCACCACCTGCAGAGAAAGTAGATCCTCCTATTGTCACTCTGGATGATCTATTTTGGAAAACCAAAGCAATTCCTCGTATCTACTATTTGCCTTTGTCTGATGAACAAGTTGCAGCAAAGCAAGCAGCACATGGCAGAAACATCTAGCAGTAGAGATGAGGCTATAGTTTTATCCCTGGCTGCTCTTCTGGTTTTCGTATCGGTTGGTCTGTACCTTAGATAATGGTAAGAAAACTGTCACATAATTGCATGTTTGCAGGTCTGCAGGTTTTGCTTTATAGGAAGGAATTGTTGCAGCCGTGCAGAGGGAACTTGTCCAGTATGGGTATTGGTTTTTCTGCCGGCTACTTGTGGGCTTGAGTTCAAGTTCCATTTAGCACTAAAATCCTTCAAAACTGAGATCTCTCTGTAGTAATGGATCGATTATCCTTTGTTCTAATTTGGTTTTCCTACAGAACAATAGCCTCAACTCTTATGAACCTGATTTTGTAGAATTTAACTTTTACTCTGGATGTTAATTTTACATAGATTTGTTAAAAGTGAATGTAGGCTTTACTCATTTGTATGTGTAGTTTCATCCAGGGTTTTTATCATTTATTTATGTATGTGCAACGTGCTTTGAACCTGATGATTGAGGTTCTTCTCTCCATCTCATACCTTGGATTGAGCTTCGTTTGAGATTAGATTTTATTTTATGGCAAAAACCAAAAACTATTAGATGAAGATTTTTAAAGTATTCACGGTTCACAATGTTAGTATTTATAATTGATAAATACATTTATGAAAAATAAATTATTAAAATTTCACAAATTATAAAAATATTTAATATGGATGTAATTATATTTGTAAAATTTTATAAATACTCCTAATAGAATAAAAAATTTGAAATATATGCATCATAATGGTAAATTCGGTCCCACTTAAAGTTTTTGCACAAATAGGAGTTATATTAAATGGGCTAAATTTGGTTAATATGCTGGGTTTTTTTTAACTAGGGGTTTAGGTCGGTTTTAAAATTAATTAAGGAAATAAGTCATTTTTAAGAGGGAGAAAGTGAAAGTATGTCCAATTAGACGTGCTTTCCTTCAATGGTAAAATACAACAGCTTTTTGATCGTTGCTGAGCCAAACGGTGAAAAGAAATTGTCAAAAAAAATTTAAAATCTCCAAATGACAATTTTTTTTAACTTAAAAATACCTCCCATTTTTTTTTCATTCACATTCTTTTCTCAATTCTCTCAAGCTTTTTATTCAATATTTATTTATATTTTTATTTAAAATATTATTTTTTAATTATATTGTATTTTATTCACTCAGGTCAATTTTTAAAAAATAGACGCCTCTCTAATTTACTTTGATAACAACCATATTTCCACTGCCCAATTAGCAATGATAAGACGAAATTTAAAATGTCGCTTTTTTAATTATGTTAATTTTTTTTGATAAGTCTAAATATTTTTTTATGTTATAAATAGGCGGAGAGCCTCCGATTCCTGAATTTCATGGATACAGACAAGAGGTCGGATTATTGCATGCCTCTCTCATATAAGGGACTTGCTATCTTTGCAAAAAACGCATCTAGCTGGACACATTTTTACTTTCTCTCTCCTAAAAATAACATATTTCTCTAATCAATTTTAAAATTGACCTAAAGTTCAAATTGAAAAATAAAAGGGTATATTAATCAAATTTAGCCTATTAAATGTCATTTTAAATATTTTACATATTTTAAATATTGATAATGTTCTTTTGAAAGAAATTGAGTTATTAATTTTTTTTTAAATTATACATAAAAATTTAAAATAATTACCAAAAAAGTAGATCCATTTTATAATTTTAAAAACCTTTATAGTTTATACCTCCTCAATTTCGATGAAAATACGATCAAGAAGGGCAATTTAGGCATTTGAATAAAACCAAAATGGGTTTTTCTAGAACAATTGGTCTCTGCCTTTTTGGATTCGATAATAATGGTTTTTTTTTTAAAAACCCTAATTTCACCATTGTTTCAATTTTCTCCCCATTTTCTCTCTCAAAATCCTAAAAAGAAAAGAACAACCAGGTTATATTATATTCAAAACAGCCAAAAAATAAAAATCAATTGCTCATCAACCACTCTCTCATAAAATTCATTTTCTATTTTCCATTTACTTTTTTTTATTTTGTTTTTTCTTCTAATTTTTCCTTATTTTCAATAACTTTCTCTTTGTTGAAAACTAGGGTTTGCGCTAATGGTGGGTTTTGTCTGTTGAAATTAGGGTATTTTTGGGATAAATATTCAATTCTCCTGTAAGGGAAGTGTGGTTGTAGTGGCTTCCCAAATATATAGGCCTGTGAGTAATCTCTATTTCTTTCCTCTCTGCATGCATTTTTAATGGGTGTTATTGCAATTTTTTTTTAAAATACGATTAGTTTTTGGTGTGATTGTTTCAGTTCATTAGTTTCTTGGTAAATCGGCATTTCGTTTCTTGCTGGTTATGATTTTTTTTTTCATTACCGAAGCTAGGATACAGAAAATTTTGGGCTGAAAATGTATTTACTGTTTTTTATGCCTTATTTTGTTCAGTATTTGTGCTTTTTGGGAGAAAGGGGAACTTTCTTGTATATATACTTTGTCCAGGCAAATAAGTTGTTTTTTTTTTTGAACCCTCGTTTTGTGGTGTCAGGTTTTGTGTTGACTAAATACTTCATTGCTTTCCTTTTATATATTTTACATGAAGATTTGCTATTCTTCTGGGTTAATTTCTTGTAATTATTTTCTTGGCTCTACTGCATTTATTCAAATTGTTTAAACAGCTATATATCATTCCTTCGGCTCCTTTATTTCTGCTACCTTATAAGCATGGCTTAACTTTATTTTGCAGTATAACATGCTTTCTTTGGTCTTGTTGGCGCTTTCTTTCTACTGCACATGTTTTACTAGAATTTTTTTGTTTGGCTTTTTTTGTGAATGACTGAGAAATGTGACCTTTTCTAGTAGGTTTGAAGGTGAGTTTGGGTTGGAAAAGATGTCATCAAAATATCAAATACTTGACAATAGACCAATTGATCAATGGAAGGTTACAGAGTTGAAAGAAGAACTTAAGAGGCGGAAACTGACAATTCGGGGCTTGAAAGAGGAGTTGGTAAGACGTTTGGATGAGGCCCTTAGATTGGAAAGGGAAAATGCTGAAACTGAGGAAGATAATGGTTTTAATTCTGATCCCCAGCCTACAGATGAGGGAGGGATTGAAAAGGCAATGGCAGTTATTGTTGAGACAGTTAAAGATGATGTGGATCATAGTAGCAGTGAGATCAAGAAGGAGAGTGGGGTGAAGGTTCATGTTGACATTAATGAGAGTGCAGCTGCTTTGGGTCATGAAGGAGTTCAAGGAAGCGACAGCTTGGTGGAAAAGGAGCTTGTTTCTGAAACCACTACTATTCAGACTGAGATAATGGTTACCAAGAATGTGGTATCTGAGGTACCATCTACTGAGAAAGAGAGCTCAGGGCAAAATGAGAATGTGTATACTGATATCAAAGTGGAGAGTGAGGATCCTAAGCTCCAGTTCGAGACTGATGATCCAAAGCCTGAGGTGGAGAATGATGATCCAAAGGGCCAACTGCAGGGTTCAAATCCTCAGCTGGAGGGTGATGATGATTCGAAGCCTCAGCTGGACATTGAAGATTCGAAGGTGCAGCTGGAGAACGAGGGTTTGAAGGTTCTACACGAGGATGACGTGCATGATTCTTCTGCTCCGAACATCCAGGTATCTGAGGTCAGCCCTGATTTAGGGTTGCAAGTAAAATCTGATTCTATATCTACTGATTCTGTCTCAAATAATGAAAAGATTGAATTAAAGGATAATATACTTGCTGATAATGTCAAATTAGACTTAGATGTTGTAAAGCCAGAGATGGTGGAACCATCATCCAGCAATGTTGTCCCAATTAGTGGTGAATCACATCCAATGGATGTTGAAGATCCGCCTGAGAACAAGGCACCTGTTGATGGGAGAGATGGCAAGAATGTTACAAATGTAGACATGGGTAATAAAAATGACAGTGCTGAGACAACCTACTCGGAAAAATTAAATTTGGATAGAAGTTCTGGTGATGACTCTATGGAGGAGGATATGCTTGAGAGTAAACAAATTGATTCAAAATCTAGTACTGATGAAATGGGAGATAAGAGTGAGAATAATGGAGCACCTATTATCAAGGAGAAAAGTCCTCTTGGTGATGTAAGAGATGATTTATCTGTAGATAAAAAGGACACCTTGGTTGAGAATAAGAGCCGGTCTTTTGTTCCTGCTGAGAAAAGAAAGCGTCATGGTAAGTGGCAACGGCCTGCAATTGTTAGTGTCTTTCTTTGCATGTGTGCATACTTTTACCTTACTGATAGCATTTTGAAGCTAAGGTGATTGGATAGTAGTGCTTGTACTTAATGGACATTCTTAAGACAGATAACTTAAGGTGGTTTTTTGAAACATGATCTGCTTAAGTTGCAGTTCTGGAAGGTGATAATCTTGTTTTTAAGTTTTTATTTATTTGATAGTTAATACACTATTTTAGTTTTTTTTTTCCATGCTTTACATGTTCTAAAAGAGCTTTACGTGTTAGAGTGCTGCATCTTTGGTTTGAAGTTAATGTATATAGTTTTTGGCTAGAAATTGCTGTGATGTTCATTCTTAGTGCTTTTATTAGTTCCTATGACTGCCTGGAGCATTAGAAACAAAATTATAGATATATCTAATATTGAGCTTTCTCTGTTATCAAGAGAGTTCATTTTTTAAATTTGATCAGACATGAGAATGAAATTAATGTAGTTTCCTACTGGGTTAATGGGCAATTCTCACCTGATGAGCTGTCTTTACAGATCAGGAACCTGTTGGTAACAATGAGGTTGCAAAACGGCGCAAATGGAATTCTGACAATATAGAAGTTACAGAACATCAAGGCTCTAATCTTACACCCATCAGCACACCTAAAGACACCCCTCAGCCTGCTGCTTTGAGACGTAACTTCTCTAGATCAGACTCAACAGCAAGTGAAGGTGCACAAAAGGAACGAGTTGGTGAGTTGTCATCTCTCAGTCAGCTGATACGAATTGAACTTTGCTGATTGTTGTTTTAACATCTAAATGGTTTCTGTTTCATCTTTATTTGGCAGTTCCCCCTTCTCAAAATGCTCCTACCACGTCCCTCAGAATTGATCATTTTCTGCGCCCTTTTACCTTGAAAGCTGTACAAGAACTTCTAGGGAAAACTGGGACTGTAACTAGCTTCTGGATGGACCACATTAAGACCCATTGCTATGTTACAGTAAGACTTATTGCTTTGTTTCCATCTCCTCCGATGGGACTTTCGTGGTCTATGATCAATTACTCATGTTGGCCTTTTATTGTTGGTCCGATTCAATATATCTAATCAACTTTGGGAATTGCTTTATTGGTGCAGTATTCATCTGTAGAAGAAGCAATAGAGACACGAAATGCTGTTTACAACCTTCAATGGCCACCTAATGGTGGCCGTCTATTGGTGGCCGACTTTGTTGATCCCCAGGAAGTTAAAACTCGGCTTGATGCTCCACCACAGACTCCAACTACTCCTGGGACTTCTGGTTCTACTGCTCCTCAAGCTCAACCTACTTCTCATCCCCAGCCATCTTTGCGTCAGCAGGTTTCTAGGCAGCAGTTTCCACCACCTTCTGCACTTCCTCCACCACCACCTTTGCCTAACCCTCCACCAGTTAGAGAACGTCTCCCTCTTCCGCCGCCACCTCCAGAGAAACCAGATCCTCCCATTGTCACTCTGGATGATCTATTTTGGAAAACCAAAGCAACTCCTCGGATCTACTATTTGCCTTTGTCAGATGAGCAAGTTGCAGCCAAGCAAGCAGCACATGGCAGAAACATCAAGCTGTAGAGATCAGGCTATAATTTATCCCTGGCTGCTCTTCCGGTTTTCTTATCGGTTGGTCTGTATGTTAGATAATGGTAAGAAAACTGTCACATAATTGCATGTTTGCAGGTCTGCAGGTTTTGCTTTATTGGAAGGAATAGTTCCAGCCATGCAGGGGGGAGTCCAGTGATGGCTATTGGTTTTCTGACAGCTACTTTGGGCTTGAGTTGAATTTTCATTTAGCACTAGAATCCTTCAAACGTTGAGCTCTCTTTAGTTATGGATTGATTCTCCTTTGTTCTAATTTGGTTTTCCTACAGAACAGTAGCTTCAACTTTTATGAACCTGATTTGGTAGAATCTTACTCACTCTGGATGTTGTTATTTTAATAGATTTGTCAAAAGGTTATGTAGACTCCTTGGTATCATGTTATTGAACTCGTTATATGTATGTGTAGGTTTTATCGTTCTGCTCTTCTTAACTTGATGAAACAATGACTAATGAGTAATAACAGAGATTCTTCTCTCCATCTCATAAGTTTCATGTTTTCACTTTTGAATCACCATTGTTATAGATGAGTTTTTAAGAGTGGGGGGCTCAGAGCATGAGCCAGAGATGAAGAGTCCATTGCCTAGAGGTTGTGAAAAGAGTTGATGAAGATCCTGGAAGGGTGTTATTGGTATCAGAATGGGGTTATCGCTTGCACCAAACTCTGTTCGTATTGGAATGGTTAGGATGAGATGACTTGAGAAGTGAGGAAGTCTGAAATTTTTATACATAATTCAATGTTACTCTGGAGGGATTTGGCAAACAAGGAACGTGATTGATAGATGTTGAATGCGTCGAAGGAATGTTAATGCTATATGGATGCAGTCCTTGGGATTAAACTAAATTTTCTAAATATTCAATATGTATTTGAATTCTAATAAAAACAAAATTTTAAATCTAAAGTTAATTAATATTTTATTATTTTTTAATTATAAAAGTTATGGTCTAATTAAATTTTTTTTTACCTCACATTATAGTATTGTAATAGTTACACTAATTGCAAGTAAATGTACTATCTATCAAAACTTACCTTTACTCTCACTTTTAACTTTAACATACAATTCTAAAGATTTTAACTTTAACATACAATTCTAAAGAATTTATTTCATTACAAGGTTATAAGTATAAATTATTTTCTTTTAATTACATGTAGGGGTGAGATAATAGCTCACTCAAAAAAAAAAATTATTCAAATTTTGATTTAATTGAATTAAGTTATTTGATTTTTTTTGAGTTCAGGTTTAATTAAATTTTACAATTTGAATAACTCAAATAACATATTAGTGTAAATATTATTTCAATCTCTATTGAAAATGAGCAAATTGGTATAGACAACTTATCGAAGTTAATTGGTTGTTGATCGATGTTGACCGGTCACGTGGTACTATTTGAATACACCACGTATTGTTTTTTCTTTTTGTAATAATATATATTATATTGATAAAATAAATATTTAAAAATATTTAAAAATATTTTTTTATAAAATTTTAAAATATATAATTTAAATTTTGAAAAATCAAAATAATATACAAAAATTTAAAAATGTTATAGAAGTTAAAAAGAAAACTTGAAATTTAAATACATTTTTAGAATTTTAGAATTATATATTTTAGATTTTTATAAAAAAAAATATTTTTAATTTATTTTTTATAATTTTTAGAAAATTTTCATTTTTTATAATAATATAATTGATTTCAACTAATTTATTTTAAATTATCGTATTCCTTTTTACAAGCCTAAAAGAAATGAGACATATGACAATATTTTTTTCTTTGAAAGTTTACAAGTATAAATACAATACAAGCAAAGTACAATCATAATTACATGTTGGAGCAATTAAGTAGAACCAAAGTAATATAAATGACAAGCAACTTAAGAATCGGAATAATTCAAGCTAAAATCAATATACCGACCTAAAATTCATATATGACAATACCACATAATAAAATTAAAAACTCACAATAATAGTTACACATAATAAACTTCAAATATTAATACGCAAACACCCAAAACTTCAACTTCTGCCATCAATATCAAGACCTCATCAACAGATAATATTCCAACTTTGTCTATGAAATTAAAAAAAAAATCACTAAAAAGAATAAAAAATAGTAACCCTTGGAAATATTTCTAGTGATATTCATTTTTTTTGTTTTTTTCTTTCTTTTGCCGACAGGAAAAATCAACATATATATATAATTCTTTTTACGAGACTTGTCTATTTATATATAAAAGATTCTCACCGATTTAGCAGACCGATCATAATCTCTAGAATATACATAAAGTGATGGACATAATCAATAGAAGCTGTAAATTAAGGTGCATTGACATCTCCCGATCCCTGTTTTTCACTGACGCTAACACTAGCAGAGTCGGGCGCAGCCTGGCCAGGCTGAACCTTACTCCTCCCAACAACAACCGTATGAGGTTGAGGCTTTGTCGACTCTTCAATGCCTCTGCTTGCTTTCTCCTCTTCCATTCTCTTCATCTTCTCCTTCTGCCGCTTCTGCATCACATAAACCTCAGCACAGCTCGCTCCTACGGAAGACATTCTTAACTAATATGGCCCTTCACTGTGATACACGATAATGCATGTGATTTGGGAGATGAAGATGTAGGAGACTTGGGGAATATATAGAGGGGGTGGGGGTGTAAGAGGGGTGAGCTAGCCATCACTAATTCATTATTAATTTAAGTTCATGGCATTGCTGAAAAAGATAGAAATTAATAAAATATAATAAATATGAATTTTGAGGTAAAAGATTGCCCCTGCCGGATTGCATTTGCCGGATTGCATTTCTTCTTTGAATAAATTATTCTTGTGGCTGAAAAATTGACTTTACTGTTAAAAGTTAAATCAACTATAAAGGTTATTTTAATAACAGTCTGATTATATTTTTCTCTTTTACTTAAAAAATAAAAAGATAAATTAATTTATTTACATTAAATTAATGAGCAAATTAACCCTTCAATTTCATTCATTTCTACTATTAAGTTACACATGGTTGATGGAGCAACCTTATAGCAACACAATAGTATGCCAGATGTACTTTATGTTGATGTCACATTTATCACGTAAGCAAATATTTTAAAATTTTAAAAAATCCTAAAAATAAAAAAATTTTAATAATTATTTAAAAAATTGTGTTTAAGATAAACCTATACAAAATTATAAAAAATATAAAAATTATTAAAATTATTAAAAAATATATTAAAAATAACATTCAAAATGAACTTGGACAACATAACAATCATTTATTTAGATTCATTCTAGAGTGGTTTCTTAAAATTGTAATAATATTTAATATTTTTCTATAATTATTTAAGAAATCACATTAGCATGTGATTCCTTGTGGAGTGATTTTTTAAAATAATTACTAAAAATTTTATTCTTTTTTATGATTTTTAAAAAAAATAAATATTGCCACATCAACATGAGGTACATGTTGTAAGCCATGTGCCACTATCTGGTTGCTTTGTCAACCCCGTCAACTCTTAATAGTAAAAATGGATGGAACTTTTAATAGAATAATCAGTTTGTTTTTTAATCTAATATATATGGACTAATTTGCGCATTTTTTGGTAGAGGGGGCAAAATGTAATTCGATGCCTAGTATATGGGCCTCCCCTGGTTCTTTTACCTAATCCTACTCATCCTTTAATTCCATATAGCTTATATTAAAAAAAAAAAGCCAAATCATCACCTAAGAGTACAAATAGATGGAATTTTTTGACAAAAGAATCAATTTGCACCCTTTTTTTTAACATATAGAGATTAATTTACCTATTTTTTGTGTTGAAGGAACAAAACGTAATCTAACCTGTGATATAAGGATATCAAATTTTCAATTTTTATATACGAGACAATCATAATCTAGTTGCTTCATTTTTCTTAACAAAAATACTAACTATTCAATAGGTTTAGGATTAGTCAGAACACAAGTATTTGCATTTTTTTTTTGTATAACTACAAAGGGAAACCATGGAGAAAAGTAAGGGAAACCGTGGAGAAAAGTAAGGGGAAACTATAAAAATAGTCACATTTGTTTGCTTCAGATTATATTTTAGTCACTTATGTTTGAAATGTTACGTTTTAGTCACTTACGTTATCGTTTTGTTACAAAGTATTCACTCTACCATTAAGCTCTGTTATCTCTCTAATAGTGGTCCTACGTGGCAGTCCAAATAAGTTTTAAATGCCAACTTGGATGTCTTACATGGCAGTCCAGATTAAGTTTATTTAATTAAAAACCTATTTTTATCCCAGCAATTGGACATCCAAATTGGCATTTAAAACCCATTTGGATTGCCACGTAAGACTGCAGTAGAGAGGTAACTGAGTAGAGTGACTACTTTGTAACAAAACGATAATGTAAATGATTAAAACGTAACATACTTCTGAGTAGAGTGACTACTTTGTAACAAAACGATAATGTAAATGATTAAAACGTAATATTTCAAACATAAATGACTAAAATGTAATTTAAAACAAATAAAAATGACTATTTTTATAATTTACCCGAAAATAATAGGTAAGCTTGACCCCGACCCTTTGAATTAAGTTAATTGACGATAAGGAAAAGAAAAGGACGTGGAAGAAGTGGATGTTACATGAATAAATATATATATATACGTGAATGGTGGGTTTTGCTTTTGGAGTGGCCAATTAAACTTAGTGCCCAAATCGAGAATCGGTTGCCCACTGTTATGATACAGAATTTATGCAAGTGACATTGTTGAGTGTGAATGTGGTGCTGCGTTGACTGTGTTAGATCGTTGATAGTGGGTGTGCTTTGTGTGTGGAGTATTGTTTTGGAAGGTTAGGGATATTGGGACTGACATTCATCAAGCGTACAGTCTGTGGATGGCGAATAAAGTGGAGATGGTAATCGGAGAATAAAAAATCATTAATACATTGTTTGATTGGTAGTATAATATCATAATCAAAACTTTTAGTTAATAAGTATGTATCAACATCACAAAAACTAATTGCTACATAAATTCAAATTTATATAATAAACTTACTATCTTTGTTTGGTTAGCAAGTATTATTCTATAATTAAATTTATTAGATTATAATACACCCACGATTTGAATTAAAGAATATTATGCAAACATGTATACTTATTAAAGATTTAACTAAAAATTAAAAGATAATTTGGTTTAAATGGTAAAGTTAAATGTTTGTTATATTTAATATTTTAGGTTCAAATTTTAATATTATTAAATTTTTATTAATTTATAAAATGTAAAAGGATAAAAAAAATTACATAATAATATAATTTAATTTGTACATAAATAAATTTTTAAATAAATTAATATCTAATTAACTTGTAATACTAATTCAATTATAGAATTAATATACATAAAGATGATAAAATGGGGCTTAAAATAATATTGTAATTAACATTGCCCCATTTGTGAGCATGGGGCATGCAACTTAGAAAACGGCAAATTATTGCTACCTTTCATGATTCATGCGGTAGTAGTAAATAGAAGTGATCTCAATTTCATTTTCGAATGAATCTATTTAATATGCATGAAGAGTTTTAATTTGTAAAAGCACAAACTAACCAATTTTGATATATCAGTATAAATATTTCAGATATAATTGATCAGACTTTGATTTAATGTTAAGGTTGAAGTTTTTGATGTTTTGCGATTCCAAGTTTAAGTTTTATTACGTGTATATGTTAAGTATGAGTTTTTATTTTATTTTTAAGTCCCATTATATATAAATATATAGGTTATCTGTTTGTGAAATAAAATAGAAGTTGTGATAATTTTACATTTATATAAGTTAAAAAACTTTTTACTAATTTTAAAGAGTTATTACTTGAATTGAACTCTAACCATAAGATAAAAAAAATGTTACTATAATTATAATTTAAATTACAATTATTAGTTAAAATTGGTTTTAAAAAGAAGTGATAATTTTTTTTAATTTGTGCTAATTTTATTATTTTAAAATAGAGTTATTACTTGAATAGAATTTTAAGTATCTTAATTATCACTTAATTGATATTAGAGTTAATTATGCTAATTAACTATTGTTTTGAATAATGTTACGTATACTTTGCATTAATTAGATGAATTAAAATTATTTTGTAATGTTTTAATTATGATTTGAAAATTTTCTATAAATTAATATATTTTAATTGTATTTAATAATTTAAAAAATAAATTTTAATTTACGTTAATTATTGCAATTAAAAATATAATAGTTAAAAAAATTGATTAAATATTTAAATCATAAAATCGCATGTCATTAAAAGCTAATATATATAAAAGCACGAGTTTGAAGAAATTTTTTAACGGATGAGAATACTCTTTATTGTTAATTATACTACTAAATTAACATTAGAATAATAAATTATTAATATTATTATGTGGTGATAATAATAAAAGTAATATAAATTAAATATTAATTAATATGATAGTATATTAATATGAAATTAATTAATTTTTCTATATCTTTTAAAAGTTGTTGAAAAAACAAATATATTATTAATGAAGAAAATTAAAAAATTATATAATCCTATAATTGGATAAATTAAAAGTAAAAATAAAAATAAAAAAAATT
This sequence comes from Gossypium hirsutum, assembly GCF_007990345.1. Lineage (NCBI taxonomy): Eukaryota > Viridiplantae > Streptophyta > Magnoliopsida > Malvales > Malvaceae > Gossypium > Gossypium hirsutum. The sequence continues at coordinate 99,284,361 of NC_053425.1, forward strand.
AATTAGATAAATATAATTATATATATGATTTTATTTTAAATATGCTAATAGTTTATAATGTTAAAATCAAATTTTTATAATTAATAAAAATTAAACATGCAAGATAAACATTATATATAAAAAGATAATGTCAATATATGGGTAATTTAATTTGTAATGTGTAAATTTATTTATTTTTAATTTATATGTCAAAAATAAAAAAATATTAAAAATATTTAGATTTAAATTAAATATTAAATTTTTATAAATTAATTGTATCTAATCAAATTAGTTTGATTCAATACAAATCTGGATTTGACAAAAATTGTGACTTATATTTGTTTGAGAAATTAAAATAATAAAAAGAAATGATGAATTAAGAATTAAGAATTTATATTATATATATATTTCTAAATCTATAAAATCAAATGATAATAATACAATATAAAAATTATTTGCATGCAGGATTGCAAACGCTTCCATTATCCAAAACAAATAATCAAATTCAGAGGTCTGACTTGAGAATATTAAAATTAATACCATTAATTTGATATCATTTTCATGTAAAGAAATATTTTAATAAAATAAAGCTAGTGTTATGGCCAATTATTAGCTTGGTAGGCTACATTTATTGTCAGCATTTCCACCTCCCGAGACGCCCGACCCTACTCACCTAACCAACAATATCAGCTCTCTTGGTGTCTATACTTTGATGGAATCTGATGTTAATAAGCAGGCCATGCATGAAACTCACCTCAATGCATTTTACTATTTGATTGACTTTTTAAAGTTACAATTTATTAGTATATTAATACTTATAATCAGAAATGGTTGCATTCAAATTTTGGACGCAACTTTATTAGAAAAGGTAGATATAGAAACTTCAAAGCTGAATGTTGGTGCAATATTCTGACTATACCGCCATCCAATTTGTAGATACATAAATATAGTTAGATAAGGGTTGTGCACATCATCTTGCCAATTTATCACAAAACGTGAATGTTGGTGTCAATTTTCTGACTATACCGCCACCCAGTTTGCTCCCCTACTGCAGGTTGATGCTTGTGGTTGGGCTCCTTTACATTTATACTTTCATTTGCTTATCCTTTTGTACAAAAAAGAAAACTCACATAATAAATCTATATTCAATTTAAGGAGGTTGAAATTTTAAATTAAAAACTTTTTTCTTATCATTAAGCCAACAAGTTTATTACTTAGTGATATCTTAGAACTAAATTTTGGGGCCTAGTAAAATTTTCAAAAAATTTAAGAGTTTAAGGAAATAAAATTTAAAAATTGGGGATTAATTAAAAATTTCAAATATTTTAAATGAGCTTAATTAAGATTTTCAAAATAAATTAAAAGGGATAATGAGAATTTTCAAAAACTTGATGGGTCCAATTAAAATTTTCTAAAAAACTTCAAGAGATACATGTAATTTTTCAAAAATTTTGGGGGCTTAAATAATTTTTTTTTTTTTAATTTCAAGGGAAAATTCATAAATTTCCAAAAAAAAAAAAATTGGAGTGGGGTGGGTGGGGAAGGCCTAGGCAGTTTAAACAGTCCGCCTCTATATTATTTAAATAAGACCCAGAGTACCAATTTAGTATTTTAATAATTTAATAAAATTATTTTTTTATATTTATATAATCGTTAAAATTATAACTCATATACATTTAAAAAGTGTTTGGTACGATGGAAAGTTATCACTTTTCGTAGAATTTAATTGGTTGATATATGATTTTAATGTTTGGTATGTAAAAGTTAAATTACTTCTCTTGTGAGTTACTTTCTCACAATTAATGAAAAATGATTCCTTTGATAATAGGTGAGAAAGTTAGTTTCCCATGGGACGTAAAAAGAATTTGTTAGGGTAAAATTAGTCTTTTATTTATTTATTTGTATTTAGGATAAAAATTCAAAATGAATGTATTTTTTTTGTTATAAATATTTTTTAAAAATTGTATTTTTTTTATGGATATCAAATTTTAGCATCAAGATAATTTCAAGTCATATATGAATACACTTGAATTTATCCTATAATGTAATGAGTAAAATTTTGTAAATTTTACATCTCCACGATCTTGAAATAGTTTACAAGTTATTTTATAATTGTATTCATATAATGGATTGACCAAAACGTAAGCAAATAATATTTATTAAAGATTATCAAAAAATATTATTATTAAATATTTTTAATTTATAATATATATATAAAAGCACGAGTTTGAAAAAAATTTAAATGGATGAGAATATCTATTATTTTTATTTTTATCATATTACTAAATATAATTATAATTGAATTCATATATATTATAGTTACAATTTAAAATTATAAACATATAAATATTATTATAAAGTTGTGGTAGTTTAGAAGGTGTGATAAGTTTTATATATATATTAGTTTAAACATCTCTAACATAAATTTTAGTTTAATATTACAAATTACAAACATATCTAAATATTAGTAATAAGTTTTAGTTTAGATTTATTAGTCAGAAAGTAGAATGCTACTTCAATTAAATAACAATAATTACAAACTATATTCACATTTAAATATAGAGTAGTAGTAATGTTTGAAAATTGTATTTTCAATTATTTTATATATTATGTGATGAATTATTATTAAAAATATATATGGTACGTTTTCTAAATTTTGTGTAATTTTTTTATGATATTTAATTACTTTATAAATTATATTTATAATTATATTTTTATAATTGTTTAGGTAATTTATAACTCTAGCACAATTCAACTATTATTATGTAAATTAATTTGAATATATCAGAAGTAGATGAGTTGAATAAGAGGTAAGTTTAAAAAATCTATTTATTATATTTTTGATAAATATTTTTATAAAATATTATTTAATTTAAATGTTATTTGCATAAGTATTTTATGTATTTTTATCTTTTAATTTTAAAAAGTAAACTTGTGTACTACATGCAATTGGTCTGCCATAATTTAATAAGTCAAATTACACTCTCTAGAACACTTGATGAGTTTGTTCTCAAGCAATTTACGAGTCTTTTCTATTCTTTTTGTTAATTTTTAATTTTTAGTATTTATGATCGTTCTTCTTAGTTTTGGTTTTTTTGAGACCTAATTGGGCAAAATGGTGTCATTAGGAGTCTATAGTGTAATTGAGTTTGTGTAGGGAGACGACGACAACTAAACCTTGAGGAGAACCTCATTTGATGTGGGTGTCGCGACACTAAGCCTCCATTACCTCAGGGGTCCAAGACTTCAACGAGAAATCAACTTGGAGTAGTATGCCGGGGGTATTGCGGCACTAAGAGTGTTGTGTCACAACACCAAGCCTCCAAGGTTGCGATACCACTGCTGATTGTTGAAATGAAGAAACCAAGACCACTGCTGAGGATGTCGCAACACCAACCAGTTTGTAAATCCCCTTAACCCTTATCCATCACCGGAATAGGGTTACGGAGCATTACCAGACATTTCAGAACAAATATGAACAATTATATAATAATATAACATACACATCATAATTTAGTCATAGTGTCCCTTTATTGAGCCCTCGAGGCTTAAATCACGTGTTAGAAACAATTTGGGACTTAATAAAAAATCTAGAATTTTTTTTGTGAAATTTCAAAATTTTTCCTAAGTGCAGGGCACACACGCCTGTGTGGTCAAGGGACACACCCGTGTGACCCTAAACACATCTTTGCTTCAAGTCGTGTCTGGCCCCATGTAATTCTCTGACTTAGGCCACACGGCTAGCCACACGCCCGTGTACTAGGCCATATGCCTCACACGGCTGAGACTCACGGCCGTGTCTCTTCCCGTGTGGTAATACCTAAGTATTCTGTTTTAAATTCTTAAGATGCAGGGGACACACGGCCTATCCACACGCCTATGTGTAAGCCGTGTGTCTTACACAGTCTGGTCACACGCTCGTGTGCCAAGCTGTGTGGACTCAAAATGAGCCTTAAACATCAAGTTTACCAACCCTGCAAATCTTTAACAACAAGAAACTCAAAATCTAATTGTTCAACCAATCCAAAACACATTCAAATACCACTAATACGTGCCAAATTCTTCAATCTAAGGACCTAATCAAAGTACCAACATAGATACTTTACAAATTCTAATCAATTCAATTCATTTAACTTCATTCAAACCCAACCAAATTTAATACTAAATATAAAAATGTTCATATAATAACTTTATTCATACTTTAATCAAAATATGCCATTTTATAACCTTGACATAACACATAAACTATGTTTAAGTATATAAGGAGTTAATACCATTCTTTTATCATTATTTACAATCATTTTCCTAAATAACAAACATATGACATCCTAGGTACATGCCATTACCAAAAAGAAATGTACTTCACCACAATAGGTTCGGGATCGGCTTTGGATGCTGATTCAACGAACTGACTTTAACCTAACCTACACACGAAAATAAACCGTACGCTGAGTATAAACTCAGTGGTATTTCTATAATCCAAATACTTATCAAATAAGAATTTACAATATTTATATATATAAACACACATAACAAAAAAAAAATCATTCAAACAAATAATCAATTTCATAACATATCATTCATAACACTATCAATTCTTATCTCTTACTATTTCAATCTCATAATTGGTATTCAAAAAACTTTTCTCAATAGGATATACATGTAACAGCCTGTTTTTAGTCAAATTGGAATAGTGCTTTTGGGACCACAAATCCGAGGTCGTAAAATTATTTCTAATATTATTTTAAGTGTTTACAGCATGATAGTATGTATGTGTGAAAGTTTCATAAAGAAATTTTATCGCTTGATTGGTCAATTTGTTAAAACGGACTAAATCGCGTAAAATGTAAAATACATGTTCTATTAGTTTAAGGTGTCAAATAGCTTTGATTTTTAAATATGGTGGCCTTAAATGGTAATTAAACCATTTGAAAGATGAGTGGACAATTATAGACAACCATTAAATGATTTTAATAGTTTTATTCTAAGGTTAAATTTGGTATTTAATAATTTAAGGTTAGTAATAATAAAACAAAAATTTCTATGATCTTCTTTGCACCATCTTTCTACCGAAAATTGAAGAAATAAAAAGCCTTATATAGGTTTGAAGTTTGACCAAGCTTCCTAACTCATTTGGTGAGTAAATTTTGTCCAGTTTTTAATGATTTCTATGTTTTTGTGATCGTTGCATCTAGTACTAGCTAGCCTAGGGACTATTTTGCAAAATTGTTAGAGATTTTGAATGATTCCATTGATGAATACATGAGTATTTTGATGTTTGGTGATAGATTATGAATATTTGATGTTAGATAAACAAGTTTTGTAAAGTGACCTTTAGTGAAAATGCAAAATAGAGATTAAATTGAGAAATGTGCAAAGTTAGTGGGTATAATGTGAAATAAATGAAAATTATGGGCTTCTAGGGGCATTATTGTACTTCGGCTAGCATGGGTATAATTGAAATTTCATTAATTTGTGATTTTATGTAATAAGAACTAAATTGTGAAAAATGTGAAAGTTTAGGGGCAAATGTGTAAAATAGCCCTAATGTATATTTTGGATTGAATTAAATAAATGGTTTATTAAATAAGTTAATTTTGTATATATTTAGATCAAGAAAAACGGAATTTGGATCAGGATCGGGGAAAAATGAAAGTTATCGACTAATTGACTCAATTCATCGTTTTAATATCTGAGGTAAGTTCGTATGGAATAAACATTGTTATAATTATGCTTTTAAATGCTTTGATATTGCATAAATTGTGTATACGAGAATACAGTTATATTTGACGAAAATTCGGCTATGTATGGCACTTAATGTACGATTCGAGATAGCTTTGACTATGTATGGCACTTAGTGTGCGATTCGAGATAGCTTCGGCTAGGTATGGCACTTAGTGTGCGATTTGAGATAGCTTTGGCTATGTATGGCACTTAGTGTATGAGATTAAAATAGCTTCGGCTATGTATTGGCACTTAGTGTGTGAGAATTCGAGTATTCTACATTTGTCCGTTTGGGTATGAGTTTATTATGGATAGGTTCAGGTATGTATATGAATCATACGAGCCTTAAATTGAGGAAGTTATGAAGTTTGCATATAAGTATATGATTAAACATTTGAAAGGTTTGTTAGTATTTATGAATTAAGAATTAACAAGTTGAAATTGATGAATTGTGTATTTATGATTTGTTGAGTTTATTTTATACGAGCTTACTAAGCTATAAAGCTTACTTTGTTTATTTTTCTCATGTTTTATAGTGATTTCAAAGCTAGCTTGGATTTGAGGATTGTCAAACACTACGTCACACTATCCAACCATCACCTTGGTACTTTTGAGCTTTTGATTTGCTCATATGGCATGTATAGGATTATGGTCATTTTGATATATATCTTGATAGTGAGTTTTGCCTTTTGAGATGGTTTATGAATGGTTATGTTTTTTTTGTACATATAGCCATGAGACTTGGCTTAATTTGGCTAGTTTGGTTATGTATATATATAAGTGTACATACGGTTTATATTGAGTTATTGAGGTTAGTTTGCAATGTTATTGACAGTTGTTATTATAGATGTCAAATGGTTGGTAATTGAGAAGCTATGTGCTTGTGGATGATGTATGATGATGCATATTTGGAAAATGTTTAATTAGATGATTTGAATATGTAAAGTTGGTATGATTTGAATAAGTAAAACATGATATAGTAAGCAAGCTAGTTGTTGGAATTGAAATGGTATGTTTTAGTCTTGATTTTTGGTTGAATTGGATGACTAATTATTCTATGAGTAAGTCTATTTGAATTGTATAGGTATGCATAAAAATTGGGTGGTAGATTGGCTTGGTAAATAGCCTATTTTTGTCAAAATGGGCAGAGACACAGTCGTGTCTCTCAGCTATGTGTGACGCACGGCCGTGTGTCCCCTGGTGTTGAAATTTAAATTAAGTCAGTATCCATACGGCCTCACACATGGGCGTGCGACTTGGCCATGTGGCATAAGTTAGTATACCCTACAGGTTTGGCATGGCCTAGCACACAGCCTGGCATACGAGCGTGTATGACCATTTTTAGGGTACACGGGCTAGCCACACGGGTGTGTGTGTTGGCCGTGTGACCAAAGTTAGAGAGTTACACGGGGTAGGACACGAGCTGGGACACGGCTATGTGCTCCCATTTCGAATGTCAACACGACTTGTGACACGGGGCCACACGGGCGTGTGTCCCCTATTTTGAGAAAAAAATTCTATGTGTTCCAAATGTTTTAAAAGTTATTAGTTTAGTCCTGAACCAATCCCAATGCATTTTAAGGTCGCGTAAGCTTGTATTAGGGACATATTGAATGAGATTGAATGATGATTGTATAAATTGATTTAAATGTATGTGAAAAGTATGTATAAATGTGTTATAAGTTAGGTAATGCTCTATAACCCTATTCCAACATTGAATACGTGTGAGGGGTGTTACATTTACTAGTTTCAGAGCTACAGTTTAGTCGATTTTAGGACTAACGTAGTGTATGTGAGAGTCTAGCTATACATGCTATATATAAACTGTGATAGTGTGATAAATCCTGACGTTTTAAAATGTGTTTTCATATATAAATGGATCCCAATCGAGCTATAGCTGATGAGGTTGAAAGTAATGTGCCTGCTCCCACTCAAGAGACAACGCCGTCTGATTCTAGACCCGTAACGAATAGCCAGGGAGGAGAGGCTAGAGAAGCCTTATTCCAAATGATGAATAAGTGGTTCACTCAATATATTCGTACGAACCTAGCTGTTCAGCAACCTCCACCCCCTCCTAATCCCCAACCGGTTCCTGTTGCTCCTTAAGAGTCGAGCTTTTAAGATTGAATAAGCCTCCAGTTGACAAGATTCGTAAACACGGGGCTTAAGAGTTCAGAGCTAATGTTGATAATGACCCTAAGAGAGCCTATTTTTGGCTTGAAATACAATTAGAGTGTTTGACGAGCTTTCTTGCACGCCAGATAAATGTTTAACGTGTGCTATATCCCTTCTGAGAGATACCGTGTATCAGTGGTGGAATACATTAGTATTGGTGGTGCCGAGGGAGAGAGTCACTTGGGAATTCTTTCAAACCTAGTTTCGAAAGAAATACATCAATCAACGGTTTTTGGGTCAAAAGCATAAAGAGTTTTCAGAACTGAAATAAGGCCTCATGACTGTAACCGAGTACGAGAGATAATTTGTACAGTTGAGCAAGTATGATCGGGAGTATGTTTCTACCGAAGAGATTATATGCAAGCAGTTTGTTGACGGGTTAAATGAAGATATTAAACTTTTGGTCGGATATTAGATTTGAAAGAATTTGTTGTGTTAGTTAATCGGGCTTGCAAAGCCAAAGACTTTAGCCGAGAAAATAAAAAAGCTGAATCAGAGGCTAGAGATTCAGCCCATGTGTCTAGCTCGTGTACCACACACGACCGATAGACACGCCTGTGTGTCTAGGCCGTGTCAAAACTGTAGGGTATACTGACTTAATTTGTAGGCCGTGTAACATGACCGTGTATCGTACACGACTGAGACACATGCCCGTGTCTCTGACCGTGTGGACAAAAATAAGCTATTTGAAAAGCCAAATTTGCCACCCTAAATCATAAGCATTTACATTCATATTTGACCACATTTATGCAACTCAATTGGCAACCAAATTAACCAATTTAATACACATTATAAGCCATATCCAAACTTACCATTTACATATCCAAATACTTATATAACCACATATACAATTCATTCATCTAACATCTATATATCAAGACTTCTTTTGCATAATTTCATTCAAATATTACAATACCATAACATACCATCATTAATCACATATATGCAATCCAAATATGATCCCAAAATAAGCCAAATCACATTGCTTAACTTATATACAAATTCATTCTCAAACCATGACTATTTTAACAAGCGTGTCTATCGGTCGTGTGTGGTACACGACCTTATCATTCTTCATCAAAGAAATCAAGAGATTATTTTAACTGATCGACCACTTTAACGGGATATTCCAATAGAGATCGCGAAAAGCAATACACCAGTCCTAAAGCTCAAGCTACATCGGTATCGAGTGCTGGCAACGTGAAAGACACTAAACCTGAGTGTCAACAGTGTGAAAGATGGCATTTTGGAGATTGTTGGATGAAAAATAATAATAGAGCTTGTTACAATTTTGGTTCACGAGATCATTTTATCCGAGATTGTCCTGAGTTAAATGAAAAAGACAAATCTCAGAATGTAAGATCAAGCAATATAACTACTAGAGGGATGTAACACCCCTAACCCGTAACCGTCGCCGAAATAGTTTAAGAGGTATTACCGGACTTGTAACTCAATTCAGAACAATCATATATCCAGTTTCATCTCATTTTAATAAAAATTATTCATTCACATTCAATAAGTACTTGAATCAAGCACACAAAGCTTTAGTCATACATTTGTGATTAAATCGTAACATATTAAAAATTTCAGAAACTTATAAAATTTTCAACATTTCAACTATCACACACCCGTGTGAACAGGCCATGTGCCTCACTCGGCTAGTAGACACGCTCGTGTCTTAGACCGTGTGAAAACAAGACACACATACTGACTTGCACCACACGGCTAGAGACACGCCCATGTGCCTTGGCCGTGGTCGAAACTGACTTGGGTCACACGGCCGACCACATGCCCATGTGTCTAGCCCGTGTACCACACACAACCGATAGACCCGCCTGTGTGTCTAGGCCGTGTCAAAACTGTAGGGTATACTGACTTAATTCGTAGGCCGTGTAACATGACCGTGTATCGCACACGACTGAGACACACGCCCATGTCTCTGACCGTGTGGACAAAAATAAGCTATTTGAAAAGCCAAATTTGCCACCTTAAATCATAAGCATTTACATTCATATTTGACCACATTTATGCAACTCAATTGGCAACCAAATTAACCAATTTAATATACATTATAAGCCATATCCAAACTTACCATTTACATATCCAAATACTTATATAACCACATATACAGTTCATTCATCTAACATTTATATATCAAGACTTCTTTTGCATAATTTCATTCAAATATTACAATACCATAACATACCATCATTAATTACATATATGCAATCCAAATATGATCCCAAAATAAGCCAAATCACATTGCTTAACTTATATACAAATTCATTCTCAAACCATGATACCAAAACATAACTCTTACTATCAAACTAGCCTATACATGCCATATTTACATAAATTCACAAGTTCAAAAATACCAATCAAAAATTGGATAATGTGACGTGCAACTCCGACTAGTCCGAAACGAGCAAGCTAACGAACCTCTATAAACATAGAAAGAGAAACAGAGTAAGCTTATAGCTTAGTAAGCCCGTATAATTCAGAATTAAACTTACCATTATACATAATCAAAGCAATACAATTATGCAACCAATTCAATAAACCAACACCTAACCACACATATTCATCCAATGTTAGTCATTGTAAATATACATGAAATCATCCATTAATACAAGGCTTCATCATTTTAGATTCATAAATCATGTATAACTTTAATAACATTTATAAACCGTATCTCGTCAATATAACATTATTTAGGCCCGTTGAACCTATTAGAACCTTAAAAAATAGTCAAATGAACAATGTCAGTAATCCGTCAATTCATCATCATACATGCTCTCTCGAGACATGGTCGGTAAGCTCTTCATGAGCTGATAAACAGTAAGCTTTATTAAGCTGAAAACGGTAAGCTCTATTGAGCTTAACAGTAAGCTCTTTCGAGCTGAATCGATAAGCTTTAATGAGTTGAAACAGTAACCTCTTACAAGCTATGGTGAGTCCGCAACAAATGCAGGAGCTCGTCCATTATGTTAATTCCAGTAACTTGTCACTCGTATCCAATGAATTCAAATAGTTCAAACGGGGCTCGGTAACACATACAATATAAGAATAAGACATTCATACTTCAAATATCTCAATTATACACATTCTTTTCAATAATCACAAGTATAAAAAAGTTTGATTCTAATTATACGAACTTACCTCGTATTTGCTCGTATAACCGTCGTCTACTCGTCTACCTTTTGTTTCCCCCGATCTAATTCCGGTATTTGTTTATCTTGATCTAAATGATATCAAATTAACTCATTCAAACTTTCATTCAATTCAATTTAGCCTAAAACATTTATTTTAGCTAAATTACAAATTTACCCTAGACTTTTGACTATTTTACAATTTAGTCATTAACACATAAAAAATGCGAAATTACACAATTTAATACAAACCCATGTCTATCTAAATTTCCTATATACTACTAGCAGCCCATATCTTTCATTATTTCACACTTTTAACCAAAAAATATTACAATTTCATAATTTAATCCTTAATTCTCATTTTTGTCAAAAACCACTTTATAAAACTTGTATAACTATTGACAACCATTAGTAATCTAACAAGAAACTTCAAAATACCTAAGTATTCAAAAATTGCATATCTCAAAGTCTATAACAGTTTTAAAAACGAAGGTACGGGCTAGCTAGATTAAGCTGCAACAAGCTCAAAAACGTAAAAATTATTAAAAACTGAGTTAAATCGAACTTACATGCTCAAGGTGAAGTGACCAAATGTTTGAAGCTTTGAAAATGGATATTCCTTGCCCTTAATTCGGTTGAGAAGATGAATGAAGAGTACAAATGCATTTTGTTTTATTAAATTAAACTTTATTAATCAAATTACCAATATAACTTTATAATAAATCATCCATATATCATGCAATTCATGGACATGAATGTCCAATAACATTAACAAGGGTATATTTATCAAATTAAGGACTTCTAATATAAATTTCATAGCTATTTGAGTCATTTAACTAATAGATCTCATATTTTACGCATTACGCGATTTAGTCATTTTTACTGAATTGAGCATTTAAACAATAAAATTTCTTTACGAAAATTTCACATAATTAATCTATCATACTGTAAACCTTATTAAAATAATAAAATAAATATTTTGACTTTAGATTTATGGTCTCGAAACCACAATTCCAATTTGACTTAAAATCGGGCTTTTACAAGGGAGGTCGCCAAGAAATACGGGAAACGCAAGTGGTAATTGTGGTACAACGAAAGATTATATAGTGAGATCTGTGGCCAGAATACCTGCTAAAGCTTACACTATTCGCGCTCGTGAAGATGCGTCATCACCAGATGTTATTACCGATACATTTTCTCTTTACTACATTAATGTTATTGCATTGATTGATCCTGGATCGACTCATTCACATATATGTATAAATTTAATGTCTAATAAGAGTTTTCCTATTGAGTTTACTAAGTTTGTGATTAAAGTATCAAACCCCTTAGGCAAGTATGAACTAGTTGACAAAGTATGCAAGAACTGTCCTTTAATGACTCAAGGTTACTATTTTCCGGCTGATTTGATGTTTTTACCATTTGATGTGTTCGATGTGATTCTGGGTATGGATTGGTTGACTTTATATGATACTGTTGTGAGCTATAGATAAATATTATATATAATTGAAGTGTCAGAATAATGAAATTCTTCAGATTAAATCAAATGAATCGAATGAATCGCCTGTTGAGATTTTGTCTATATTAATTCAGAGATGTGTGAGAAAAGGTTGCGAGGCTTATCTTGCCTATGTTTTAGATACCAAGGTGTCTAAAAATAAGATTAAATCAGTGCTTGTAGTTTGTGATTATCTAGATGTATTTCTAGAAGAATTACCGAGGTTGCCACCTATTAGAGAAGTTGAATTTGCTATTGAATTAGTGCCGGGAACTTCACCGATATCTATAGCTCTGTGTAGAATGGCTCCGACAGAGTTGAAAGAGTTGAAAGCTCAATTGCAAGAGTTAACAGATAGAGGTTTTGTACAATCGAGTTTTTCGCCTTGGGGTGCACCAGTATTGTTTATTAAGAAGAAAGATGGGTCAATGAGATATGTATTGATTATCGTCAGCTCAACAAAGTTACGATAAAGAATAAGTATCCATTGCCAAGAATAGATGATTTGTTTGATCAATTTAAAGGTGCAATAGTGTTTTTGAAGATTAATTTGAGATCGGGTTATTATCAGTTGCAAGTTAAAGACTCAGATGTGCCTAAGATTGTGTACAGAACGAGGTACGAACATTATGAATTTCTTTTTATGCCTTTTGGACTAATTAATGCTACTTCCATTTTTATGGATTTGATGAATCAGATCTTTAGACCTTATTTAGACAGATTTATTGTTGTGTTTATTGACGGCAATCTGATCTATTCACAAGATGAGTCTGAACATGTTGAGCATTTGAGGATTGTGTGTAAACCTTGAGAGATAAGCAACTTTATTCAGCAAATATGAGTTTTGGCTCTGAGAAGTCAGATTTTTGGGACATATTGTATCGGCAGATGACATTCAAGTTGATCCGAGCAAAATATCTACAGTTATTGACTGAAAACCACCTAGAAATGTATCTGAGGTTAGAAGTTTTCTGGGATTAGCTGGTTATTATAGACGCTTTGTAAAAGGATTATCGATGATTACTACACCGATGACTAGACTACTACAGAAAGATGTCAAGTTTGAATGGTCCGAGAAATGTCAACAAAGTTTCAATCAATTGAAAGCATTATTAATCGAGGTTCTAGTGTTGGTTCAACCTGAATCGGGTAAAGAACTTGTGATTTATAGCGACGTTTCATTGAACGGTTTGGGTTGCATATTGATGCAAGAGGAAAAAGTTGTAGCTTATGCCTCCAGACAGTTGAAACCGCATGAAAAGAATTATCCGAAGCATGATTTAGAATTGGCTGCTATAGTTTTTGCATTAAAAATTTGGCATCATCATTTGCACGGTGAAAAAGTCACATATTTATTGATCATAAAAGCTTAAAATATATTATAACTAAGAAAGATGTGAATTTGAGACAACGGAGATGACTCAAGTTATTAAAAGACTATGAGTTAGTAACTGATTATCACCCGGGGAAAGCAAATGTGGTCGCAGATGCTTTGAGTAGAAAGTCATTGTTTGCCTTGAGAGCAATGAATACACAGTTGACATTATCCGATAATGTTTTGATCTTAGCTGAGTTAAAAGCTAAACCGATTTTTCTTCAGCAAATTTGTGAAGTTCAGAAACGTGATAGTGAATTGCAAGCTAAAAGAGTGGAATGTGAGTCGACTAGTGATTCAAAGTACCAAATTGGATCTGATGATTTTTTGATGTTTCGAGATAGAATTTGCGTACCGAAAAATCTAGAGTTGATTCAAAAAATTTTATACAAGGCACATAATGGGTGCTTATTCGTTCATCCTAGGAGTACTAAAATGTACAATGATTTGAAGAAGTTGTATTGGTGGTCGGGTATGAAACGAGACATTTCTGAGTTTGTATTAAAGTGTTTGACTTGTCAACAAGTGAAAGCCAAACATCAACTGCCATCAGGTTTGCTTCAGCCTGTGATGATACCAGTGTGGAAATGGGATAGAGTGACTATGGATTTCGTATCGAGATTACCCCTGTCTCCGAATAAGAATGATGCAATTTGGGTTGTCGTTGATCAACTGACGAAATTTGTACATTTCATCCCGATACGTACTAATTTTTCACTTGATAAATTGGCTGAGTTATACATTTTTGAGATCGTTAGATTACAGGGGGTGCCAATTTCGATTATTTTGGATAGGGATCTAAGGTTTACATCGCGGTTTTGGAAGAAATTGCAAGAAGCTCTGGGTACGAAGTTCAATTTCAATACAGCTTTTCATTCGCAAACCGACAGTCAATCTGAACGAGTAATTCAAATTCTTGAAGATATGCTTCGATATTCTGTTTTAGAGTTCAAAGGTAACTGGGAGGAATATTTGCCGTTGGTTGAATTTGCATATAATAACAACTTTCAATCAAGCATAAAGATGGCTCCGTATGAAGCATTGTATGGTTGCAAATGCCGAACTCCGTTGTATTGGACCAAGTTGAGTGAGAAAAAGATTCACAAGATTGATTTGATTCAAGAAACCGAAGAAAAAGTGAAAGTAATTCGCGATTGTTTGAAAGTAGCTTTAAATCGTCAGAAATCGTGCGTTCAAAAGAAAAGATATTGAATTTCAGAGTGGTGGAAAAGTGTTATTGAAAGTATCTCCGTGGAAGAAAATACTTCGTTTCGGTCAAAAAGGCAAATTAAGTCTACGATTCATTGGGCCGTATGAGATTATTGAACGAATAGGGCCAATGGCATATCTACTAGCTTTACCGTATGAGTTAGAAAAGATTCATAATGTATTTCATGTGTCGATGTTGCATCGATATAAATTAAATCCATCACATGTGATTTCTCCATCTGAAATTGAAATTCAACCTAATATGACATACAATGAAGAACCGATCAAAATTCTAGCACGTGAGGTTAAACAGTTGAGAAATAAAAGCATAGCTCTCGTGAAATTGCTTTGGCAATGTCATGATGTTGAAGAGGCTATGTGGGAGCCCGAGGAAGCTATGAGAAAACAGTACCCTAACCTATTCACTGGTAAGATTTTCGACGACGAAAATCCCTAAGGGGGGAGAGTTGTAACAGCTTGTTTTTAGTTAAATTGGAATAGTGGTTTCAGGACCACAAATTCGAGGTTGTAAAATTATTTTTAATATTATTTTAAGTATTTACAGCAGGATAGTATATATGTGTGAAAGTTTTGTGAGGAAATTTTTTCGTTTAATTGGTCAATTTGGTAAAAAGGACTAAATCGCGTAAAGTATAAAATGCATGTTCTATTAGTTTAAGGTGTCAAGTAGCTTTGATTTTTAAATATGGTGGCCTTAAATGGTAATTAAACCATTTGAAAGGTGAGTGGACAATTATGGACAACCATTAAATGATTTTAATAGTTTTATGCTAAGGTTAAATTTTGTATTTAATAATTTAAGGTTAGTAATAATAAAACAAAAATTTCTATGATCTTCTTTACACCATCTTTCCACCGAAAATTGAAGAAATAAAAAGCCTTAGATAGGGTTGAAGTTCGGCCAAGCATCCTAACTCATTTGGTGAGTAAATTTTGTCCCATTTTTAATGATCTCTATGTTTTTATGATCGTTGCATCTAGTACTAGCTTGCCCAGGGACTATTTTTCAAAAATTTTAGAGATTTTGAATGATTCCATTGATGAATACATGATTATTTTGATGTTTGGTGATAGATTATGAATATTTGATGTTAGATAAACAAGTTTTGTAAAGTGACTTTTAGTGAAAATGCAATATAGGGATTAAATTGAGAAATATGCAAAGTTAGTGGGTAAAATATGAAATAAATGAAAATTATGGGCTACTAGCGGTATTATGGTACTTCGGCTAGCATGGGTATAATTGGAATTTCATTAATTTATGATTTTATGTAATAAGGACTAAATTGTGAAAAATATGAAAGTTGAGGGGCAAATGTGTAAAATAGCCCTAATGTATATTTTGGATTGAATTGAATAAATAGTTTATTAAATGAGTTAATTTTTTATATTTTTAGATCAAGAAAAACAAAATTCAAATTAGGATCGGGGAAAAATGAAAGTTATCGACTAATCAACTCGATTCGTCGTTTTAATATTTGAGGTAAGTTCGTATGGAATAAGCATTGTTATAATTATGCTTTTAAATGCTTTGATATTGCATAAATTGTGTATACGAGATTACAGTTATATTTGACGACAATTCGACTATGTATGACACTTAGTGTGCGATTTGAGATAGCTTCGGCCATGTATGGCACTTAGTGTGCTATTTGAGATAGCTTCGGCTAGGTATGACACTTAGTGTGCAATTCGAGATAGCTTCGGCTATGTATGGCACTTAGTGTGTGAGATTAAAATAGCTTCGGCTATGTATTGGCATTTAGTATGTGAGAATTCGTGTATTCGACATTTGTCCGTTTGGGTATAAGTTTATGATGGACAGGTTCAGGTATGTATATGAATCATACGAGCCTTAAATTGAGGAAGTTATGAAGTTTCCATATAAGTATATGATTAAACATGTGAAAGGTTTGTTAGTATTTATAAATTAAGAATTAACAAGTTGAAATTGATGAATTGTGTATTGATGATTTCTTGAGTTTATTTTATACGAGCTTACTAAGCTATAAAGCTTACTTTGTTTATTTTTCTCATGTTTTATAGTGATTTCAAAGATAGCTCGGATTTAGGGATTGTCGGAGACTACGTCACACTGTCCAACCATCACTTTGGTACTTTTGAGCTTTTGGTTTGGTCATATGGCATGTATAGGATTATGGTCATTTTGATATGTATCTTGATAGTGAGTTTTGCCTTTTGAGATGGTTTATAAATGGTTATGTTTTGTTTGTACATATAGCCAAGAGACTTGGATTAATTTGGCTAGTTTGGTTATGTATATATATAAGTGTGCATATGGTTTATATTGAGTGATTGAGGTTGGTTTGCAATGTTATTGATAGTTGTTATTATAGATGTCAAATTGTTGGTAATTGAGAAGCTATGTGCTTGTGAATGATTTATTATGATGCATATTTGGAAAATGTTTAATTAGATGATTTGAATATGTAAAGTTGGTATGATTTGAATGAGTAAAACATAAGATAGTAAGCAAGCTAGTTGTTGGAATTGAAATGGTATGTTTTAGTCTTGATTTTTTGTTGAATTGGATGACTAATTATTCTATGAGTGAGTAACATTTGAATTGTATAGGTATGCATAAAAATTGGGTGGCAAATTGGCTTGGTAAATAGCCTATTTTTGTCCACATGAGCAGAGACATGAGTGTGTGTCTCAGCCGTGTGTGACTCACAGTCATGTTACACGGCCGTGTGTCCCCTGGTGTTGAAATTTAAATCAAGTCAGTATGCTCCACACGACCTCACACACGGGCGCATGACTTGGCCATGTGGCATAAGTCAGTATGCCCTACAGGTTTGGCACGGCCTAGCACACGGCCTGGCACACAGGCGTGTATGGCCATTTTTAGGGCATACGGGATAGCCCCACGGGCATGTGTGTTGGCCGTGTGACCCAAGTAAAAGAGTTACACGGGGTAGGACACGAGCTGGGACACGGCCATGTGCTCCCATTTTGAATGTCCACACGGCCTGTGACACGGGTGCGTCACATGGCCTGGCCACATGGCATGTGTCCCCTGTTTTGAGAAAAATGATTTCTATGTGTTCCAAATGTTTTAAAAGTTATTGGTTTAGTCCCGAACCAATCTCAATGCATGTTTAGGGCATCGTAGGCTTGTATTAGGGACACATTGAATGAGAATGAATGATGATTGTATAAATTGATTTAAATGTATGTGAAAAGTATGTATAAATGTGTTGTAAGTCAGGTAATGCTCCGTAACCCTATTCCAACGTTGAATACTGGTGAGGGGTGTTACAATACATATCATTTCACTACAACAATAATCATTTCATGAACCTATTGTTCAGATATTTCAATTTCATAACTCAATTCAATATCCCAATCCAATTCATGTTCAAAATCATCCAATATCGTTCATATTACCAAATAATTTACTTACCTCTATTAACAGGACTCGAATTTTGGCGGATACACGGATCTAACGAAAACACACCAGTATAGCACCCAGTGCCTCATCGGATAAGTCGAAGTAATAAGTTGTCACCCAGTGTCTCATCGGCCATGTTGAAGTAAGTTGGTACCCAGTACCTCATCGAATTTATCCGAAGAAATAGTTTGACACCTAGTGTCTCATCGACTCGTGGTCGAAGTATCCCTGAACACTTCCAATCCTATGGCATACCAACTATATTCGACTTAGCACGATACAGTTAATAGGGTTTCAATTCACTTTTCAATTTCAAACAACATTCATTCCAATTCAAATATTCACATATGCTCATAAAATCAATACAGTCCAATTCAATTTCACAATATCAATTACTCACCTCAATCCACTTACCATACACATCATGTAATAAATTCAATAATTAATTATTAAACTTGGATTATAGAAATACAAACCGTAATTCTCGAGCTACTCCTCGTTAATCTTGTCTTTTCCTTTCTTAATCATTGTCACAGGCTCAACCTTAGCTATGAAATTAAAACAATTTTAAAATCATCAATAAACACAATTAAACATTGAAATATTTTAATTTATACACAACTTTTGCCTAAATTCTAATTTAATCCTTAATCAAATCTAACCTTGTTTTCTTTACAATTTTATTCTTTATTTTCAATCAACTACCACTTAAAACTAAATTTAACTCTCTAATTTCCAATAAATCCCTAATTTGAAATTCTGTCAATTTAGTCCCTATTACTTAAAACTTATGATTTATTTTACAATGAAATCCCTTTTCAATTCTAACTTGAAATTCTATCAATTTAACCCCTAACACTTTAATTTATTCAACATAAACAACATCTAAAAATTCACTAACTTCTAAAATTTCAATATAAATCAAGTAGTATTTTGTTCTGGGATTCTAAAAACATCAAAATTTCAAGAAAATGGGCTAAATGACTTATCAATTTGAGTTTGAACATTAAAATCCCTAATTCTCCTTCTTTTCTTTCTCCTTTCTTTTTCTTTCTATTCTTTCTCTATTTCGTTTCTTTGTTTCTTTCCCGTTTCTATTTTATTTCTTTTATTCTTTAATTATAATAATATAATATAATATAATATAATATAATATAATATAATTATATTTTATAACATTTACTTAAATAATAAGTAAATAGATAATTATTATTTAAATATATGTATTTTATTTTACCACATGTATTTCACTACTACCACACACTTGGCACTTATGGCTTAATTGCTAATTTAATCTTTTCAATTTTCTCTACTCTATAATTCAACTTTCACCCTTTATTCAATTTAGTCCTTACTTTTAATTACTCTCAATTTAAACTAATTCACCTAACCAAAACCTAATTAACCACACAACTAACTTCGTAAATATTTTTAATAAATATTTATGAATCTGTTTTACGAAAACGGAGACTCAAAAATACATTTTCTGATAACCGTAAATTTCGGGTTGTTGCACAGTTAGTGTTGCAACATTGAGAACCCCCAAAGCTAAGAGTGTTTTGTCACGACACCAAGCCTCCAAGGTCACAATACCACTGCTGATTGTTGAAGTGAAGAAGTCAGGACTACTGCTGAAGATGTCACAACACAAACCAGTTAGAATTGCAACATTGAGAACCCCGAAAGTCAAGAGTGTGCCACTATCAAGGGTGTCGTGACACCGATGCTTGATGGGGTGAAAACTATTCCAATGGTAGTTTTATGTCCAACCCAAACACAAATCAATCCATACACTCTAAGGGCATTTTTGTCAAGTTTTAGGGTTGAATTTTGGTTGTATTAAAGACACTTTTGGATGTCAAACTAAATGAGCCAACTTTATCATTTTTTTACTTAGTTTTTATTCTTTTCTTCATTTTTAAGTTTCAGTTATTTACCTTTCTCAACTTGGTAGTTGTAGCTAGTAGTTTTTTTTTAGTTTTACTATAGTTTTTACTTCTTTGCACTTAGATACAAAATCCTTACTTTGTATTTTGATTTTCCTTTAAGTCCTTTAATATATTTCAACTTTGTTAACTCTCAAAGTGTAAAAATCCCATGTAACACCCCAAACCCGGCCTAGACGTTATGCCAAATCCAGTGGTGTCACAAGGTAGGGTTTTTAAAAACGGAGTCGTTTTGTCAAATCATTCCAGTTTCAAAACTCATATTCATTTATATCTAATTTTGAAAGCGTTCATTTAATTTATTTATTTTCCAAAATATAAGTACAGCGGAAGTCACAAAACGTTTAATTTGGTAATCTCGTTTGTGTTTTCAAAAAACTGTTGTTAGTAAAAACGATCGTAAATAAATAGTCAGGTAAAAATCCAAATGTCAAAAATAAAGTCAAACTGTTCGGAGAGCCCATAAATTACGAAAATCTAAAAAACCCTTAAAATCAATATAAAATCATAATCATTAACTGTTTATAAACTCGTGGTCACCAAGAGGCTCCGTCGCACTGATCCGTTTATGTCTGTGGATTACCTAAGCAGAACAGACAAATAGAAGTGAGTTTATAAGAACTTAGTGTGTAACCTAGTAGAGATAGACAAGTAAACATACAGAAGTCTCATACAAAATCAGATACAGGTTCGGACTTATGTCCTTTTTCAGATACAGAAATCAGAAACAGATATGCAAATCAGAAATACAGAGTCCTAGCCCCATCCTCTACACACCATCTCTGACCTTCCTATCACACCATATGAGGTTAAAAACACTCACTCATCCCTACACACCACATCGTGCCATTACGACACATATCAGATAAAGTGCAGCCAAGCTGCCAGAATAGAGGCGAAGGTCGCCTTCTAGATCACTTCTTCCACTTATACAAATCCCACCCTAGTCAATGATACAGAATTATCAGATACAGTATAACAGATTAAATATGATCAGCATGCTTATATACAGATAACAGTACAAACAGGAATACATTTAATACACTACTCAGCTCAGTCTATCAGGATGTCTTAACACACAAATTAGGGTTTAGATAGCCCTTACTGATCCTACAGTAGGCCCATAGTCGATCGGAGTGACCCTAGGGAAAATTTCAATTATAGGCCTACATGTCCGCATGAGCCCACATTTTCGCGTGGGCCATGCCCGTGTGACCCAACCGTCCAGATTGGCTTTTGCCCGTGTGGCTCACACGACCTGGCCCAAAATCCAAACGCCCGTGTGACATGCCTGTGTGGCTCACACGCCTAACTTGGCCATGCTCGTGTGGCCCACACGGCCACACTTGAGCCACCACACGGCCTTGTGCTGTGCACGACCATGCTTTCATCGACCGCACGGCCATGTCTCGCACACGGCCATCTACATAGGTGACCACACAGTCGTGTGGTGTCGACATATTCATTTTTTAGCTTTCGATAAAACCTCGTTTTCTGTGTTGCGGGTACACACCTGGTATCGTTTCAAAGCTATTGCAAACACAAACCCTCTAAAACTTAAAAATCAACACCCGCACTTAAAATCAAACTTAATTCACGAATAAACCACAACTACAAAACTGACAACAATTCAAAACAAGCGTTCATCGCTTACCCCAGCACCCCGAACATATTTGCCTACGATTCCGCAAGAGGGGAGTCACAATCTTCTCGATTCGTTGCTGCCAAAACATGAGTACAACATTAACAGAAAATTTGATAAGGCCAAACGGGTTAAACAGAGACTCCCTCATCGGCAAAACATACTACTAACTTACCAAACGAATAAACGCAACAATCTGGAATCCCACGACAAGGAAACACAATTTGTCAAAACGAGTAAAGAAAAGAGAAAATATTTTGTTTGAGAAGGGGGAAAGGGGGAAAATGGCAAAGGAGGAGGAAAAGAATGTCAGTTTTCCGGAAAGATAGAATTTTGAAAATAAAAAAATCTAAATAAAATTATCCTCAAATCCCCCCTCTTTCTCCCACTAATCCACTAACTCACAACTTCCTCATAATTCCAACTCCACCAAAACTCTTATCAGACGACTGAGCAAAAATAATACCCACACTCGCGTAAAGATTCGAACATAAAACTTCCAACACACCAATTCCCTTACCACTCAAACCAACAGACTCATTTTGATATAAATTTACAAGCAATTTAATATAAGCCCACTGATTAAGGATAATGTTTGATCCAAAAATAACAAAATTAACAAAGGTGAGACTTGAACCCAAAACCTTTCAAGCACGTCCAGAACAGTTAGCCACTAAAGAAGATATAAATATTTGTCAAATATTCACAAAAGCAAAAATAATTTTTTAAGGGTGTTACATCCCAACTTTAGTTGTGCTTTCTTCTTCATTGTTGCTACTGTCATCTTCTACAAAAGCTCCATCAAGAGTCTCAAAAATTTTCTTAACCTTGCTTTTTATGTTTTCGTTAATGAATCATTTGAGCGTATATTTAACTGATGTTTGTGTGTCGATGATGGGTAGTAACTAAGTCTCATGGTGGTTGGTTGATGAAAATACTGCATAATTAATTTTTGGGTTAGAGATTAAATTATAAAATTAGACTAAATTGCATAGAATTCAAAACCTAGAATTAACGCCTCTATGTGAACAACTAGATAAATAAGACCGAGAGAAGAGCCTATTGAAATTAATTTGATTGTCCCGATTTAGTTTAGTAAGAGTGAGAGATAAATCAGACTAAATCATCTAATTTGGTAAAATGGTGACCGAAAGGTGAAATTGAATCAATTAGAAGTTTGAACCCTTTAGACCCCTAATCCAAGAATTGACAAGCAACATGGAAGTCAACTGACCACTTAAGCTCTTTGAATTGATATTTATGCACTTTTGATTGTTTTTCTATTTAGTCCATCTAGTAATAAAATTTATTGATAATGTTGAAATACATAAAAATTATTTTTTATTTAATAAGGGTAATTTTATAAAATACTTAGAAAAGTGTTGAATATACCAAATGTGTTAATGTAACTTTATGATACTTTAATCAATACTTTTCAATATAAATCAAAGATTATAAAGTAACTCTTTTAACAAATATATTTCTATCAATCACATTTCCAAAAAATCATATTATGTTGAAATCATAATACCGAATTCCCCTACTCATAAATCTATTTCACTCTCATGTCTCCACTCGTTTGCAATTTATCGGTAGTGTGTTAGAGCTAATTATATAAACATGTTTGATTACTTCACTACAAATTAATTATTATAAAATCTTGATAATTTGTTGCAATATTCGAGTTAATCCAAATTTTTTAAGTTAATTTTTAGAGGTTTTAAATTTTGAAAATCCATCTCTTTTCATTTCATTATACGTATAAAAAGGTAAATTTGATGATTTATATATGGCTGGTTTCCTATACATTCTTTCCATGAAAGTTTGAATCCTTAAAATGGATTTCCATTTCTTGTCAGCCACAACATTGTTATTATAATTTTCCTTTTTCAATTTTTTGCCCAAAAGAAATTGTATTCCATTTTCTCAAAATCAATTATCACCATACAAATGTACAATTAAAGAGCTGAGATAACAAAACACAAACTCAAGAAAATGTGTGCATTTGACGTATGTATATTCCCCCACATGTGGTGTTGGTCCTTATCTAAGATGAAGATAAGTGATGATGGGTTCATGAACCTAATTTGATACAGAATCTCACAAAATTAGATTTAAAATAGAAGAGAAAATAAAAATATATAGAAAGAAAAAATTTCACCCTTAATTAAAAAGTTCAATGTTTGGATGAAAATTTTCCAATAAACCCTAAAAGAAATATCTCTAGAAATATTGATGATCCATCTCCAACTTGAAGGTTTTACCAATTTTATATAACACTTCTAAAAACTAATTAAATATTTAGATTTACATAAATTCTCTTAAATAAATTTCTAAATAATAGAAAACTCTAAAACTTAGCTCTAAAAGATATCAATTACTAGTTAAAGAGACTTTCAAAGCCTTCAACTAAAAAATTTCGTATTGAACTTGTTAAGAAATTTCTACCTACGCAGTCTTCACTAAAATGACCATAACTTGAACTCCTCAACTTATATTGACGCATTTCAAAGTGTATTGCTAAATTAAGAGATAGATATTCAATCCATGAAAAGACAACTAAACTTAGAAATGTTTGAATCTTATCTAAAAATGTGTGACAAGTTTGTTGGTATTTTAAACTTGAATTCAAATGAGTTTACCCCTCTTGAGTTTGTATCACAATTCTTGAGATACTATCGTTCGAGCTTATTCGCAATCTAATTGCACTATAATAAAAGCAATGCTTGTAAATTGTTGCTTAAACAAAAAAAATTCGTTTCAATAAAGTTTATGCAACAATTTTATGATTGTTATGTAAGTGGTTGTTGTCTAAACACAAAAGTAGTATTTTTTTTCCTTTTAAACAACGATTTATTCTAGTGTTGACATTGATGTTTTAGATAACAACTATTTACAATTATTATAACAATTTTATAACTATTATATATGCAATTGTTGTCTAAACTCAAAAGTTAAACAACAATATATTCTAATGTTATTTATATTTTAGGCCACAGGTATTTAGAATTAAATGCAACATCTAGTGGCATCAACCACCAAGAAAGCACTAGTGTGTTGAATCCAACACCAATAGTTTTCTTTTATCCTGATTAACTTGTAATATTTCACAAATTGTTAATTTCTACAAATCAAACATTGCCAAAAATAAGCCATCTCAAACTCAAGTAAATCAAGTCACCAAGTCCTTAATCACTTGTGAGAGCACTTATTATTTTAAAAAGCTCCTCATGCCAAAAATGAAAGAAGACAAAGGAACCCTAGTCCGAGGAGGAGGAGCCATCCAACAAGTCTGAAGGTTGGAGCAAATTATAATATCTGATATTAATATTTAAATATTTTTGAAATTAAAATTAAAATTTTATTATTAATATAATAAAATTATGCTTAATTCAAGTTAATTTTTTTATAAAAATAAAATTATTTATAAAAGATATTTTTTTTTTTGAAAAATAATTTGCACTTTCTAGAAGAATAAGGTTTGTTTTCCGTCCGCCTGCCGTAATTGATTTTCTATGAAACAAAGCCACCCTAAACTTGGTGTAACCATCTCGCCCATCTCGTTGGACCTTTATCAGTAAAAAGCTAGCTGCAGCGGGCAATATAATCCCACCATCCCATCCTCTTTTGTGGCTTTAGCCTATAAAAGTGATAGAAGCTTCACCAAGAACATGATCTCTTCCACTGTTCTGTTTATCTTGTTGAACACAACCTCATTTATAGCTAGCGAAATTGACCATAGAGCCATTATACAACATAATGGCCACCATTTAAGGTATCTCAGCACCTCACCCCAAATTCCATACAAGTTCATCCCATCTAAATAATTCTTTTGGCTCTAATTTTTTGTAGCATGCTGGAAGAAACACATGTTATACTCCCTTTCTCGAATCCATTTGATACACGATTTTTATTTGTTCACAGTAATCATAAACATTCGAAATTATTACAGACTCATAAACCTTTCAGAACAGTAAATCTCTCTCCTTTACCACAGTTGCTCGAGCTTGGAAGCAACTTTTTCCTACATTACAATCAGTCCATCTGAATGCTCATCTTATTAAAAAAATCATTTTAAAATGATAAAAGAAGAAGAGAAATTCAAATTTTGTCATGGAAAAATAACTTAATTTGTTTTCAGTATAGCTCTTCCTAACTTCTTTGGAATCTTGGAATCAAATTGAATAAAAACAAAATCACTTAAAATACATGAGAAAGCTTATTAAGGCTGATGGCAGCATTGAATGAAAGTTATAGACCCATTGGCCAAATCCAACTACAAAAGTGTTCACCCAAAACATATAGATTGTCTTTGGGCTCTAAAATGTTAAATAAGGGATTGGGCCGTACACCATGAGTACTTATACACCAAATTTAAGTCTCAAAATTCCTTTCCAAAACCTTAAAATTGAATTTGGATTTCGAAAATACTAATAAATTATTTAATTATGAAATATTCATCATAATATTTAAATTTATATATTTATTTAGTGATAAATTTGAAATGCTTATTTTTAATTTCGAAAAGTCTATGCTTTTATAACTTTCACTTATATATTATATTAAATTCCAACTAATTTATACATAATATATACATTTATATAATAAAATTAAAATATATATTCTCATATCCATTTCCCAAATAAAGCACAATTTCAGGGTTAAGATACTATTATATACGAAATAGAGATTTTTAGATTTTTCTTTTGAAAGAAGTGTTATGATAATCGTCAATAATGACAGTAGAACGATCGTAAAGAAATAAAAAATAAGAACATACAAATTTTATGTAGAAATTTTTTCAGGAAAAAATCACGGGCAGAAGAGAAGAAATTCACTAATGTTGAAAACCGAATGATATAAGAGGAGTTTCGACTACATCTATTTAAAGGTTGAAAAATCTTATTCTAATCAAAGTTAGATAATAGAAGTGTAGTTTTATGCAGACTCAACTTGTGTGGTAGTTATGTTTGCAAGCAAGATAATTGTCTCTTAAACATAGTTGCATCTCTTTTTCCCCTTTATCTTTTGTTCTGTTCTCAAATTCTTGAACTTATGAAGCCTTGTTTTTGTAGTGAGACAATTTGTTAACATACCACCAGCCATTTTTTATTAACATAATGACATCAAGCCCTTATTGCAGCCCGTGCCACCGAATCAACAGCTTTATTTTTTGTACCAACAATTAAGAATTGTTTTCTCTTACTTGTCGCATCAAAAACTAAATCACAAGATTCTAATAAAAAAACGAGCGTTTCTAGTCAAATTTATAATATGAATATCCTTAAATTTTGCAAAGATATATGGCGCCACTCTAGGATTTCATTTCGTAGTACCATGACCAAAATTAACTTATGCTTCCAATATCTCTTCCAAATTTATGTTCCAATATCTTCTTACCGTTTCTCTTTGCACTCTCACTCACTCTCTAGGATTTCATTTCGTAGTACCATGACCAAAATTAACTTATGCTTCCAATATCTCTTCCAAATTTATGTTCTAATATCTTCTTACCGTTTCTCTTTGCACTCTCACTCATTCACTCTCTCACTCACTCTCTCTCTCTCTCCCTCTCTCTCTCTCTCCCTCTCTCTCTCCCCCCCTCTCTCTCCCTCTCTCTCTCCCTCTCTCTCTCTCTCTCGCTCTCTCTCTCCCTCTCCCTCCCTCTCTCTCCCTCTCTCTCCCTCTCCCTCCCTCTCCCTCCCTCTCTCCCTCTCTCCCTCTCTCACTCTCTCTCTCCCTCTCTCTCTCTCACTCCCTCTTCCCTCACCCTCTCTCTCCCTCTCTCCCTCCCTCTCTCTCCCTCTCTCTCTCTCCCTCTCCCTTTCTCTCGCTCTCGTTCTCTCCCTCTCCCTCTCTCTCCCTCGCTCTCTCTCTCCCTCTCTCTCCCTCTCCCTCCCTCTCGCCCTCTCTCTCCCTCTCCCTCTCTATCTCTCCCTCTCCCTCTCCCTCTCTCCCCCTCCCTCCCTCCCTCCCTCCCTCTCTCTCTCTCTCTCTCTCTCTCTCTCCCTCTCCCTCTCTCCCCCTCCCTCCCTCCCTCCCTCCCTCTCTCTCTCTCTCTCTCTCTCTCTCTCTCTCTCTCTCTCTCTCTCTCTCTCTCTCTCTCTCAATATTGTTAACTCTTATGTCAAACATAATTTGAACATAAGAATTATTTTTTCAAACTCTTTCTCTCTCTCAATATTGTTAACTCTTATGTCAAACATAATTCGAACATAAAAATTATTTTTTCAAAAAATAAATAAAATTTATTTCCAGTTGGAATTACCTTTTTTACAAAAATACTTTTTGGTAGAAAAAACTATTCGGACTAATTAGTAAAAGACCTCTTTATTTTTTGTGTTAAAGGTGAATAAAAGAAAATAATAAACAATGAGGGTTTATAAAGCAATTTAACTTATTTAAAGTTTGTTGTCACCGTATTGTCTGGCACCATAAAAGCTTTTATTCAGCAGCCAATCCAAATGAGAAATTTACATATCAGGTCCCTACCCGCCAATATGTTAGGGGCACTGACAGAGCACTATAACAAATGCCCTATTTTCATAATTAATCAGTTTCTCATACTGTTTTCGTAATTAATTATTATTTTTATATTATTTATGTAAAAGAGCTTCAAATTCTTATCATGTGTTTTTCAAAACTTTACTATTGGTTCTATACTTCCATCACACTTAAAAGTTATAATTTATAATATTCCCATTTTACTAATTAGTTTACTTCTCCGTAGATCTGATCATGAGCTAGGCCACTCACCTAGGTCTGAATGTGAGAGGGTTGGGTAAAAATAGGTCCAAAAAATGGGTTTGGACAAAAAATAAGGTCCATTTTCTAAATTGGCCAAGCCTCTGGTAAAATTTTTTGGCTCGACATGGTCCGAATTTGCCAAAAAAATTTCGTTGTTGTTTACTGCTGTTTTGCTGCCATTTTACTATTATATTCAGGGGCGAAACTAGGGGCTTGGTAGGGGCCCCGGCCCTCTAAAATTTTTAAAATTTTAAATTAATAAAGGTAAAATTGCACTTTGTCTCCTAAAATATAAAAATTTGATTTAATCCTTTAAAAAAATTATAAAGATATAGGCTATTAAAACAGTGAAATTGCATTTTTGCTATCGCAAAAGTTACAATTTAATTTCCCTCCCCTAAAAAAGTTTTCTGGTTTCAACCTTGATTCTACTGTTACTACTTTGTTGTTATTGTTTGGATATTTGTATAACTCTTGTTTTATTATTAATGTTGCTACTACTTTAGAGGCATTTGTTTACTCAATTGCAACTGTCTTAGTGTTATTTAAGTATAAAGACTTTTTAAAATTTATTTTCAATTTGTTGGGAAATATTTATTTTAATATGTTTAAAATATAATATATTAAATTTTACTCTCCTTTTTTTTTGTCATCTATCACCTTGTGTTTTTTTTACAAATGTAAGCATTTTAGGCTTCATGGTTTTGATCAAGACTTTCAAATTTGGACTAAGGTTCGAACCGATCAGGCTACCAATTCTTGATTTGACCGGTTCATTTAGTTCAATCAAATTAATTACTTAAAAAATCATAAAAATAAAGAAAATTGGTTCAACCCCTATCCCTAGACCAGTACTCTGGCATGTTCAATCCAGTTCTAAAAACATTAGTTTTGATCAATGAAATAACTTTTTCGAACTTGCCAAGTTGACCAAGCATGTGGTGAAATTTGAAATCAAAATTAATCGTTAGCATCTTAACCTTGAGAGAATGAATTTTGAGCTTTACTAGCATTACTGATCATTATAAAAGATGAAAAAAATAAAAGGGGAGAGAGAAAAAAAATGTCAAAGAAAAGAAAATAATCAAAGATTTTTTTTTTAAATTTAAATGACCAATGACATGGCAATTTAGGCTAGAACTTTTTAATGGATATAATAATTTTGGCGTAAAATGGATAACGGAAAAATAGTTTAGATACCACTTGTGATAAAAAAACTTAATTCACGATTTAGCTCTTGAAGTATACCTATTTTCTACTTTGGTACTTGAACTTTTTTTATCCCAATTTGGTACCTAAAGTATAAATTTCCTCTATTTTTAGTCCATTTTGTAACGGCTATAAAAAAAATTTGTTAGGCCACTTTGGCCAATAAAAAAGTGCCATGTGGCTTTTTTTTTGCCAATGAAAAAATACCACACAATTAGATTTATTTAAATTAAAAATATGAAATTTAAATTAAAAATAGAAAAATTATAATATTAAATATTTAAATCTTAAAAAACACTGTCGACTTTGATCGACCATTGATCAACCATTGATCGGTGTTTTTCAGCGTTAACCAGTGTTTATAAGCATTGACCAGGCATTGACCTACCACGTGGCACTATTAGAACACACCACATGTCCTCTTTAAAAAAATTTAATATTATATATATTATATTGATTAAAAATATAAAAATAACCATATATAATATATAAAAAGTTAAAAGTTTTTAATTTTTAACTTTTTAATTTTTTATTTTTTTTTATAAAATTATAAAATATATAATCATAAATTTTAAATTTTCAAAATAATATATAAAAATAGAAAATTGTTATAAAATTTTTAAAAAAATATTTAAATTTCAAGTAATTGCAAAAAAAAATTCTTGAAATTTAAATATCTTTTTAGAATTTTATAAAAAATATTTTTAAAATATTTTTTACTATACTTTATATTTTTGTAATAATATTATTAATTTCAACTAATTTCTTTTCAATTATTGTATTTTTTGTAAACTTTATTTTAATATGTTTTTTATAATTAATAAATTTCTTTCGAGATTTTATATATATTTCTAAAGTTTTATATATTTATTTTCATTTACATTTTTTTAATGTGTATATAAATTTAATAAAAGAAGATATTTATTTTTACATTAAGTCGTCGCGTGGTGTTTTGTGATTGATTATAAGATTTTTTTTAATGCTTGTCAAAAAATAGACTCAAAAAATACAATGGGTTACGTATCAAATTGGGACAAAATAATTTAGGTACCAAAATCGAAAATTGGATATAAGTCAGAGGACAAAATATACATAACAATTTAACTAATAAAAAATAATTTATGTATCATTTATGATAAAAAAAATTTTAAATATGAAAAAAATCGTAATTTAATAATTAAGTTTTTAAAAAAAAAATCAATTTAATGTAATTTATTTTTTCTTAGTTTCGTCAAAACTTTTAGGTGACATAAACTTAGTAGATAAATTAAACGACCAATTTTACACATAAAATAATAATATTATAGGGTTATTTTGTTTTCAAATTTTTACCCCATCTTTGCGTTGGATTGTTTATTTAAATTATAAAGAAAAATTTTAAAGATTAAAATATACTTTAAGTTTTTGTATATTTAGAATTTAGTTTATTATTTTTATCTTTAGGAATTTAATATTTTTACTTTATAAATTTAAAAATTTAAGTCCAATTATTGCCGCCATTAAAATTATTCTATTAAATTCACTTATGTGACATTTTGAAATTTAAAAATATATATTCACTTAACAATCATATAATAATAAAAATAATGTTGAAAATACTAATTAGGATTTTTTAAATTATTCATTGTAGAAACATAGTTGGACTAATTGATAATATCATAAAAAATAAAAAATATATAAATTTGGCTTCCATAATTTTGTGATTTTTTTTACTATCTGTGGGGTTTAATTAGAAATCATGAAATCAATTTTTTTTATTTAAAGATTCATCAAACCAAATATTATTTATTGTAGAAACATAGTTGAAATAATTGTGAAGCAAAAGTAGTATGTATAATTTATAACAGCAAAAATGAAATTCTCCGTGAATTTATACCAGATTCATCGTTACATTGCCTGCAAAACAAACGTTCAAGTAATCTTTTATAATATTTTTTTTAATTTTTAAAAATTATATATTTTTAATTGTTCGTATTTAGTGAATTTTATAATTTTAATTGTGTTTTGAATCTGCAAATTTGATATTAGATTAATAAATGTATAAATATGTAGAGTTAAATTTATTGATTAAATTGATAAAATGTAAAATATTAAAAATTAAATTTATTATTATATTAATTAAAAAAAAGATCACGTCAGTCTTTCGTTTAATAATACATTTTAGTGATGGAGCGATTACAATTTAAAATTGACATTGCAGGGGTGATGAAATTAACAAAAATAAATAAAATAGTTTACTGTAATAATATTCTAATAAATAAAATATATCCAAATAAATTGTAAGTTTATATAAAACAAGAAGAATCTTATTTATCTAAATGTTAATATATTATATATTATTTTTTTGGGTTCAAATGCTAAAACAGCCTTTATAAAATAACTCTTAATAAAAACACTCAGTTGGGATCTTAATAGAAAATTAACAATCAATTAAATTACTAAAATTAATTTTTCTGTGAAATATATAATGGCATTTTAAGTGATGACATGACAGTTGACATGAGAAATGACGATATTGTAGAAATTTATAATTTACTAATTGAAATTTTATTTTATTAGAATTTTTTAGCATTTGAGAAAAAAAATAAGAAAATCTAAAAAATTCTTTAAAATACTAAAATAAAAATTCAGCTCTCTAAGAAATTTTTAAAAATAAAAATAAATAAAAATTCTTTCAAAAATTCTAAAATTTTCAATTATAAAAAGCTTTTAAAAATAACATAAGAGTAACTTTAACCCTCAACATTTATTATTGTGTCAATTTAGTATTAATTCTAAAAAATCTAAACCTTAACATTTATACATTGTTAGGAAAAATTGAGGGAAAGGGATCGCAACAAATACACTTTTAAAATTGATAAGAACTAAATTGCTTCAATTTTTTTGAGAGAGACTAAATTTAATCAATTTTAAAATTGAGAAAAACTGAAAAAAGCCTTTTTACCAAAAGATTTTTAGTGTATTTATTTATTTATTTGGGCTAAACTGCGAAGATTTACGGGAAAGGGACCGCAACAAATTTTTCCAATGAATTCCAACACCGAATGCCGAAAGAAAGAAATAAACAACAGAAAAGCTAGCCTTTTAACCTGAAAAAAAGTAATAATAATAATAATAATAATAATAATAATATGATGATGAAGGTGATGGTGATGGTGATGATGATTATCATGATGATGATGAAGAAATATATTAATATTTCCAAAATTTTGATAGAACAGTATTTTAAAGGATTTTCAATAATTAAAAGATATTGGAGATTTTTAAAGAACTTATTTTTAAGGAAATTCTTAAAAGTAAAAGACTGAAAACATTCGCCAAAATATAATAATTAAAATTTTAAGATGTTAAAACTAAATTTAAGAAATTATAAGAAAAATTGAATAAATAATGATAAAGTTGAGATTCCATCAATTAGATTTTTGGTCACTGCATTTTATTATACTAATATTAAAGACTCGCTTACAAATTTATATAAAATGTATTTTTATATAATGATGTTTTTCGTCTATTAATTTTATAAAAAATAAATTATTTTAGGCTTTCATTTAATTTTTACTTTTTTTTTAAGTCTTTAAACTTACATCACTCTCAAAATGAATGGAAATGTGAACTTTTGTTAATTTTTTTGAATTTTGTAAAATCCAAAAATATTTTTAAATTTTTTAGAAATGATTTATATATTTTTTTGAATTTTTTAATTTTAAAAAATTAATTAATTAATTATTAGTGTGGCATCTACATTATAGCCATGTGCATGTGAGGTCAGTAAAGTTAACAAAGATTAATTTTTCTTTCTATTTTTGGCTAATTTGAAAAATAATATAAATTTAAGGGCTAAAAAGACGAAAAATTAAACCTAAGGCTACAATAACTTTTTTTGTAAAGTTAGAAAGCCAAATAAGTCATTATATTTTATATTTAAGAATGATAAATTATGGACGGAATTTTGATTTAATGGCAGGACCTAGACTTTGAGAACTTTGAGATATCAAGTTTGAGCCTTTTTTTCTTTTTTTTTTTAAATAATGTGTAGGTTCTTTTTAAGTTAAAATATGCTATTATTTTTTCTACTCTTCAAAAATTTAGAATTTAATCATTATACTTTTACTTATAAGAATTTAGTCCTTTTACTTTTAGATTTCAAAATTTAGGTCAAACTGTTAACAATGTTAAAATTATTTTGTTAAATTTAGATTCATTACAACGCCATTTTTATAGTTACATGACTATCAAGTGAGTTTTTTTTAAATTTCAAAATGGCACTCTAACAAATATAACAAAAAAAAAGTGTTAACAATTGAATCTAAAATTTGAAATCTGAAAAGTAAAATGATTAAATTTATGAAAATAAAAATATAAGAAGTAAATTCTAAATTTATGAAGAGTAGAAAGACTTATGACATATTTTAGCCTTATTTGGATTTGTTTTAATTATCAAATAAAAAATGATCACATGATAATTTATTATAATGGAAGTTACCATTTATACTCATAATTATAATTCTAGTAATAGATAAAAAAAATATAAAGTGTGATATGGTGATTACTCATCTTGTCCATTAATCTTATGATTAGGGATTTAATTTCCACTTATTAAAATGGAAGACATTTCATACTCAATCACTTATTTTTCAAGAAAACACGGTGATGAAAGGATTAATATTTCGAGTAAAAATAGGAAAAAAAAAGTAAGGGAGAAAATTTTAAAGCATGAAAAAAGATATAAATATAAAAGAAAAAATATATATTAAAAAGAATATTTTAATTTAGCATAAAAAAATTAAAATAATAAGTTTTAATTACATTATCATTACAAAACAATGAAATGATAAAAAAATGTTTACGTACGGCTTTTAAGGCTTACGGGACAGAGGTGGGGTCATCTAGTAAAAGATAGGCTTTTCCCTACTTATTTCTACATCCATAAAATCCGAGTACTATTATTTTCTCCCCCTTCTTCTTTCCCCCACCACCACCACCACCATGGCTGCTCTCACTGAATTCTTCTCCCACCTCTACACCATGACCGTCGTCTTCTTCACCCTCTTACTCCTCGAAGTTGCTATCCTCATCAGGTCCCTCACCGGCAGCCTTTCCGATTCCGAGAAACGCCTCATCACAACTACCCAGTACCTGAAATTCATTGAAGAAAAGAACCCAACAATCATATACTCCACAAGATCATCATCCAGGGTGGATCTGTCATCGAACGAGTGCACCGTGTGTTTATCTGAGCTAGAAGAAGGTGAGAAAGTGAGGAAACTGAAATGTAAACACACTTTCCACAAGGATTGCCTCGATAGATGGCTCCAACAGTATTGGGCAACTTGCCCACTTTGTAGGACCAAAGTGTTGCCAGATGAGGTTGTGGCTAATTATCACAGGCTCCAAAATCAGGTAGAGTATGATGGAAGTGATGAAGAGATGATTTTCTTATTATCTGCACTACATGATAATAGCTTACACAGATTGTTCTGAAGTACTATACTTTTTTCTTTTCCTTCTCTGGGTACATTTTGATGTAGATTTTTAGTTGATCTATGTGTGTGTATATATATATATATATGATTCCTGTATTAGCTAAGGGGCTTCAAATACTTCTCTGTATTGTGTTTTTCTGGGCTAATTTATAATAAGTTTCTGGCCCCCAACTACAACAAATTCCTTGAATACCTTGTTTTGGGTATAAAATAAAAAAGTTCCTCAAATATAGCATTTGATGTGTTGTTTAAATCCAGGCAAAGTTCATCTTTTTTTTTTCTTGAAAATTTAGATACAGGCTTGGTGATCTAATTTAATGAGACAGCTTCATGGTAGCTAGCAATGCTTAATTGCTGCTAAAAAGCACCATAGATGTTCCCCTTCATTATCAATATTAAAAAAAGAAGATTGGTAGGTAAACAGGTGAAAGCATTGGATAGGTTTCTTCTCTGTTACTTGGACTCTTCTAAGGATATCCATATCTAGATATCAGTAACAAGATTTCTTTTCTTAGGGTTACTGACATTGATAAATAAAAATGTACTGAGGATTTTGACAAATACAGAATCATATATTGCCCACCAACTCTAACACCATTTGCTTCAAA
This sequence comes from Gossypium hirsutum, assembly GCF_007990345.1. Classification (NCBI taxonomy): domain Eukaryota; kingdom Viridiplantae; phylum Streptophyta; class Magnoliopsida; order Malvales; family Malvaceae; genus Gossypium; species Gossypium hirsutum. Next base: position 99,320,541 of record NC_053425.1, read on the forward strand.
TCAACTTGGGACAATAAACTAGCTGTGGGATTTTTCATTTTTACCAACTTTCTTTTAAAAATTGTTGAAAAGGGTAGGAAGCCATAGGTTTCTACCTAATTAAATGCCAGGTTCATGTTTGTGTGCCTTTGCAGCTTTGGGTATTCTTCCTTAAAGATTGCTTCGATGTGAAAACTTGTCTTTTATTTACCCCCAAAAAAAAAAATCAATGATGACATACCTCATTGTGTTAGGAGAATGAGATCATCAGTTGCCCTTGAATTAAGCAAAATTTAAAATTTTTAAACCTAATAAAATAATAAAATATTAACCCCGAATTTTGAATTTCTAAATTAATGAACAACATTAAACTGGCTGACCCTTTTTTTTCTTTAATAAATTTAAGCTGTAAAAGGTAATTTGCAGAGGATATTACTATATTCACTGCTGCATCTTTGTTTAATCTAGGATTTGCTTGTAAGGAATTATTTTTCATTAGTGCATATAAATTTTTTTTAACCAATAATTAACTACCACTTAAGTTTAAAAGGTGTATGTTCCCATGAAAATGAAAATACGATCCCTTCAATGGTGGCAGGTCAAGTGGAGAGGGCAACCTTATTTAATGCTCTAAGAGGTAGTGGATGAACAATTTAATATTTTTTCCTACGAATTCAAGCCACATTCATTATTAATAAATAATGGATGTCACGTTCGCCCGCATCTCTTCACCTCACTTTTTCTTGGACAACAGTAATTCCATTTTTAAACCATTTTTTTGCTGTTTTTATTTATATAAAATTAAGTAATGTTTTTCCTTTATCATGTTTTTTTGTGGGCTTTTTCGAGAAATTTACGTTACTTCTTTCTTATTCTTATCAATTTTATGATTGATTTTAAAAACCAACACTTAGTTTTATAGGACTATTTTGAGCATAAACTCGTAACAAATCATCATTAGAATTCCTCTTGATGGCCTTCCTTCCAATCAAAAATCATTTTAGCTAGGTAATCGAAAATGTGATTCTCCTCACTAGGAACATGCCTTATAAACCACCGACTTTCATGTTTCAAGAACTGTTTAGTTCGCTTGAGCAAAGCAGAACTTGAAGCCTTCAACGATCTGTCTTGGATAACCTTAACCACTTCCAAGCTATCAGATTGAATCATCGTTGTTCTATATCCTCGTTCATGAAAAAGAGAAATGCCATCTATAATGCCCTATACTTCTACATAAAAACAGAACAATTGCCCAAGAACCGGTTATAGCCTAGTATTTAGTCTCCATTGCTGTCGCGCACTTCTCCTCTAGCTATTGCCAGTCCTGTATCCATCTTAACTAAACCATCATTATGTAAATAGATCCAATTACCTGATAGTGAGTGACTAATGCCATTTTCTTGTCAACAATTTTGAACATCATTATGGACAGATAAAAACTACTTTACTAGACAATAGGAGACTTTGACAACATCATACAAACTCCGTGTGACACCTTGGAAGATAAAATACATTTCTATTCTTCCAAATGCGCCAAGCTATAAGTCCAAAATGCAAATCCAACTCATCCCTCCTATAATGAAATTTGAATGGCTCTGAATGTTGGAAATTAGCCAATCATGTAAGTTTTCTGAGAAAAACCTCCTATGCTGATTAACTGGAAGAACTTGCAATCGTATTTCCTTCACTATCGAGCAATCTCTAAGAACATGTAAGACATCTTCAACATCATACCTGCAAAGTGGGCAAGATGTGCCATGGCTAATTCTCTTCCTGACCCGTTCGACGTTAGTGAGTAATCTTTGCTTATAGACCAACCAAAGAAAATAATGAATTCTTTGAGGGCCTAGGAATTTTCATAGTATCTTCCAAATCAGATCTCTAGGACTCCGAGAACTCTTCCTTATTAACTTATATGTACTTTTAACCGAGAAGACCCTGTCGAAGTACAAGCCCAATTAATTATATCCGTGCCCGCATCTAAATGGGGAAGACCAAAAAGAATTTCCTTCATACAAAAAGTTATTGTCCAATTACTAATAATACAAGTTATTTTCTCTTTTAAAATTAATCATTGGCTTAATATATGCTTAAGTCTAGTACATTTTTTTAGGTCTAATGTAATATTTATGTTTGACAAAAATATATTGTAACACCTTTTACCCGTATTCAACATCGGAATAGGGTTATGGAGCATTACCAAAGTTATAGCACAAATAATCATACATTTCGTATACATATTCCAATACCATGTAATCATCACTCAACATCAATCATATTGTCTCCAATACAAGCCTACAAGGCCCAAAACATACATTCATGGAGGTTTGGGACTAAACCGATAACTTATGAAATTCTAGGAAAACTTAGAAAATTTTACAAAATACAAGGGACACACGACACACAGCCAAAGACACGCTTATGTCACAGGTCGTGTGGGCATTCGAAATGGAATCACATGGCCATGTCCCAGCCCGTGCCCTACCCCGTGTAACTTTCTGACTTGGGTCACACGGCCAACACACACGCCCGTGTGCCCTAGAAATGATCACACATGCCCGTGTACCAGGCCGTGTGTTAAGCTGTGCCAAACCTGTAGGGTATACTAACTTATGCCATAAGGCCAAGTCATACACCCGTGTGCTAAGCCGTGTGGAACATACTGACTTGATTTTTAATTCAACACCAGGGGACACACAGCCGTGTAACATAACCGTGTGTCATACACGGCTGAGACACACGCCCGTGTAGACAAAAATAGGTTATTTACCAAGCCATTTTACCACCCAATTTGCATTTACCTATATCAAACCAAATGGCACAATTCATAGCACAAAATAGGCATTCTAATAACCTCAATCAAACATAATTCAACCCTTTTCAATACCAATCAATTCAAAACACACCAATCCAACAATATGCTATTCAATTTCATACCAAAATTCCTAATCTCAAATCATTAATATGAACACTTCCAACTTTGCATCATTTAGCCTAATCTCATAAACATACCAAGTTCATTTCTCAACCATTTAGTACCCCTAATTACCAAACATCAACTAACGTCACATATCTAAATTCAAGGATATAATAAGAGCTATATACACAAATATATACACCACCAAACCAACCAAGTTAAGCCAACTTTCATGGCTATATACAAAACTAAACTCTCAATATTTACAAGCCATTTCAAATGACTAAATTCATTAACAACACATATACCAAAATGACCAAACTTCTATACATGTCATATACTCAAAATATTTAAGTTCAAAAGTACCAAGGTGATAGTTGGATAGTGTGATGAAGTCTCCGACAATCCCGAATCTGAGCTAGCTTTGGTTTCACTATAAAACACATAAAATTTAAACAAAGCAAGCTATAAAGTTTAGTAAGTTCGTATAGCATTTAAATAAACTTATCATATATGCTCAAATTAAGCAAACAAAACATAATATAACATATCTTATAATGAATCACCAACCTACCACATTTGCATTCACAAAGCTAGATGTAACTTTCATAATTTTCCTTATTTCAAAGTATTGCTCGGCTTATGTATATACCTGTACCATCTCATAACAACTCATACTTATTCACATCTTTGACATAGCCGTTGAACCATTCGGAATACTATCGAATACTCGGTAATATTGCACCCTAAGTGCCACATACATAGCCGAGGCTATCTCAATCTTGTATCGCATATAATGCTCACACTAAAGCTATCAACGGGTCTATTCACACAAGCTGATGGTCATGACAAAGCTATACGGTACTGCTTACACAAGCTGATGAGTATCCGCAACACATGCTGGATAACTCAACCACTGGTAGGACGTATGGACTAGCACCAAATCACTTAACCCTTAATGACATGTCATTTGTATCCTAAACTATTCCTAAGGTTCAACCGGGACTTCACACTTGCAAATTATCGTCGAACTTATTCGTAAGGTCGTATTTATAATTTATGCAATATTAAAGCATTTAAAATACAATTATAACAATGCTTATTACGTACGAACTTACCTCAGATGCAAAAACGACGAAACGAGTCCATTAATCCAAAACCTTGTTCTTTCCCCGATCTAAGTCCGTATTTCACTTTTCTTGATCTATATAATATCAAATTTATCTTATTTAATAACCTCTCTATTCAATTTAGTCCAAAATACACTTTAAATTCACTTTACACTTTTGCCCCTAACATTTTACATTTTTACAATTCAGTCCTTATTTCATAAAATCACAAATTTATGCAATTCAAACACAACCCATGCTAGCCAAATTTCAATTAGGTCTTTAGAGGTCCATATTTTTTTAGTTATTTCACAATTTAACCATAAAATTTACACATTTCACAATTTAACCCCTAATTGGACATTTTACTAAAATCACTTAACAAATGTTGTTTATCTAAAAACAATCATGCATTTTCTAACATTAAACACCAAAATACTCATAGATTAATTAATGGAAAAACCCTAGACATTTAACAATTTTACAAATTAGCCCCTGTGGCTAGCTAGATTAAGCTGCAACGACCTCAAAAACATAAAAATCATTAAAAAGGGGACAAAAAATACTCACATGCAAGGCTAGGAGTGAAGGTCGAACACTTAAGCTTTCATGGAGGTTTTCTCCTTCAAAATTTCAGTGGTATCATCCATTATGGAAGATGATACCTATTTTCTTCTTTTGTTTAATTAGTTTAATTACTAAATTACTAAATTAACCTTATAATAAAACATTAAAATCCTACTTAACCATACACATAAATGTCCACTCATAATATTAATGGTTTAATTACCACATAAGTACCTCCACTTTGAGGTTCTATAGCTATTAGACACCTTTAGCTAATAGAACTCAAGTTTTATACTTTACGCGATTTAGTCTCATTTGTAAAATTAAGCACTCAAACGTTAAAATTTCTTAACAAAATTTTCACACAATCATATTATCATGCTGTAAACATTAAAATAATAATAAAATAAATATTTTGACTTTGGATTTATGGTCCTAAAACCACTATTCCTGTTTGACTAAAAATGGCAATTACAACTCTCCCCCTAGGAATTTTCGTCCCCGAAAATCTTACCAGAAAAAGGTTAGGATACTGTTTTCTCATAGATTCCTCAGGTTTCGACGTGGCCTCTTTTGACCCCATACCATTACCACAAAACCTTCACCAAAGCTATGCGTTTATTTCTTAATTCTTTGACCTCTCGAACTAAAATTTTGATCGGTTCTTCGTTATCTGTCATATCAGGTTGAATCTCAATCTCTGTTGGAGAAATTACATGTGATGGATCTGATCGATATCGTTATAACATTGAAACATGAAACATATTGTGAATCTTTTCCAACTCGGATGGTAAAGCTAGCCGATATGATACTGGCCCTATTCGTTCAATAATCTCATACGACTCGATGAATTGCGGACTCAATTTACCTTTGCGACCAAAACGAAGTATTTTTTCCACGAAGATACTTTCAAAAATACTCTATCGTCGATCTGAAATTCAATGTCTTTACGTTTCAAATCTGCTTACGATTTCTATCGATCTGAAGTTGCTTTCAAACTGTCACGAATTACTTTCACTTTTTCTTCAGTCTCTCTAATTAGATCAACCCTATGAATCGTTTTCTCACTAAGTTTGGTCCAGTACAACGGAGTTCGACACTTGTGACCATACAAAGCTTCGTACGGTGCCATCTTTATACTCGATTCAAATTCAACCAATGATAAATATTTATCCCAGTTGCCTTCGAACTCTAAAACACAAGAATGAAGCATATCTTCAAGAATTTGTATCACTCTCTCAAATTGACCATTGGTTTGTGGATGAGATGCGGTGCTAAAGTTCAATGCGTACCAGAGCTTTTTGCAATTTCTTCCAAAATCACGACGTAAACCTCAAGTCTCTATCGAAAATAATCGAACCTGGCACTTCATGCAATTTAACAATATTAGAAATGTACAATTCAACCAATTTATCAAGCGAATAGTCTGTACGTACCGGAATGAAATATGCAGACTTCGTTAGTCGAACAACGACAACCCAAATAACATCTTTCGTTTTCGGAGACAAGGGTAGTCCCAATACAAAATCCATCGTAACTCTATCCCATTTCTACTCTGGTATCATCACAGGCTGTAGCAACCCCGAAGTCACCTGATGTTCAGCTTTAACTTGCTGACAAATCAAACATCTCGATACAAATTCTGAAATGTCTTGTTTCATACCCGACCACCAATACAACTGTTTCAAATCATTATACATTTTAGTACTTCTCTGGTGAACAGATCAACAACTACTGTATGCTTCGTGCAAAATTTTCTGAATGAGCTCAGAATTTTTTGGTACTCAAATTCTATCTCGGAACATTAAACAATCATCAGATCCGATCTGATAGTCTGAATCACTAGTCGACTCACATTGCACTCTTTTAGCTTGCAATTCATTATAATATTTCTGAGCTTCACAAATTTGCTGAAGAAATACCGGTTTAGCTTTCAACTCTGCTAGAATCGAACCATCATCAAATAAGGTTAGTTAAGTATTCATTGCCCGCAAAGCAAATAATGATTTTCTACTCAGAGCATTCGTGACTACATTCGCTTTTCACAGATGATAATCAATCACCAGCTCATAATCTTTCAGCAACTCAAGCCATCTTCGTTTTCGCAAATTCAGATCTTTCGAAGTCATTAAATATTTCAAGCTCTTGTGATCGGTAAATATATAGCATTTTCACCGTACAAATAACATCGCCAAACTTTCAATGTGAAATAATAGCGGCCAACTCTAAATCGTATGCCAGATAATTCTTTTTATTCGGCTTCAACTGTCTAAAGACATAAGCTATTACTTTACCTTCTTGCATCAAAACACAACCCAAACTGTTCAATGATGCGTCGCTGAAAATCAAAAACTCTTTACCTGAATCAAGTTGAACTAACACTAGTGCCTCATTTAACAATGCTTTCAACTGTTTAAAACTTTGCTGAAATTTTTCAAACCACTCAAACTTCATATCTTTTTGTAGCAATCTGGTCATAGGTGTAGCAATTATTGAGAACCCTTTAACAAAACACCGATAGTAGCCAGCTAATCCCAGAAAGCTTCTAACTTCCGAAACATTTCTTGGTGGTTTCCAATCAACAACTACGAAAATCTTGCTCGGATCAACTCGTATGCCTTTAGCTGGAACAATATGTCCCAAAAATCTGACTTCTCGGAGCCAAAACTCACATTTGCTAAATTTAGCAAAAGTGGCTTAGCTCTCAAGGTTTGTAGTACAATCCTCAAATGCTCAGCATGCTCAGACTCATCTCGTGAATAGATCAGAATGTCGTCAATGAATACAACCACAAATTTATCTAAATACGGTCTAACAATCCATGAAAATTGCAGGAGCATTAGTTAATCCGAAAGGCATAACAAGAAATTCATAATGCCCGTACCTTGCTTTGAATGCAGTTTTCGGCACATCTAAATCTTTTACTCGCAATTGATAATAACTAGACCTCAAATCAATCTTCGAGAACACTGTTACCCTTTTCAACTGATCGAACAAATCATCGATTCTCGACAATGGATACTTGTTATTTATCGTAACCTTTTTGAGCTGATGATAATCAATAAAAAGTCTTATTGATCCGTCTTTCTTCTTTACGAACAACACTGGCGCACCCAGGGTGAAAAACTAAGTCATGCAAAACCTCTATCTGTTAACTCTTGCAACTGAGCTTTCAATTCTTTCAATTCTGTTGAAGCCATTTTGTACGGAGCTATATATATCGGTAATGTTCCCGATACTAATTCAATAGCAAACTCGACTTCTATGATCGGTGGCAACCCCAGTAGCTCTTCTGGAAACACATCCAGGTACTCACAGACTACTGGTATTGATTCAATCTTTGATTATGATACGTTTGTATCTAGTACATAAGCAAGATAAGCTTTACAACCCTTCCTCACACATCTCTGAGCTGACATAGATGAAATTACAACAGGCAATTCACTCAACTTATCTGATTCAATTCGAAGAATTTCACTGTTCTGGCATTTCAATTCAATAATTTTTCATCTAAAATTCACAACAGCATCATGTAGCGTAAAACAATCTATACCCAGAATTACATCAAAGTCATTAAACAGTAAAAGCATCAGATTTGCCAGAAAACAGTAACCCCGAATCATTAAAGGACAGTTTTTGCAAACTTTATCAACCAGAACATATTTGCCTAAGGGGTTCGACACTTCCACAAATTCGGTTGACTCAATAGGCAAACTCTTATTAGACACCAAATTTAATTAATGCAGTTACATTAGTGTCATAGAGAGGAAATGTACCGGTGATAACATCTGGTGATGAATAGCGTAAGCTCTAGCAGGTGCTCTGGCCTCTGATCTCACAGCAGTCTTTTGTCGTTCCTCTACTATTAATCACATTCCCCGCATTTCTATGTGGCCTCCCTCTAGTAGCTAGGTTGCTCGATCTTGCATTTTAGAACTTATCTCTCTCGGTTAACTCAAGGTAATCACTAATGAAATGATCTTACGAGCCATATTTAAAACAACCTCTATTATTTATCCAGCACTCACCAAAATATCGTCGACCACACTATTGACTCTCGGGCTTATTGTTTTTCATGCTGCCAATACTCGATACTGATGTAGCCTGAGTTTTAGGACTTGAGTATTGCTTTCCACGATCTTTGTTTGGATACCCGATTGAAGCATTCGAATGAGGATACGAATCTCTTGATTTCTTTGATGAAGACTGATACGATTTATTCATCGATCTTTTTCTCGAATCTCTAGCCTCAAAATCTTCTTTTCTCTTTTCTTTGCCAAGTTCTTCGTCTTTACAGGCTCTATTAACTAGTACTACGAATTCTGTCAATTCTAGAATCTCGACTAGGAATCTAATATCCTCGTTCAACCCATCCTCGAATCTTTTACACATAATGGCCTTAGTTGAAACATATTCCCGAGCATACTTATTGAGTTTAAGAAACTCTCACTCGTATCCGATCACAGACATATGACCCTGTTTCAGTTCAAGAAACTTTTTTCACTTTTGATCAATGAACCGTTGACTGAAGTATTTCTTTCTGAACTCAGCTTGAAAGAATTCTCAGCTAACTCTTTCCTTTGGCACCACCGATACTAGAGTATTCCACCACTGGTAAGTTGTGTCCCTCAGAAGTGTTACTACACATTTTAAACACTCAGTTGGTGTGCAAGAAAGTTTATCAAAAACACTAATAGTGTTTTCAAGCCAAAACTCGGCTCTCTCGAGATCGTCGTCAACATTAGCTTTAAACTCTTCAGCTCCGTGTTTTTGAATCTTATCAACTGGTGGCTTATTCAGTCATAAAAACTCTACACCTTGAGGATCTATGGGAACCAGTTGGGGATTAGATGGGGGTGGAGGTTGTTGAGCAGTCGGATTTGTTTGAACAAACTCCGTAAACCACTCATTCATTATTTAGAGGAAGGCTTCTTTAGCTTCTCCTCCCTGGCTACTCGATACGGGTCTCGACTCTTATTGTCCTACCCCGTGAAAGCAGACACATTACTTTCGACATCAGCAGCTACAGCTCAATTGGGATCTATTTACTATATGAAAATACGATTTAAACTGTCAGGAGATATCACATTATCACATGTTATATATATGACATGTATAGCTAGACTCTCACATATGCTACATTAATCCTAGAATCGACTAAATCGTAGCTCTGATACCAATAAATGTAACACCCTTTACCTGTATTCAACATCAAAATAGGGTTACGGAGCGTTACCAGACTTATAGCACAAATAATCATACATTTCATATATATTCCAATACCATGTAATCATCACTCAACATCAATCATATTGTCCTTAATACGAGCCTACGAGGCCCAAAGCATACAGTCGGGGAGGTTTGAGACTAAATCGATAACTTATGAAACTTTAAAAAAAACTTAGAAAATTTTACAAAACATAGGGGACACACGCCCGTGTGGCCCAGCCGTGTGTCTTACACAACCAAAGACACGCCCGTGTCACAGGCCGTGTGGACATTCGAAATGGAATCACATGGCGTGTCTCAGCCCGTGTCATACCCTGTGTAACTCTCTGACTTGGGTCACACAGCCAACACGCACGCCCGTGTGACTAGCCCGTGTGCCCTAAAAATAGCCACAAATGCCCGTATGCCAGGCTGTGTGCTAAGCCGTACCAAACCTATAGGGTATACTGACTTATGCCGTATAAATAGCCACACGCCCTTCAGCTAAGCCGTGTGGAGCATACTGTCATGATTTTTAATTCAACACCAGGGGATATACAGCCGTGCAACATAATAGTGTGTCGCACACGGCTGAGACACACGTCCGTGTCTCTGCCCGTGTGGACAAAAATAGGCTATTTACCAAGCCATTTTGCCACCCAATTTGCATTTACCTATATCAAACCAAAAGGCGAAATTCATAGCATAAAAACAGGTATTCTAATAACCTCAATCAAACATAATTCAACCAATTTCAATACCAATCAATTTAGAACACACCAATCCAACAATATGCCATTCAATTTCATACCAAAATTCCTAATCTCAAATCATTAATATGAAAGCTTCCAATTTTGCATCATTTAGCTTAATCTCATAAACATACCAAGTTCATTTCTCAACCATTTAGTACCCTTACTTACCAAACATCAACTAACATCACATATCCAAATTCAAGCACATAATAAGAGATATATACACAAATATATACACAACAAAACCAACCAAGTTAAGCCAACTTTCATGGCTATATACAAAACCAAAGTCTCAATATTTACAAGCCATTTGAAATCATATACCAAAATGACCAAACTTCTATACATGGTATATACTCAAAATACTTAAGTTCAAAAGTATCAATGTAACACCCCTAACATGTATCTCTCATCGGAACAGGGTTTCAGAGCATTACCAAAACTTTCAGAATATTTTACAAATAATTCTCGTAAATTACTATTTATTAACCGAGATAATTGAAAACGTCCCTTAATTGGACCCTCGAGGCCCAATACGAGCATTAGAATTGAGTCAAGACTTAATTGGGAACTCAAAGAATTTTTTTCGTGAATTTTCAAAAATTTTCCAAGGTGCAGGGCTCACACGCCCATATGGTCCAAAGAACATGCCCATGTGACCATTAGACACGCCCGTGCTAGAGGCCGTGTTCGGCCTCATGTAACTCTCTAACTTATGCACATGGCCATACCACACGCTCGTGCTAGGCCATGTGGTTAATTAATTCAATTAGAAATTAGGTGCAGGTTTCACACGGCCAAGACACACGTTTGTTTTCTAGGTCGTGTAGCACACACGGCTAAGACACACGCCCTGTCTTTGCCCGTGTGCTTAATTATGAGCATTCTATTTTTCAAAATTAAGGTGCAGGGGACACACAGCTTAACTACATACCCATGTACTCGACCGTGTGTCACACATGGTCTAGACACAGCCCATGTGTCTACCCGTGTAGACAAAATAAAGCCATTTCTGGCTTCATTTCTCACCCAAAGTCACACCCATGACCTGCATTTAAACTCACATCTAAATACCAACCAATTCAAGCATTCAAATTAAGCAAATTCCATCATTCAACAAGGTATATCATTGTTTGCATACATGTTTATAATCTTACCTTGGTATATTCCATATGTTAGACATAATTTAATCAACAACTTAACATATACATACATATATATACAAGCTACCATAGCATGACAATACAAGTATATCAAAACAACCATTACTAGCCATTCCATTAACTAGGTTACAAAACATCATTATCAAGCCACTAATGGTCAACTTGACCTATACATGCCATTATACCAAAATGATTTTTCTAAGTATACCCAAAATAAGCTAGTTGATAGTATGATGATGCTCCAATAATTTCCAACCTTCGCGAGCTTCCGAGCACTATAAGACAGGGGAAATAAAATGGAGTAAGTATTACATGCTTAGTAAGTTCGAATAAAGAAAACTAAACTTACCAATCCCGTTTATTAAATCTAAGCATACATTATCATATTTTCCATCCATTAGCAAAGTTTGCCTAAACACATGCATTTAATCAAACAAGTTAGTCACCAAAATCTTCATATCAATCAAGTAAGCATAGGTGAGCTCTTCATACAATTTTCCTTCAAAACAACATTCATTTCATTCCATAATTCTCTTATCATACCAAGAGGTTTCGTGTCCGTGAATCATTGAAATTCCAATGGATGCTCAAGTAGTACACTCGATGTGTACGATTCAATAATCCGTCAATTCTTATTCAAGAGTACCTATTAGGGAACTTAACCAAGGAACACACTCTCGAGCCATATGTAGTATAACATGATTACCAGTCCAGGCTAAATCCTTTATATATAACGTATGCTTAGAGAAACTCAATTAGGATTACCAATCCAGGCTAAACCCTAATCATAACGTATACTCAAGAGGTATTATATTAGGATTACTCATCTAGGATAAATCCTTTCTATAATGAGGTTATTAGGATTACTCGTCCGAGCTAAATCCCATCCACAACAAATGCAAGACCTCATCCATTTTGGGAAAGCACGTGTATTCATCGGAATTCAATATTCAATTAGGACTTTTTTCACCATTTCAAGCATGTATTAAATTTTCCATTATAGCTTTCCAGAATTACATTTTAATATAAGTCGCATTACATACAAACACAAAATTCAATTAACATAATTACATGCTCGATTAAGTTACACGAACTTACCTCGACACTTGTTCGCGTAAGTAATCTACTAATCTGAAACCTTTTCTTTTTCTCGATCTAACCTCAAATTTGTGTTGTCTAGATCTATATAAATAGCTTTAATCATCAATTCCTCATATTTCATACTCATTTGGACTCAATTTACATCCTAGAAAAAATTACCATTTTGCCCCTAACTTTTCTATAAATTTCAATTTTGTCCTTAGACTCGGAAAATGAAACTTATGCGATTTACTCCCCATTCCAAGCCTAACCAAAATCCCATTACAAATTTACAGCACATGTGTTCATAAAAATTCAACATTTTTCTTCAATTTCCCAAGTTTTCATCAAAAATCACTTTGTAAAAGTTGTTTATCTATCAACAACTTTTCATTTTCTACCATAAATTTCTAATTTTTAGCATATTCATATATGACCCAAATTTTATACCTTTTCAAATTAATCGCTCAAATAGATAGTTTAGATTATCCCGGTATAAAAAATATCAAAATTACTAAAAACAGGACAATGAAACTTATCCAATTAAGCCTTGAAAGTTTCTTCTCTCTTCTAAGGTTTCCATATAATTTTGGGTTGAAGATGAAAAAATAATAAGATGATATATTTTACTATCTTTTTAATTAATTAATTATTTTAATTTCCAATTTAGTCCCTACTCTTTTCTAATTTTTTCATGGATGAGTCACCAAAAATCAACATACTTTTCTTTAATGGTCTAATTACCATATAAGGACTTCTAGTTTTGAATTCCATATCTATTTAATCCTTATAGTAATTAGAATTCAACTGTCGCATTTTATGCGATTTAGTCCTTCTCGTAATTAAACACTTAATCGATAAAATTTTCGTATCAAAATTTTCACTCGACATGTCTATCATAACACGGGCCATATAAAAGAATAAAAGTAAACTTTATTTTCGGATCGAATTTGTGGTCCCAAAACCACTGTTTCGATTTCTCTAAAAAATGGGCTGTTACAACTCTCCCCCCTTAAGGATTTTCATCCTCGAAAATCTTACCAGTGAAAAGATTCAGGTATTGCTTCCTCGAAAATCTTTCATTTAAGATCAGCTTCAGACTTTTGATGATTAGTGGTTGTTTTCAATCTGTTTCGAATTACTTTCACTTTTTCCTCGGTCTCTCGGTCCAAGTCAACTCCATGTAACTTTTTCTCACTGAGTTTTTTCTAATACAATCTAGTTCTACATTTGTAACCATACAAAGCTTTATACGATGCTATTTTGATGCCGGACTAATAATTTTATTGTATGCAAATTGAACTAAAGGCAAATACCTTTCCTAGTTACCTTCAAACTCAAGTATACAACATCGAAGCATATCTTCCAAGATCTGTATTACCTGTTCAGATTGACTATATGTCTAGGGATGAAATGCAGTACTAAAATGTAACTGAGTACCCAGAGCTTCTTACAATTTGCTCCAGAATGAATATGTAAACCGAAGGTCTCTATTTGAAATAATAGAAACATGCACTCCATGCAATTTGACGATCTCAGAAACTTATAATTCAGCCAATTTATCCAAGGAAAAATCCATACGTACTGGAATAAAGTGTATAGACTTTGTCAAGCGATCAAAAATTACCCAAATGACATCTTCCTTCTTTGGAGACAGGGGTAACCCCAATACAAAGTCCATAGTAATTCTTTCCCATTTCCATTTTGGTATTGTAACTGACTGTAATAGTCTAGAAGGCAACTGATGTTCAGCTTTTACTTGCTGACATATCAAACATTTAGATACAAACTCAAAAATATCTTGTTTCATTCCTGGCCATTAGTATATATATTTTAGATCATTATACATTTTATTACTACCAAGATGTATAGACATGTTATCATTATGAGCTTCATTCAAAATCTTCTGTACTAGTTCTGAACCTTTCGGTGCACATACTCTGCCTCTGAATAACAAACAACCACCAGTCCTAATATGAAATTCTGAGTTAGGAGTTAATTCACTCTGTATCTATTTTTCTTGCAATTTACTATCATTTTTCTGAGCTTTAGAGATCTGCTGCAAAAACGTTGCTCGTAAAATATACAGAGCTTTTCTGCTCAGAGTATCTGCCACTACATTGGCTTTTCCTAGATGATAATTAATAAGAAGTTCATAATCTTTCAGTAATTCAAGCCATCTGCGTTGTCTCAAATTCAAATCTTTCTATGACATCAAATATTTCAGACTTTTATGATCAGTGAATATGTGACATTTTTCACCAAACAAGTAATGTCGCCAGATTTTCAATGCGAAAACAATAGCTGCCAGTTCAAGATCATGTGTCGGGTAGTTTCTTTCATGTGTTTTTAGCTATCTTGAAGCATAGGCTACAACTTTACCTTCTTGCATCAAAACAATGCCTAAACCATCTAATGACACATCACTGTAGATTATAAATTCCTTACTCAATTCTGGCTGAACTAACACTGGTGCTTCTGTTAATAAAGATTTTAATCTGTTAAATCTTTGCTGGAATTGTCAGTCCACTCAAACTTTACATCTTTTTGTACCAAACGAGTTATTGGAGAAGCTATCATTGAAAAACTTTTTACAAATCTCCGATAGTAATCAGCTAGTCCAAGAAAACTTCAGACTTCAGACTCATTCTTTGGTGACTTCCAATTAACAATGGATAAAATTTTATTTGAGCCTACTCTGAAACCTTCAACAGATACTATATGCCCGAGAAAACTAACTTCCTATAGCCAAAATTCACATTTACTGAATTTGGTGTACAATTGTTTCTCTGGCAGGGTTTGCAACACTATTCTAAAATACCCAGCATGTTCATTTTTATCTCGAGAGTAAACCAAAATATTATCTATAAATACCACCATAAACCTGTCCAAATACAGGCTAAAAATTCTGTTCATCAGATTTATAAATACTGCAGGTGCATTTGTCAAGCCGAATGGCATCACAAGAAACTTATAGTGTCTATACCTGGTCCTAAAAGTTGTCTTTGACACATCTAAATCTTTTACTTGTAATTGATAATAACCAGAACGGATATCAATCTTTGAAAATACAGTGGCACACTTTAACTGGTCAAACAATTCATCAATACGAGGCAATGGATACTTGTTCTTTACCGTAACCTTGTTGAGCTGTCTGTAATCAATGCACAGCCTCAACGATCCATCTTTCTTCTTTACAAATAGAACCGACGCACCTCAATGTGAGAAATTAGATCGAGTAAAACCTCTGTCAATAAATTCTTGCAATTGTACTTTCAGCTTTTTCAATTCAGTAGGAGCAATCCTGTAAGGTGCAATTCTTCTGGGAATACATCAAGGAATTCACACACAACCGGCACTAATTGAATCTTTGACTCAGATACTTTAATATCCAACACATATACAAGGTAAGTATCATTACCCTTTTTGACATATTTCGGTACTAATATTGCTAAAATTACACTAGGTAATCCATCCAGTTTATTAGATTCAACATGAAGTAATTCACCACTTTCACATTTCAATACAATATGTTTTTATTTACAATTCACCACTGTATCATATTAGGTTAATCAATCCATTCCCAAGATCACATCAAATTCATCAAATGGCAATAACATCAAGTTAACCGGAAAGCAATAACCTTTTACCATCAACAGGCAGTTCTTACAAGCTTTATCCACCATAACACACTAGCCAAGGGGGTTTGAAACTTTAATCACAAATTCAGTGAATTCAATAGGTAAATTTTTAACAGTCACTAAGTTCGTGCATATGTATGAATGTGTGGAACCAGGATCAATCAATGCAGTAATATCAGTATCAAGTAGAGATAAAGTGCGAGTAATAACGTCTAGTGCAGAGGCATCTGCTTTAGCACGAATAGCATATGTTCTCGCAGGTGCTCGTGCCTCAGATCTAACTGCTGTATCCCTAGTAGTACCTCGATAACCACTAACATTATCGAGATTATGGAGTGGTTTGCCTCTCGAGACAAGATTACTAGGCTTTGGAGCTGGTTCTATCTCTTTTTCAACTCTTTCTGGATAATCTCTGAGAAAATGGTTAAGTGAACCACACCAAAAACAAGCTCCACTTCTAGATCGACATTCCCTATGATGAAATTTGTTACAATGTTTACATTTGGTTTGGGATTACCAACACTACCCACACTGGTTGCAGGTAGAGATGCAGACCTCGGGTTAGAATGTTAAGAGCCCCACTCTCTTCCAGAATATCCCATAGAGGTGGTAACACGATCATAATACTTCTTTAATTTCTTAGAAGCAGATGATTGTGACTTACTCATAGTTCTTTTTCCAGAAATCTGAGCCTCTCTTTCAGCTTGTTTCTTTTCTTTACTCAATTCCTCAGCTTTGTGTGCTTGACCGGCTAACATCGTAAATTCCCTCATTTTGAGAATTCCAACCAATAACTTGATATCTTCATTTAAACCTTCTTCAAAGCGTTTATACATCTCAGCCTCGGTTAGAACCTATTCCCTGGCATATTTTCTCAACCGAACAAATTCTCGTTCATACTCGGACGCAGTCATATTTCCCTGCTTAAGTTTTAAAAATTCTTTCTTTTTCTGATCCATGAATCTCTGACTAACATATTTCTTTCTGAATTCAGCCTAAAAGAATTCCCATGTAACAGTTTCTCTCGGTACCATTGAAGTTATGGTATTCCACTAATGATAAGTTGTATCTTTCAGTAGAGATATTGCACATTTCAGACATTCGACAGGTGTACAGGATAATTCATCAAAAACCCGGATAGTATTTTTTAGCCAAAACTTAGCCCTTTCTAGATTATCATCAGCGTTAGCTCTAAATTCTTCTACCTCATGCTTAAGGATTTTATCTATTAGAGGCTTACCTGTTTTGGCGAGTTCAGCACCCTGTGGTATCTCAGGAATCGATTGGGGAGCAGGTGGGGAAGGTCGTTGTACAACAGGGTTTATTCTTAAGTACTCAGTAAACCACTCATTCATCAATTGAAAGAAGGTCTGTTTTGCCTCCTCACCTTGGCCCTCTTACACGGGCCTTTCACTACTAAATGCAAACGCAACTCTTTGAACTGAAGCTCAAGGATTGCTTCCAGCTTCCTCGGATTCAGCTCTAGCTCGGTTGGATGACATTTCTATATGTAATACATATCTAAAATAATCAGGAGTCGTCACACTATCACGAATTATATATAGAATGTATAGCTAAACTCATGTTTGCTAAGTTAAATCCGAGAATCGGCTAAACCGTAGTTCTGATACCACTAAATGTAACACCTCTAACTCGTATCCGTCGTTAGAATAAGATTTCGGAGTACTACCGAAACTTTCAAAATATTTTACCAATAATTCACGTAAATTACTATTCATTAATCGAGATCCTCCAGAACGTACCTTAATTGGACACTCGAGGCCCAATACGAGCATTAGAATCGAGTCGGGACTTGTAACAACCCGTTTTTAGGGTTAATCAGAATAGTGGTTTTAGGACCACAATCTGAAGTCAAAATATTTATTTTATTATTTTATTAAGTATGATAGAATGTTTGTGTGAAAATTTCGTAAAGAAATTTTACCGTTTGAGTGATTGATTCGGTAAAAAGGACTAAATCGAGTAAAGCGTAAAACTTATGTTCTATTAGCTAAAAGAGTGAAATAGCTATACAACGCTAAAGTAAAAGTTTTTATGTGGATATTAACCCACTAATTAGTTAGTGAAAGATTTGGTTTGACATTGTTGTAAATTGTTTTAAATTGGAAGGTTATTTAGGTAAATTTGGAAATAAGGTTAAATAAAAGAAAACTAAAATTTCCACTCATCTTCATCCTATATTTTCCACCGAAATTTAGAAACAAAGAAATTCATGGATGATCTTTGAAGTTTCGGCTAATACATGCTTAATTTGTAAGTGATTTTTGACCCAGTTTTTAATAATTTCTATGTTTTTGAGCTCGTTGCAGCTTAATCTAGCTAGCCCATATCTCCTTTTTTGAAACTGTTATAGAATTTGAATAATTCCATTGTTGAATTCTTGAGTGTTTAAATGTTTAATGATAGATTGTGAAGGTTAAATGATAGATATACAAGTTTTGTTAAGTGATTTTTGACAAAATTGTCAATTAGGGATTAATTTGTGAAATTGTAAAATTTTATGGTTAAATGTTTGAATAAAATGAAAATATGGGCTGTTATGAAGCTATAAAAAATTTCGGATAGCATGGGTTGTCCTTAAATTTCATGAATTTGCAATTTTACGAGATAAGGACTAAATTGAAAAAGTGTAAAACTTTAGAGGCAAAAGCGTAATTTTGCCAAAATGTGTATATAGTTTCAAATTGAATAGAAAGGAAAGTTAATATGCTGAATTTGATATTATATATAGATCAAGATAAGCAATTACCAGAACTAAATCGTGGAAAACGAAAAGTGAACGAATAGCCGATAGTTTTATTTGAGCAACACGAGGTATTCGTATAGCTAGAACCGAATTATTAAATACATGTAGTTGTTTAAAATGTATGTGTATAAGTTGAATGAATTATCCATTTGAAATTCGAATTACTGATTATATGATTAAATTACTGTTTACATGAATGAAAGAGAAATGCTACAATTGTTATATATGTTACATGGATTCCATATGATAATATGCATTAGGTATGCGAATTGAGTATTTAAATGTATACACTTAATTGAATTGAATCTATAGATGATTTGAGAAATTGAATTATTGATCATTAAATGCTTAACTGATGAAGTTGGATAATTACCGAGCCCCATTTGAACTGTAAGAATTTGTTAGATACGAGTGACATGTCACTAGGGTTACCGTTTTGGTCGAGCTCCTGCATATGTTGCGGACTCACCACAGCTCATATGAGCTTACCGATATATTAGCTACTAAGAGCTTACTATTTTTAGCTCATTGGAGCTTACCGATTTAGCTCGTATGAGCTTACTGTTCAGCTCGATAGAGCTTACCGTTTCAGCTCAATAAAGCTTACTGTTTATCAGCTCAGAAGGAGCTTACGATCATGGCTCGAAAGAGTGAAAAGGATAGTAAATTGACGGATTACTGATAAATACACTTAGTGTGTATCACCCAAGTATCTATCCAAATTCAACGTAGTTCAACGAGCATAATTACTCTTGCTGATCATATGAATAAGCTATGTTGAAATGAATGAATTACTATAGATACGGATGAATTACTGTTGATACAAATAAATTACTGTTATTATTGATGAATTACTGGTTATACAGATGAACTACTAGTTATTTGAATGAATTATAGTTTATACGAATAAAAATGAATTGCCATAATGTCATTTGAATTACATGGTATTGATGTTATTTGATGAATTAAATATGGAATGAATTTATATGTACTTGAGACTGAATATTTATTGTTTTCACCTATGGTGACTTGATATTTACATTGATATAATGATAATAATCTATTGATGATTTTATATGCTTATGCATTGGGAAAATTTGGTTGGATTGTATTGAAGTGGTAATATAGGTTATAATGACGTACGAACAAATGTTATATGTGAATTGAGATATAGGTGGTTTAACCACATATATGCCCATTAGTGTGCAAAATACAGAATATTCAATGTTATTTCCATGGTTCAACGAACAAGTTAACTGTACAAGAATTGAAATGATAATATGAATCAGCTCAGGTATACGTGACACGCTCGACAAGTAAGTAATATTTAATAATTTCATATGATACGTAAGTGAAAACTGATGAATACATACAGGAATTATCAGGTTGTTATTGTAATACGTGTTAATTTTGATGGAGCTGATTTATATGTATTCATGCTTATCTAATTGTGAATTAATTGTTAAATTGTATATAATACATACTAGTCATACGAGCTTACTAAGCTTATTAGCTTACTCTGTTCATTTCTCTTTTTTTATAGTGATTTGAAAGCTCGTTCGAGTGTGAAGTCATTGAAGATTTCATCACACTATCCAGGAGTTGAATTGGTATTTTTGAACTCTTTGAAATTGGTAATCTGGCATGTATAGGCTAGTTGATTTTATGAGATGTATAAGTTATTTTAGCTATTGAAGCTTATATGTATTGATGTGTTTAAGCCATGTGATTTGGCTTAACTTGGTTAAATATTGGGTTATGTTTATGTGTACTAGATATGGCATGTTTTGGTAAGTAATTGATGGAATGAGGCTATGCAAATGGTATGGATATGTGATGGAAATATGGATCGAAACTGTTTGAATGATAGTTGGTACTTGGATGTTTAAGGTTGAACTATTGAATAGGTTATATGTGTATATTGACTAATGAATCATATTGGTTTGGTATGTGTTTGAATGCACAAATAGTGTAACAGCCTAATTTTCAGTGGTGTCAGAACAGTGATTCGAGATCACTAAATTCGAAAAATGAGTAGGAAATATTATTAATTTAGTGAGTATAAGTTAAATGTGAAGTTAGAAAATTTTTGAAATAGTGAATAGTGTACTAAAATAATATATATATTAAAATAATTAGAATTGAAAACGAGGTATCGAGACCTCGGGAATTTTAAATCGAGCCATAAATATTTTTATAAATATTTATGGAGTGTTAATAAGTTAGTATTAAAGTTTCGTCAAGAAATTTTAAAGTACTGATAGCTAATTGAACAAAAAGGACTAAATTGTATCAAATGCAAAATTGTGGGAAATGATTAAATAACTTAAATGATAAAAGATAGAGGGTTTAAAAGGCAAATAGACCCAAGGTCTATTTGGGCTGGACGGCAAGGGCATGAAATCATCAAGAAAATAAGGGGAATTAACGGAAAAATTGAAAAATTGCAAAATTTACTTAATAAAGCTAGGACTAAAGTCGAATTATCCAGATTTCTCTTTATTTTTCTGCATTCTCATAAGTAAAAACACCATGGAAGAGTTCCCTTAAGATGTTTTTTCATATTTTTACTGCAAGTAAGTTCAATTCTTGATTATTTCTTGAAATTTTTGTGTTTTTGTGACTTTTACAACTAGGTCCACTTGTTGAATTCATTAGTTCTTGATCTTATGAAAGAAATTGAAAGTTTCTATGAATATGTGCTGAAAGTATATGATGATTTGGCATGGAATTAGAGCTTTAAATAGTTTATATGCTGATTTTATTGAAAGAATTGAATAGAAAGTGAATGTTTGGGACCTAAATTGTAAAAGAGTTTGAAGTTAGAGTTTTATGTGGAAATTCTGAATTTCAATAGTTATGAAATAACTTATAATGTCTAGGAAAAGTATTAATTGAGAAAATTAGCTTAATTGAGGGGTTAATTAAGTAAGGACTGAATTGTATGAACTGTGAAATTTGGGGCAAAATGAAAATTAACATTTTGCACTAAAATAATTTTGGACAGCAGCAATAGTCTAACTTTGAAAAATTACCAAAAATTGTAGAAATATAATTAGAAGATGAATAAAATATTAAATTAAATATTATTGGGTCTAGTTTTTTATAGAAGAAACAGTGTAAGCAATGGAATTGTAAATCATGAGTTATAATAAATTTTGTGAGACAATGTCAGAATGATTTTGGGTTCCTCTATTCTGAGTTTGGAAAATCATAAAAAATTGGAGAAAAATAATTAAGGGATTAAATTTATATTTTTAAAATACTTAAAGAGTCTATTTTCAATATAAATAAGCGGGAACATCATCTGAATCTCCTACGATGAGATAATTAATTCTTAGTGAAGAAGGGTCAGAACTGTCAAACAGCAGAACAGGGGTAAATTTAAAGAATAAACTGTACTTATTGGCTAAACCAAAAATTCTGAAAATTTTATGGTGATAAGATATGTAAGTCTAGTTTCAGGGAAAATTAGCGGATCTTAATTTCGAGTTCTGTATCTTAAGATATAAATAATTTAGTGAATATGACGCAAATGGACATTTTGAATATACATATAAGTAAATAGTGAAATTATTGATAATGTTACTTGTTGCATGTTATATAAATTAAGGATGTGGAATGGAGAGGAAGAGGAGAAAAATATGTATGAATATTCAGCTAGCATGGCTAATTTGCATGTTTTAGGCTCATGGACTAAATTGAATAAAAGTAAAATTTTATGGGCAATTTTGTAAAAAAAAATGTTAGAAATGACCAATTTGGATGAAATGGATTATTTTATTATTTAAAAATACAAAATTGAATGAAATTATTAATTTAGCTCAAGATCAGGGAAAAACATGTTTTAAGGATTAAATTGAAAAGTGTTGAAATTATGGAAAATTATGATATTTTATAGAATTCATGGGTTGTTATCAATTTGTTTGAGAATAACGGCTGGAAATAAGATTAAATTGCAAGAATTTTATTTTATTTTAACCTAAGGATGAAATCGTCATTAATTAAAAGTTTAGGGGTAAAATGGTAATTTTGTTTAGAGCATTAGTTGAATGTATAACAACATGAAATAAATGAAAACGACGTTCAAATTTCTTTATAAATATCTGGATGACTCGAATACGAGACTTGAACGTGGAATAGAAAAGATATCGGATTAATGAAATATCTGATAAATAAATCGGTAACTCTGGTAATGCTCCGTAACTCTATTCCGGTGATGGATTCGGGTTAGGAGCGTTACAAATGGAATTGATTTGAGTATATAAATGTTTGGTTTTGTAATGACATATAATGTGTATTTGAAATGGTTGTTTTGATTGCCAAATTGAATGAAAGTATGGTGTTTTATGTGAGCTTAAGTGATTGAAGTTTGGGTGAGGAAAAGTCGCTTAAAACAGGCCTATTTCTCATCCACACGGTTGAGCACACAGGCGTGTGACTCGACCGTGTGCTTGCTAAAGCTTAGTTAAAATAAGTTAGTGTGTGGCACACGGGTTGAGACATGGGCGTGTGGTCGGCCGTGTGAGTCAGTATATATGCCCTGTTTCTTACATGGCCTATGACACGGGTGTGTCTGGTGGCCGTGTGAGGCACATGGCCTGGGTACACGGGCGTGTGACCTCTGTATTCAAGAAAATTTTCTAAGTTTCCCAAAGTTTTCTAATGTTATCGATTTAGTTCTGAATGCATGTATTAAGTTATTTATGCTTGACTTAAGCATGTTACAAGTGCAAATGAAAAACTTTGATTGAAATGAGTTGATTTAATGACAAATGAATGTTTTGAATTGTGCTATAAGTCCGGTAATGCCTCATAACCTATTTTGGAGATGGATACAGGTTAGAGGTGTTACAGGACTTAATCGGGAACTCTAAGAATTTTTTTTGCAAATTTTCAAAAATTTTCCAAGGTGCAGGGCTCATACGCCCATGTGGTCCAAGGGACACGCCCGTGCTAGAGGCTGTGTTCGACCCGGTGTAACTCTCCAACTTATGCACACGGCTATGTCACACGCCCGTGTGTTAGGAAGTGTGGTTAATTAATTCAATTTGAAATTAGGTGTAGGTTTCACACGGCCAAGACACACACCTGTTTTCTAGGTCGTGTAGCACATACGGCTGAGACACACGCTCGTGTGCTCAATTTTGAGCATTCTGTTTCTCAAAATTATGGTGTAGAGGACACATGGCTTAACTACACACCCATGTACTCGACCGTGTGTCACACATGGTCTAGACATACGCCCATGTGTCTACCTGTGTGGACAAAATAAAGCCATTTCTGGCTTCATTTCTCACCCAAAGTCACTCCCATGAACTGCACTTAAACTCACATCCAAATACCAACCAATTCAAGCATTCAAATTAAGAAAATTCCATCATTCAACAAGGCATGTCATTGCTTGCATACATGTTTATAATCTTACCTTGGTATATTTCATATGTTAGAGATAATTTGATCAACTACTTAACATATACATACATACATATATATATAGCTACCATAACATGACAATACAAGCATATCAAAACAACCATTACTAGTCATTCCAATTACTAGGTTACAAAACATCATTATCAAGCCATTAATGGTCAAGTTGACCTATACATGCCTATAACGCCCCGAATTTTGGGCCTAAAAGTTCTGGGTTTTGAGTGTAGGGATAGTGGGAGGGTTGCACACATAAGTTAAGTTGTGCAGTTTAGTAGCAGAATGGGCTTGCTGGTCTAGTGGTTGTGAGTGTGTTGGTTTGTATTAGGGTTCTGAGTTCGAGTCCCTGTGTGGGCGTTTTAGAAAACATTTTAGTTATTTCTGATTTTAGTTAAAATAATAATTTTATTTATTTGTCTTTAGTGTGATTATTAATTATTTTTATTTTTATTTGCTTTTACTTGGCACGTGATTTTTTGTTCTGTTTCTTCTTGGTTTTTGTTCTTGTGTTCTTCTTTTTGCTTTTTGGAATCGGTGGTGTTGTGGGGTCGAAAGACCTTGATTTTCTGCTCCTCTGTCGTCTTCTTCGTTATCAAAATAGGTGTGGAAGACAACTCTAACTAATCTACTTATCTTTTGTTTTTTATAAGAGTTGTTTCGGCTTTTCGTGAGAATGCTTTGATTCTCTAGTTTCAGAGCTTTGAAGGCTGAAAGGGAGTGCGATACTCTATTTTTTGATGTGGTTTCGATAGTACCAAAGTTGGGGGATAGTTTGGTGGCCAAAATAGTGTTTTCAGGACTGTTCTGGGGTGGTTTCATGGCTTCCCCGACTAGCACACGCCCGTGTGGATTTGGGAAATTAAGGTTTGGACCAATTTTGGAGCCATACGGCCTGGCCACACGGCCGTGTGGCTATTTTGGGGATTTTTATCGAAAATCACACGACAGTGTCCCTTGGTCCACACGGGCGTGTGAGTTTGGGAATTAGGGATTGAGATTTGGGGTCATACGGCCTGGCCACACGGCCGTGTGACTGATTTGGGAATTAGGGATTCCATACGGCCGTGTCTGGTGGCCACACGGGCTTGTGAGACATTCACACGGCCGTGTCTACTCTGCACTTGAGCTTAATAGGATAGTGTCTTACATGGCCTGATCACACGGCCGTGCCTCTACACCACACGGGCGTATGCCTCTATCACACGACCGTGTGCTACCCTTCACAGTGGCGTTTGGACCCCCACACGGCTTGGAGTGCTCCATACAGCCAGAGCACACAGGCGTGTGGCCCTATCTTGCCAAACTTTGGGTTTTAGGTCAAATGCAAGGGCAAATGCGAATCGGTGTGTTCCAACCCCCAACTAAGCCTTACTGGGGGTAGTTATGACTTTGATTTGGGCTTGATATGTGTGCATTTGTGATTTTTTGTTAGATAAGTTGATATTGGATTCAAGACACGAAGGTACACATGTTTGATTCTGTAACTGATTGACCGGATGTGTGTGTCTTCTTTTGATTGACTGTTTGAATTTATATTCTGAATTGTGTACATCTAACTGCATACATACATACATATGCATAAATCTTTTTGGGTGGGGTGTTGAAAAGAAGGGAGATTTACGATTTGACAGTTTGTCTGCATTCTGAAAGCCCTTAATAATACCTAGAGGGTCATGGGCGGTCCCAATACCCTGAGGGTTGTGGACATTACTGATAACGGTATAGTGGTTTACCGCCTTGCACTGTACCGCATGTACGTTAGCTATACTACGTACCATTATCTGATTTGGCAATTATACTACATGTCTGTACCGCGGTTCACTGCATTGCACAGTACAGCATATAAGATCTGAACTAGCAGTTATACTGCATGTCTGTATCGCGGTCTTCCGCATGGCACCGTACAGCTTACTGATAGCCCTAATACCCAGAGGGTCGTGGGCGGTCCCAATTCCCTAAGGGTCAAGGACAATATTGATGATCATCGTTGCCGAGCAACCCGGGATGACGTTCTATGGAGTATAAGGTTAAATGGCCTTTTCGAGGTCCTACTCGGAGTACAGGGATGGGTAGGTTGATTAAATCCCCACAGGATGTGTCGGGTTGGATGGAGATGGTGTGTTGGTTGGATGGGTGGGTTATTTTATAATTCATTTGCACTCATATGTGTCTGTGTGATTCTGTGACTGCAATATCTATTTGATTGTCTGACTGAATTATTTGACTGTCTGATTGACTGAGAAGTCTGATTGTACTATTTGATTGAAAGGCACTCATGTCTAAAGAAACCTTGTGTGATGGAATAAGGCCCAACCGATTCTGATTTTGGAAAAAGGGCTTAGGCCTGTTTGTGACTTCTGAGAATTTCTGATATTGTGTCTAACAGAGCCATATGACTGTAAAGTTACATATGGTTTGTTTTGTTATAGTCGCTCTATAAGTGTGTTCTGCTACTGAACTATTTTCAGGTTTACTGTATCTATTTCTATTATGGTAGCAAGTTAGTTTGATCTCACACTAAGCTCGTATAGCTTACCCCCTCTTTTGTTTCCCCTTTCAGGTACATTTTGGGATTTTGGATGTTGGACTCGGTATGCGGAGGACTCAGATAGTTTTGAGGCTAATAAGTTATTAGTTTGTGGTTTCAAACTTTTATTGGTTATTTAGTTTTGAATATAAGGTTTTTAACACGGTGGTATAATTCTGTTTTACAGTTTAATCATTTTATTATTCTATTTTTTTAATACTCGATATTAATTATTTCAGGAATCGAATTAAGAATGACTAGTTTTGTAAGATTTTCTCACGATCACTTCGGTGGTCAATGTAGCATTTCGAATTAGGTCTAGACTTCTAGACCGAGTTTGGGGTGTTACAATGCCATTATACCAAAATGATTTTACTAAGTATACCCATAATAAGCTAGTTGATAGTGTGGCGATGCTCTAATGATCTCCAACCTTCACAAGCTTCCGAGCATTATAAGACAGGGGAAATAAAATAGAGTAAGCATTACATGCTTAGTAAGTTCGTATAATGAAAACTAAACTTACCAATCCCATTTATTAAATCTAAGCATACAATATCATATTTTCCATCCATTAGCAAAATTTGCCTAAACACATGCATTCAATCAAACATGTTAGTCACCAAAATCTTCATATCAATCAAGTAAACATAGGTGAGCTCTTCATACAATTTTCCTTCAAAACATCATTCATTTCATTCCATAATTCTCTTATCATACCAAGAGGTTTCGTGTCCGTTGAATCATTGAAATTCCAATGGATGCTCAAGTAGTACACTCGAGGTGTACGATTCAATAATCAGTCAATGCTTATTCAAGAGTACCCATTAGGGCACTTAACCAAGGAACACACTCTCGAGCCACATATCGTATAACAAGATTACCAGTTCAGGCTAAATCCTTTATATATAACGTATGCTCAGAGAAACTCAATTAGGATTACCAGTCCAGGAAAAATCCTAATCATAACGTATACTCGAGAGGTATTATATCAGGATTACCCATCCAGGATAAATCCTTTCTATAATGAGGTTATTAGGATTAGTCGTCTGAGCTAAATCCCGTCCACAACAAATGCAGGACCTCATTCGTTTTGGGAAAGCACATGTATTCATCATAATTCAATATTCAATCGAAACTTACCCCTTTTTCACCATTTCAAGGATGTATTAAATTTTCCATTATTGCATTCAAGAATTACATTTCAATATAAGTCACATTACATACAAACACAACATTCAATTCACATAATTACATGCTCGATTAAGTTATACGAACTTACCTTGACACTTGTTCGCGTAAGTAATCTACTAATCTAAAACCTTTTCTTTTCCTCGATCTAACCTCGAATTTGTGTTGTCCATATCTATATAAATAAATTTAATCATCAATTCCTCATATTTCCTACTCAATTGGACTCAATTTACGTCCTAAGAAAAATTACCATTTTTCCCCTAACTTTTCCATAAATTCCAATTTTGTCCTTAGGCTCGGAAAATGAAACTTATGCAATTTACTCCCTATTCCAAGCCTAACTAAAATCCCATTATAGATTTACAACACATGTATTCATAAAAATTCAAGATTTTTCTTCAATTTCACAAGTTTACATTTTAGTTCTTAAATCATATTTTCATCAAAAATGATTTTGTAAAAGTTGTTTATCTATCAACAACCTGTCATTTTCTGCCATAAATTTCTAATTTTCAGCATATTCATCCATGACCCAAATTTCATACCTTGATAACTTTTCAAATTAATCCCCCAAATGGATGATTAGACTATCCTGGTTTTAAAAATGTCAAAATTACTAAAAACGGGACAAGGAAACTTAGCCAATTAAGCCTTGAAAGTTTCTTCTCTCTCTCCTAGGGTTTCCATATAATTTTGGGGTTGAAGATGACAAAATAATAAGACGATATCTTTTATCATCTTTTTAATTAATTAATTATTTCAATTTCCAATTTAATCCTTACTCTTTTCTAAATTTTTCATGGATGAGTCACCAAAAATCTACATACTTTTCTTTAATGTTCTAATTACCATATAAGGACCTTTATTTTTGAATTCCATAGCTATTTAATTCTTATAGCTACTAGAATTTAACTTTCGCATTTTATGCAATTTAGTCCTTATCGTAATTAAACACTTAATTGATAAAATTTTCGTATCAAAATTTTCACACGACATGTCTATCATAATACAGACCATATAATAAAATAAAAAATAAAAATTATTTTCGGATCAGATTTGTGGTTCAAAAATCACTGTTCTGATTACTCTAAAAAATAGGCTATTACAATCAAGGTGATAGATGGATAGTGTGATGAAGTCTCCGACAATCCTGAATCTGAGCTAGCTTTGATTTCACTATAAAACACAGAAAATTTAAACAAAATAAGCTATAAAGCTTAGTAAGTTCGTATAGCATTTAAATAAACTTATCATATATGCTCAAATTAAGCAAACAAAACATAATATAACATATCTTATAATGAATCACCAACCTACCACATTTGCATTCACAAAGCTAGATGTAACTTTCATAATTTTCCTTATTTCAAAGTATTGCTCTGTTCATGTACATACTTGTACCATCACGTAACAACTCATACATCTTTGACATATCCATTGAACCATTCAGAATACTATCGGATACTCGGGAATCTCACACCCTAAGTGCCACATACATAGCCGAAGCTATCTCAATCTAGTATCCTATATAATGCAAACACTAGAGCTATCAACGGGTCTGCTCACACAAGTTGAAGGTCATGATGAAGCTACACGGTGCTACTCACACAAGTTGACAAGTATCCGCAACAAATGCAGGATAACTCAGCCACTGGTAGGACGTACGGACCAGCACCAAAATCACATAACTCTTAATGACATGTCATTTGTATCCTAAACTATTCCTAAGGTTCAACTGGGACTTTACACTTGCCAAATTGTCATCGAACGTATCCATAAGGTCGTATTTACAATTTATGCAATATCAAAACATTTAGAACACAATTATAATAATGCTTATTACATACGAACTTACCTTGGATGGAAAAACAACAAAACGAGTCTATTAATCCAAAACCTTGTTCTTTCCCCAATCTAAGTCTGTATTTCACTTTTCTTGATCTATATAATATCAAATTTATCTTATTTAATAATCTCTCTATTCAATTTAGTCCAAAATACACTTTAAAGTCACTTTACACTTTTGCCCCTAACATTTCACATTTTTACAATTTAGTCCTTATTTCATAAAATCACAAATTTATGTAATTAAAACACAATCTATGCTAGAAAAATTTCAATTAGGTCCCTAGCAGTCCATATTTTTCATTTATTTCACAATTTAACCACAAAATTTACACATTTCACAATTTAACCCTTAATTTGACATTTTACTAAAAATCACTTAACAAATGTTGTTTATCTAACAACAATCATGCATTTTCTAACATTAAACACCAAAATACTCATAGATTCATCAATGGAAAAACCCTAAAAAATTAATAATTTTTCAAATTAGTCCTTGGGCTAGCTAGATTAAGATGCAACGATCTCAAAAACATAGAAATCATTAAAAACGGGATGAAAAATACTCACATGCAAGGCTAGGAGTGAAGGCCGAACACTTAAGCTTTCATGGAGGTTTTCTCCTTCAAAATTTCAGTGGTATCATCTATCAAGGAAGATGATACCTATATTCTTCTTTTGTTTTAATTAGTTTAATTACTAAATTACTAAATTAACCTTATAATAAAACATTAAAAATCTAGTTAACCATGCACATAAATGTCCACTCATAATTTTACACTTTACGCGATTTAGTCCTTTGTATCAAATTAAGCACTCAAATGTTAAAATTTCTTAACGAGATTTTCACACAATCATATTGTAATGCTGTAAACATTAAAATAATAATAAAATAAATATTTTGACTTCCAGATTTGTGGTCTCGAAACCACTATTTCGATTTGACTAAAAATAGCTATTACATATATATTATTAATATTCAGCTCGAGTTTTAGAGTTATTTTGATAAAAGTTAATTGTTAATATTATTATGCTTTAATTTTAATTATTTTCATAATAGTATAAAGTTAATACTAATTGTGAATTTGTTTTATCTTGTATTTAATTTTTCAAATACATTCTTATGGTTGTGATATTTTTTGGGGTTTAAAATCAACTTGATAAAAATTAATTGATAGTAAATTTTCATCATATCAATCCTAAACCCTAAATTAAACATTAAAAATTAACATACTTATTTTTAAATATTAAAAAATATAAATTTTACTAAATATAACTACTATATTAAATAGAACACATAAATATCACATTTGCATACCATATAATACATTAATCCTTCATATATGTATTCGAAGTTTTGTGGTAAAAAGTTGAAAGTAACTATTAAGTCCTTTTATTATGAAAATTGATTTTAAATTAATTTCTATTATTAATTTAATTTCTATATTAATAGAAAGAACTTTTAATATAATTAATATTTATTATTAAAAAATTATATTTAAATTAATTTTTCTATCATGAATTGCAAATAAAAATACTTAAATATATTTTTTAAACAGTACATGTTATATTATATTATTTTTTACTAATATAAAAATTAAATTAAACTATTTAATAGTAAAATGATTAATTTATATTGCTCCAGACTTGTCTGACAACTTAACAAGAAAAATATGTATAAGAAGAGGAAGAAGAAAAAAGGGAAAGAAATTTCTTTTTATTTGTCATAATAGCAAGTGGAAAATAAATGCAAAATGAATTTTTTATTTCTGTATTCATAAAATCAAAATTGTTGCAAAAGATTAGTACAAAAATAATGAAAGAGACTCTGGATGAGTTTGAATGGACAATGTGTTTGCCTACTATTAGTGTAAAAACAGCAGTAGCAGTGAGACTAGATACTATAATAATACTGTAACGTAAGACAAAAAATAAGCTAAACACACAGTACTGCACCCTACCATCCATCCAAATTCATCCTCTCTATTTACATAATTGTCCAACATTTTTAAATATAAAATAAAAACTATTTTTCATTTTTAACTCTCTCCCTCAATAAAAGAAAATTAATAGTTTCTTTCAATTTATTTCCACAATAGCACATATATATATTAATATATAAAATCTCTAGGTTCTCACTAGACTAGGTGGCCTGGCCCAAAATGTGGGAGGGTTTAGGAAAAAATATAGGTCCGAAAAATGGGCTTGGACAAAAAAATAAGGACCATTTAAAAAAGGGTCGGGCCTCAAGTAAGATATTTTTAGTCCAACCAGACCCAAATTCACTAAAAGACAAAAAAATTGCTCTTTTTTTTTAATGTTATTTTCTTATTGTTTTCTCCCTATTGCTATCATTTTACTATTATGTCGCTACTATTTTATTGTTATTGTTTGGACATTGTATAAAACTTAATTTATTGTTAATTTTGTTATTATTTTAGAGGCATTTGCTTGTTAAGTTGTATTTATCTTTGTGTTATTTAGGTCTACATATTTTTTAAAATTTATTTTGAATTTGTTGGGAAATATTTATTTTAATGTTTTTGGTATTTTTGATGTATTATATAAATTTAAAAATTATATAAAATAATATAAAACTTAATACGGGCGGGCCGGGTCGGGCTCGGGTTTTAGCATTTTTATCCGAGTCAGGTTTGGGCAAAATTTTAGGCCTATTTTTGGGGCTGGGCCCAGGCCTTGTAAATGGGCCTAAATTTTTAGTTGAGCTCAGCCCGAGTCTGGCTCAGCCCAATCCATGAGCACCTCTAGTTCTCACTATATCAATCATGATACTTGGTTATGCAATGGTTTGGGTTATATTTGTAACAGCCCAGTTTTAGCAAACTCGGAGCTGTAACGTCCCAAAAATCCCAAAATCTTGAATTTTTTTTTGTACTTAGCAATTCCAGTTAAGTGTTAATTACACAAGGGTAGGTTTTGGTCAAGGTTTGAGTTCGAATTAAGGGGTAAAAGAAATTATAATTTAATTAGTAAAAGAATCAGGGTTGGCAAGTAGTTGGGCTTTTAAATAAAGATAGGGGAAAATAGCATCAAAAAGCCTTGTGGAGGAGTGGCTAAGTGACGCCACTTAGAGTGTAGGGAGGTGGCGTTAATAGCTAGCAAGGAGGTCTAAGGCTCGAATCCTAGCTTAGTGTTTTTAGAAGTTTAATTTTGGCCTTCTAGAAGGTTGGAAGTGGAGTGGAAATGGACTCCAAGGGAAGTGTTCAGGAGAGAAATCTGAGGAAAATATCAAGAGGTTATCAAGGAGAAAAACGAGGAGATAAGAAGTGAGGAGCAAGTGGAGCCGAAATGGGAACTTGGGTTTGAGGAGTTCGGCCATAAGGGTTATAAACAGGTGTTGAATGCAAGGGTATAAAGCTAATGCAGAAATCTTTTTCTCATCTTGTTGCCAGAAACCCTTTTCCTTAAAAGCCAAAAATCCTTGTTCTCCTTTTTATTTTCCTTGTGCCGATTTCTTTGTTGCCATTTAAATCTCTAGAGCCAAATACTCTTTGACCGAATCTAGTGTAAGTGTACTCTTCCAATCGGTTTTCTTTGCTAAGTATCAAATATTGTCCCTCGCTCTTTCTAATCAACTGTGGTAGGGAATTAGTATCAGATCTTGGATCTTAGCTCATTGCCGAATTGCTCCTTAGGTGTTGCAGTATTGGTAAGTATTCCTCTCCCATTGGCTAAGGTGGCCGAATGCTCATAGTTAAGGTAAGGGGACTTGTGTTGGATATGAGTCATCTATTATTCTGGTTTTAATGAGTAAGATTAATGCAGAGCTAGGGAGTACGTGATCAAGGAAAGCTATTAAGGATTGGTGTTCAAGATAAGGTTAATATGATGTTTCGGTTCTTGGGTAGAATATTGATTAAGCATACGATTAATGGAAGGGTGATATCATTGTAGGTTGGTGACTAAGGCAATTGCGGTATGCTTGCTTACCAGGTGTGTACATACACTGCACAGACACTATGAATCGGCAAAAGCCGAAATGCCGAAATGCTGAAAAGCCGAAATGTCGAAAAGCCGAAAGTTTGGCTATGGTAGTCTTGTGAGTACGCGAACACTCGTAAGGGGGAGACCTATAGGTTGCCTGAGAACCACGGGCGATTCCGTGGACTTGGGTGGTAATTTGGCCATACGGGCCAGAATGGGCTAAATGGGTTTGATGGGCTGTTGGGCTTATAATAGGCAAAAGCTGAATATTGATGCCATGTGATAGGAATTTGTATGTAAGCATGAATATGAATGTGACTGGGCCTAACGGGCCATATAAATGTGATTTGGGTCTAATGGGCCATCTATAGGTGATTTGGGCCTAAAGGGGCCATATAAATATGATTGGGCTTAATGGGCCAGATACAGGTAGGTGAATTTTTTTGGGCGTTGTAAGGGGTTTTGGGCCTAGTATATGATAACATAAGACTTAATTAATATATTGCAACCGTGGACAAGTCGAAGGGTTAAGGTCTGGCAACGGGTATATGCATGTCAAGGATTGGATCTAGGGAGAGCTTGGTACTTAAGCGGTCTTAATGACCCACCTCCTCTTCTCTGGAATCCTACCTGGTGCATAGTATTCGTTCATCTTAGCTCGCAGGACTTGTTAATAGGTCAAGGTAAGTGAAAACCATAATTAAGGAAAAATTATCGAAATACCCCTAAGGGAGAAAATGACCAAAATACCCTAGGTGTTGAATGTAAGTTTTATGGATGTGACATGCATACATATGATGTTTTGCTTAGGTAGCATATGGGGTGGGAACTAGGGAACGGAGGAAGTATATGAGGATCGCATGGTTGCCTGACAATCGTGGATCCACCGACGGCTTTTAAAGCCCAATATGTAAATGAAGGTAGTTTCGCAACCGGGCTGCCATTGGTGTGTGGGCTGGGTGGGTCGATATTTATATCCCCATATGGTGTGACGGGGGACGGAGCTGGTGTGTAGCGGATGAAAAATTTGGATGGGGTTGCATTGCATGTTTGATGATTTCTCTTTGAATGCTTGTTTTTCATCGAGGGTTGTACACATTGAGTTTGCAAAAACTCACCCCCTCTTTTATTTTATTTTTAGGTGATTCTCAGTAGAAGGTTCGATGTTTGGAGGGACTCTAAGTGGCCGGCTAGCAAGATAATTCGGACTTGGTTTTTTAAAGCATTTAAGTTTTTATTTCTTTTTAAGTGTGTTCAGACCAGAATGTAATAAGGTTTTCATTATGTTATTATTACTTGAATTATTATTATTATTATTATTTTTATTGTAATTATGAGAAGTTGAACATGGATTTCTTAAATTATAGTATGTTTTCTACGTTTCCGCAACTAAGTTTTTTTTTTAAAATCAAATGTTTTAAACAAGGCTTTTGTAACTGAAAGATTTTTTTTTTGTTAATTAGGGTTCTTTTATTTTAAGAAGGGTTTTCAATGAAAACACGATTTTTGCTAAAATACTTCAATGTGACACTCCGAATTCGGCCATAACGTCCGGGCTGGGTTTGGTGTGTTACAGGAGCATTGATTTTGGAACCACAAATCTGAAGTCGTAAAAAAATATTTTAATATCATTTTTGGTGTTTACAGTATGTTAATTGATTTGTGTAAAAATTTTGTGATTTAATTTTACCAATTGGTTAGTTAATTTGGTAAAATAACTTAATCGCGTAAAATGCAAAAGTGGATTTCTATTTGTTAAAGTATTTATTTGTAATGGTTTATTAAATATGAGGTCCTGGAGATGTTATTAGACCATATTTAGTGGAGTAGTACATAAATGGCCATCCATTATATGAATTTTAAATGTTTTCATTAATGGCAAATTAGTAATTTGTAAATAATGTTATTAAATTAAAATAAAACAACATTTTGTTCATCTTTTCTTCACTATTGCCGAAAGTTAAAGGTGAAAAACACCATTTTTGAGCAAGCTAGGTTCGGACTTTGTCTTCTCTGATTTAGGTATGTAATTTGTTCAGTTTTTGATAATTTTTACGTTTTTTGAGATCGTTGCTTCGAATACTAGCTAGCCCATGCTTGAATTTTTGAATTGGTTGTGGATTTTGTGATTTTCCATTGTTGATAGCTTGATATTTTTGTTGTGTGATGATGAAAAATAATTATATGTTGTTAGATTATCATGTTTAATTAAGTGATTTTTGATAAAAATGTGTATTAAGGATTAAATCGAGGGGTCAAAATGTAACGACCCGAATTTTACCGTTACCGAAAAAGTGTATTTTCGGGTCTCCGTTTCTAAAAAATGGATTCGTAAATATTTATTAAAAATATTGACGAAGTCAATTGAGTGGTTAATTAGAGTTTAATTAAGTAAATTTAGTTTAATTAAGAGTAATTAGGAAAAATGACTAAATTGAATAAAGGATGAAAGTTGAATTGTAGAATAAAAGAAAATGAAGAGGACCAAAATGGCAATTATGCCATTTTCCTAAGTGAGGCGACATAAACATAAAAATCTGAGATTTTTTATGTGTTAAAATATATATATTAAATTATTATTATATTATAGTATATTATATTATATTATATAAATAAGTAAAGAAACATAAGAAACAGAATGAAAGCAAACGAAACAGAGAAGAAACAGGGGAGAAAGAAAGAAAGAAAAAGAAAAAGGAAAATTTGGGTTTGAAGGCTCAAAGTTTAATTTGGTAAGTCAATTAAGTCATTTCTTCTTAAATTTTGATGTTTTAGAAGCTTTGGAACAAGACTTTGATGAAATTAAGTTGATATTTTGAGAGTTTATAGATTTTCAAGTATAGTTCATGTTGAATAAAATAGTGAATTAAGGGTTTAATTGAGTAAATTTCAAGCTAGAATTGATTATAGGATCAAATTGTAAAGTAAGTTATAAGTTTTATGTTGTAGGGACTAAATTGATGAAATTTTGAAATTAGGAAAGTATGCTGGAAATTTAATATTTAAATGAGAGTATGGATGAAATTTGAATAGAAATAAAGTATGAATTAAGATAGAAAAGTAAGTAAATTTAGTTAGAATTAAATTGAAATTAAAGTAAATTAACATTTTGTACTAAGACTATTTTGGACAGCAGCAGTAGTTTAAGTTTGAAAAATCACCAAAAATTGTAGAAATTGAATTAGAGGATGAATAAAATATGAAATTAAATATTATTGAGTCTAGTTTCTTATAGAAGAAACAATATAAGAAATTGAATTGTAAATTACGAGATATAATGAATTTTGTGAGACAAGGTCAGAATGAATTCGGGTTCCCCTGTTCTGACTTTGGAAAATCACCAAAAATTTAATAAAAATAATTAGAGGCTTAAAGTTATATGTTTAGAATCCCTAATGAGTCTATTTTCATTAGAAATCAACGAGAATGTTATCCAAGTTCTGTACTGTGAGATAATTAATTTTTAGTGAAGAAAGGACGAAACTGTCAGACAGCAGAATAGGGGTGAATTTAAAGAATAAACTGTACTTAATGGCTAAACCAAAAATTCTGAAAATTTTATTGTAAGAAGATTTGTGAGTCTAGTTTCAGGAAAAATTAGCGGATCTTAATTTAGAATTCTATAACTCAAGATATGAATTAGTAATGTATTAATGATTATGAATTGTATTAATTTCGTAGTCAATGTGGTATCAGAAATCTCGGCTAAGAAAGGACAAGACAAAGTCAACGGGAGTTAGCTCAAAAATTACGGTTTGTATTTCTATAATCCGAACCTAATTATTAATTGTTATATTTTTTTATTCAATGCATTTAATAAATGTTGAAGTGAGAATTATTGTGTTTATAATGGAAATGGATTAATTTGGTATGTGATGAATTTATATTGATTGAATTAAATTGAATTATATATTATAAATATATTTATATATATGTGTGTGTGTGTGTGTGTGTGTGTGAATGAGATATTATGCAATTATGATAATTGAATTTTGGATAAATATTATGATAAATAATTAAGATGGGAATTATTTGTATTGTGTCTTTATAATTGAAATGAATTGATTTAGTGTGTGATAAATTTATATTGAATTGATTTATGAATATCTGTTTTATTGAATTTATATTGATTGAAATTATTTTGATTGAATTTATATTGATTGAATTATATAATATATATGACTTATGTAGAATTTTGAATATTGAATGAATGTTATATTGAAAAATATATTGATTGGAAATATGAGGAAATTGATATGAATATATGAGATTGTGATATTTGAATATTTGGTATTGGAAAGTGAATTGAATTGTATTGAATTATGAATTAATGTGCATAATTGAAATATATTTGTTGAATTGAATGAAATTGTATGAATTGTGAAAATGGGTAAATATGTGTAATTATCAGAATGAGATATTGATGAAAGAATTATTAAATTGAGAAAGTGAATAAAATACCCTATTAACTAGTCGGGCTGAGTCGGATATAATTGGCATACCATAGGATCTGGAAGTGTACGGGATTTGCCAGCTTTATCGATCAGGCACTTTATGTGTCGTATTTCAGGCACCTCGTGTGTCGTATCAAGCACCTCGTGTGTCATATCAGGTACCTCGTGTGTCGTTTTAGGCACTTTATGTGTCGTATACTGATCAGGTACTGTGTACCGTTTTAGGCACAATGTGCCGTACTGGTGTGTTTGGGTTGGAATCCGTGTATCCGTCAAAGTCCGGGTTTGTTAATAGGGGTAAATAAGTGAAAAGATAAATCGACTGAATTTGATTGATTGAATTATTGGAATGAAATGAGAAATTGAATTGAGAATTGAAGTTGAGATATGAGATTGAAAACATGAACCAAAAGGTTCATGAAATGAGTGAAGTTCAAATGGATGATGATTGATGTTAGAATGAATTAAAATGGTATATTGTTAAGA
This sequence comes from Gossypium hirsutum, assembly GCF_007990345.1. Classification (NCBI taxonomy): domain Eukaryota; kingdom Viridiplantae; phylum Streptophyta; class Magnoliopsida; order Malvales; family Malvaceae; genus Gossypium; species Gossypium hirsutum. The sequence continues at coordinate 99,359,611 of NC_053425.1, forward strand.
AATAAAGTGTGAAAACAAGTGAATTGTGAATATATTGTATAGAATTTATACGGTAAGTAAATGAAAAGAATTGAACAAATATGTTATTGTGTTTGTTATATGACTTGTATAGAATTTATATGGTAAGTAATTGAAAATTTATCTATAAAACAAATAAATGAATACTTATAATTGTTATTGTGATTTTAAGTTTAATTGTTATATTATTAAGTGTTTGGATTATGGAAATACCACTGAGTATACCATACTCAGCGTACGGTTTGTTTTCGTGCGCAGGTTTAGTAAAGATAGAACGTTGAATCAGCATCCCAGTTCGATCCTGAATTCATTAAGGTAAAGTGTGTTAATTATTGGTAATGGCATGTACCTAGGATGTTTTATGATAGTCATTTAGGTTGTAGATGTACTCATGAAATGAGTAAATTATGGTTGGCAACGGTATGTAGTATGAATTTTGAAATTTACTAAAAATTCGTAGTGATTCTAAATTAGTCCCGAATTGAATTTACTGTTCATATTGGACCGCGAGGGCCCATTAAAGGGACGACATCTTAAAACTAGGATGTGTGTAAATATTTATTTTAATTAATGACCGAAATTAGACTGTACTGACTGGTAATGTCTCGTAACCCTGTTCCGATGACGGTATAGGGTTAGGGGGCGTTACACAAAATGTGAAGCAAATGAAATAAATGGGCTGCTAGGAACATAAGTAAAATTCAGCTATGCTTGGGTGTGGTGAAATTTTGAAAATTTTGTGTTTTGTGAAATAGAGACTAAATTGTAAAAAATGTGAAATGTTAGGGGCTAAAGTGCAATTTGCACATTTATGTGTTTTTGGATGAATTTGAATAAATATATGATTAAACAAGTCAAATTTGTATTAATTTAGATCAAGAAAAGAGGAAATCGGATTTAGATCGGGGGAAATCAAAAGTTGTCGAATAGTCGTCCCGGTCCGTTTGTCTCCGTACGAGGTAAGTTCGTAAGTGAATAAATGATGTTAAATTGAATGTATTATTTTTACATAGCCGAATTGAATTGTATGTATGTATAACTACATTGCCAAATTGAATTTAGCAAGGAAAGATTTGTTACGGGCACGAATCGATCAAATTATGGCGTCCGAAAGTCCCGTACGAACGATAGGAATAGTTAGGATACATATGTCATGACATGGATTCCGGTATGTGATTTCGTGTAAGACCACGTCTGGGACATTGGCATCGTATATGATTTCGTGTAAGACCCTCTCTTGGACAGTGGCATCGATATTTAATTACATGTAAGACCTCGTCTGGGACATTGGCATTGTACGAGCTTTTAGAGATATCCAAGTATCCTTATTGATTCCAAATGGTTCAGCGGGTAATATTGAGTTAAGATCGATTGTGAAATTGAGGTAAATGGTTCAGGTTTGTTGAAGTTAAATGTGTATGAAAATAAGGTAAGTATATTACTTGAGATGATGATATAATTATGCATGTTAAAGGAGTGATTTATGTGTGCATGAGATAGTTTATATTCGACCAAGTTCAAATTATAATGCTAATGTTCATTTGATGATTTATTTGCTTATGACTTACTAAGCTATCCAAGCTTACTCTGTGTGTGTTCGATTGACGTTTTATAGATTTTTGAAGCTAGCTACGAGCTCGGGGATCGTCAAGGAAATCTGTCACACTATCGATCACTATTTCAGTATTTTTAAAAGCTTGAACTTCGAACCTATGGTATGCATAGGCTAGCACTTGTTTTCGTTGGTCTTAAAATTTGTATATATTTAGACATGCGAAAATAGCTTGACCTTAATGCTAATGTTCTAATATTTAAGTAATTTTGGTCATGGTATATGTGTGTGTTAAACTTGATATATGGATGATGAATATGTTTCGATTGTGGCTTATTATTGATTTATTTAGGATGTATAATTTGTCTTGTGAATTGGCTTGGAGGTGGTAAATGATGTGCATTTATATTCGGCTAGTGATGGATAAAACATATACATATGCCTATGACATGTTTGCTTGTGGTTAAGTATTTAAAGGTCAAGTTGCTAGTGCAATGATTGATTACTAAATGTGCTATATATGTGGAGTAAATTCGGCTTTGGTATGTGGTTCATTTTGGTAAGCATGTGGTTTGATAACGGTGTGACCGATTGAGGTTAGATTTGATGACCGAATAAATGATTAGCTAATAGGTTGAAATAAGAAGTTCAGGCATATTATATATATATATATGCAAATTAGGTGTACATTGATATGTTATTTGTGTTCAAAAGTTTAAATGTGCCTATAGTGAATTGCACATGAGTTGGTAATAATTACAATTGTGTGTGGTTATTTGGTGATGCTTGTTTATATTTTATATGTAAGAATGCCTATTAAGTCGTGTGGATAGTTTAACTTTGATCATTGTGCATAACATGTGAATTGGCATATTCATTAATTAGTTAATGGAATGGGATAGTATTGATTCGGTATTTGTGCTTAGAAATAGATTTTGTTTTTAGCGTAATAAGCGCAATATATAATAGCATTATGGGTATGTTTAGGCATGTTGTAAGGTTAACTAATACTGCACATGTGAAAGAATATTATGTCGTGTAAAATGGGTTGATATAGTTTAATACGAAATGGTGCATAGATGCGCAAAATGGTATGATTAGATTATTTTTTAAACCTAGGAAGGAAATTGTACTAAAAGATGTTTCAATGTATGTTTGGTATATGGAATAAAAAATTCTTGTTTATGAGTTGGGTATTCGAATATCATGAAATTGATGGTCATATGGTTCGAATGTTATAATTATAAAGCAAGTATAATATGGCCTTGATGTATGTTAGTTGGTTTGAAATTTGGATTTGATAATTATTTTCGAGATGGTTGAGTTATGATGCAGGGTTCTCATATGTGTGAAGTGGCTAGTGAAACATGACTTGATTTGGTTGGTTACGTAATTAATATGTGCAAATTTGATTTATATGATTGAGTTGCAGGTTACTATTCAAGTTTAAAATTCTCGTAATTGAGTAAAAAAAATTGTGCTTGATTTTAATTGAAAGACTGTTCTTAACTGTGTCTTGGTTGGTAATACCTCGTAACCTTAATCCGGAGACGGATACAGGTTAGCGGTGTTAAATTTGATTGGTATTAGAGCTACAGTTTAGTCGGTTCTAGGACTAATGTAGCACGTGTGAGTCTAATTATACATGCCATATTTTTATGCTGCGATAGTATGATGCTTCCTGACAATTAAAATGTTTTTTCGTATAGTAAATGGATCCCGATCGAGCCGTAGTAGATGACGTGGAAAATAATGCACCCACTCCCGCTCAAGAGACAGTGCAATCTGATTCTACCTATTACGAGTAGCCAAAAGGGAGAGGCTAAACAAGCTTTCTTCCAGATGATGAATGATTGGTTCATACAATATATCTGTACAAATCCGGCTGCTTAAAAACCTCCACCCCCGCCTAATCCTCCTCAGACACCTGTGATACTAAAGTTATTGATCCGGTGCGATTAAATAAGCCACCAATTAATAAAATCAGAAAATACAAGCCGAAGAGTTTAGAGCTACTATGGATGATGATGTTGAGTGAGCTAAATTCTGGCTTGATAATACGATCCGTGTGTTCGATGAGCTATCGTGTACCTCTGATGAGTGTATAAAATGTGTTGTATCCTTGTTACGAGGCACCGTATATCTCTGGTGGAATACACTAGTATCGGTGGTTCCAAAAGAACGGGTTACCTAGGAGTTCTTTTAGATTGAATTCCGGAAGAAATATATCAGTCAGAGATTTATAGATAAAAAATGCAAAGAATTCTTTGAGTTAAAACAAGGTCGCATGACAGTTACAAAATATGAACAAGAATTTGTGAGACTCAATAGGTATGTACAGGAATGCGTATCAATCGAAGCAATAATGTGTCAAAGATTCGAAGACGATTTGAATGAAGACATTAAGCTGTTAGTCGGGATTCTTGAAATAAAAGAGTTTGTGGTACTAGTCGAGCGAGCATGCAAAGCTGAAGAACTCGGGAAAGAGAAAAGAAATGTTGAGTTTGAAGCTAGAGATTCACGAAAAAGATCATCGATTAAGCCATTTCAGTCGGCATCAAAGAAATTTCAAAATGAATTTAGCCATTCAAATGCTACTATAGGTTACTCTAGACGAGATCGAGACAGACCACCTGTGAGTTCAAAAGCTACCTCAGTAGCAAGTGTTGGAAACGTCAGACCGAACCAACCTGAGTGCAAACATTACGGTCAACGACATCCCAGCAATTGTAGATTGAATGATCGGGCTTGCTTTAAATGTGGATCACTAGATCTTTTCATTCGTGAATGCCCTGAGTTAGTTGAGCAAGACACGATGCAGAATACGAGGCTGAGTATTACGGTAGCTTGAGGTAGACCACCCAGAAACATGGGTAATGTGAGTGGTAGCCAGAGGGGAACTAAAAACACTGTTGTTAGATCTGAGGCTCGCGCACCTGCCAGAGCTTATGCCATTCGCGCTCGTGAAGAAGCTTCGTCTCCTGATGTTATTACCGATACTTTAGTTCTCTATGATACTACTGTAATTGCATTGATAGATCCAGGATCGACTTATTCTTATTTATGTGAAACTTTAGTATCTAGTAAGACTTTGCCTATAGAGTCTACTGAATTTGTGATTAGAGTATCGAACCCCTTAGGCAGATGTATCTTAGTTGATAAAGTATACAAGAATTGTCTGTTGATGATTCAATATTCCTATTTTTCAGCCGATCTTATGTTGTTGTCATTCGACGAATTTGATATAATTCTAGGCATGGATTGGTTAACACTGCATGATGCGATAGTGAACTGCAAACGAAAGACGATAGATCTGAGATGTCAGAATGATGAGATAATTCGGATTGAGTCTAATGATCTGAATGGTTTACTGACAGTGATATGTTCGATGTTAGCTCAAAAATATGTGAAAAAGGGTTGTGAAGCTTACTTTGCCTATGTGCTCGATTCTAAAGTGACCGAAAAGAAGATTGAATCATTACCAGTTGTGTGCGAGTATTCGGATGTGTTTCCTGAAGAATTATCGAGTGTGCCGTCGATTCAAGAGGTAGAGTTTGGTATTGAGTTAGTACCGGGGACGACTCCAATATCGATAGCTCCGTACAGAATGGCACCAACTGAATTAAAAGAATTAAAAGCTTAGTTGCAAGAATTGACAGATAGACGTTTCGCACGATCGAGTTTTTCTCTCTAGGGTGCACCAGTTTTGTTTGTGAAAAAGAAAGACGGAACTATAAGAATGTGCATCGACTATCGACAACTCAATAAAGTGACCATAAAGAATAAATATCCTTTGCCACGTATAGATGATTTGTCTGATTAGTTAAAAGGTGTTACAGTTTTTCAAAGATTGATTTGAGATCGGGTTACTATCAGCTGCGAGTGAAAGATTCTGATGTGCCAAAAACTGCTTTTCGAACGAGGTACGAACATTATGAGTTTCTTGTTATGCCTTCCAAAGTAACAAATGCACCTGCTGCTTTTATAGATCTAATGAATCAGATCTTCAGACCATATTTGGATCGATTTGTAGTTGTGTTTATAGATGACATTTTGATCTATTCCCATAATGAATCCGAGCATGCTGAACATCTAAGAGTAGTGCTACAGACTTTGCGTGATAAGCAGTTGTATGTGAAGTTCAGTAAATGTGAGTTTTGGTTACGAGAAGTCAGTTTTTTGGCACATATTGTGTCAGCATCGGGTATTCAAATGGATCCGAGCATGATTTCGGTAATATTAGATTGAAAGCCTCTGAGAAATGTATCTAAAGTTTGAAGCTTTTTGGGACTAGCTGGTTATTATAGACAATGCGTAAAAGGTTTTTCAATGATTGCAACCCCAATGACGAGACTACTTCAGAAAAATGTTAAGTTCGAGTGGTCAGAAAAGTGCCAGAAAAGTTTTGAGCAATTGAAAGCTTTGTTGACCGAAGCTCCAGTGCTAGTTAAGCCAGAATCGGGTAAAGAATTCATAATCTTTAATGATGCATCGTTGAATGGTCTAGGCTGTGTTCTAATGCAGGAAGGCAAAGTCATAGCTTATGCCTCGAGACAATTAAATCTGTACGAAAAGAACTATCCGACACATGATTTGGAATTGGCAGCTATTGTGTTTGCGTTAAAGATTTGGCGCCACTATTTGTTCAGTGAGAAATGTCACGTCTATTCTGATTATAAAAGCTTAAAATATTTAATGACTCAAAAAGACTTGAATTTACGACAGCGAAGATGGCTAGAGTTGTTAAAACATTACGAGTTAGTGATTGACTACCATCCGGGGAAAGCAAATATTGTCGTCGATGCTTTGAGTCGGAAATATTTGTTTTCCCTACGTGCGATGAATACTCAAATGACTCTAACTGATAATGGCTCGATTATAGCTGAGTTGAGAGCGAGATCTTTATTTATACAGCAGATTTGTAAAGCTTAGAAAGTTGATAATGAATTGTTAGCAAAACGGGCTCAATGTGATTTGAATACTGATTCAGAATTTCATATTGATGCTAATGATAGTTTGAGATTCAGAGGTCAAATTTGTGTTCCGAGAAACTCAGAGTTGATTCGGATAATTTTAAATGAAGCTCATACCAGTCGGTTATCTATACATCCAAGAAGTACAAAAATTTATAACGATCTAAAACAACTTTATTGGTGGCCTGGTATGAAGCGCAATATCTCTGAATTTATTTTGAAGTGTTTAATTTGTCAGAAAGTCAAAGCTGAGCATCAGGTACTGTCTAGGTTATTGCAGCCGATTATGATTCCCAAGTGGAAATGGGACAGAATCAAGATGGATTTTGTATCGAGTTTGCCTCTGTCATCGAGTAAGAAAGATGCAATCTGGGTAGTTGTTGATAGATTGACTAAATCAGCTCATTTCATTCCAGTACGCACGGATTATTCACTTGATAAGCTTGCTGAGTTGTACATATCTCAGATTGTGAGATTGCACCTATTTCTAATGTTTCAGATAGAGATCCAAGATTCATATTGCGGTTTTGGAAGAAGCTGCAAGATACATTAGGTACGAAGCTACATTTCAGTACTACTTTTCATCTGCAAAAAGATGGTCAATCCAAGCGGATTATTCAGATACTCGAGGATATGTTGAGATGTTGCATTCTTGAGTTCGAAGGTACGTGGGAACGATACTTTCCATTGATTGAAATTGCATATAATAATAGCTTTCAATCAAGTATTAAAATGGAACATTACAAAGCTTTTTACAGTCACAAATGCCGAACACCTTTGTATTAGACTGAAATCAGCGAGAATAAGATTCATGGGGTTGATTTGATTAAAGAAACTGAACAGAAACTGAAAGTAATTCGCGATAGTCTGAAAGCAGCGTCAGATCGTCAGAAATCGTATGCAGACTTGAAACGGAAAGATATTGAGTTTCAGATTGGAGACAAAGTGTTTTTGAAAGTTTCACCGTGGAACAACATACTCTAATTCGGTCGTAAAGGCAAATTGAGTCCGAGATTCATTAGGCCGTATGAATCTCATAATGTATTTCATGAATCCATGCTTCGACATTATTGATCTGATCCTTCGCACGTGGTCTCTCCGTTTGAGATTAAAATTAAGTTTGATATGACATATGAAGAGGAACCGATCCGGATTTTAGATCGCGAGGTTAAAGAATTAAGAAATAAGAAAATCTCTTTAGTGAAATTCTTATGGCATCGGCACGGGATTGAAGAAGCTATGTGGGAGCCCGAAGATGCGATGCAAGAACGTTACCTAAACCTAATTGCTGTAAGATTTTCAAGGACGAAAATCCCTAAAGGGGGAGAGTTGTAACAGCCCAGTTTTAGCAAAATCGGAAAAATGATTTTGGAACCACAAATCTGAAGTCGTAAAAAAAATTTTAATATTATTTTTGGTGTTTACAGCATGTTAATTGATTTGTGTGAAAATTTCGTGATTTAATTTTACCGATTGGTTAGTTAATTTGAAAAAGGACTTAATCGCGTAAAATGAAAAAGTGACTTTCTATTTGTTAAAGTATTTATTTGTAATGGCTTATTAAATATGAGGTCCTTGAGATGTTATTAGACCATAGTTAGTGGAGTAGTACATAAATGGCCATCCATTATATTAATTTTAAATGTTTTCATTAATGGCAAATTAGTAATTTGTAACGAATGTTATTAAATTAAAATAAAACAACATTTTGTTCATCTTTTCTTCACTATTGCCGAAAGTTAAAGGTGAAAAACACCATTGTTGAGCAAGCTAGGTTCGGCCTTTGTCTTCTTTGATTTAGGTATGTAATTTGTTCAGTTTTTGATAATTTTTACGTTTTTGAGATCGTTGCTTCGAATACTAGCTAGCCCATGCTTGAATTTTTGAATTGGTTGTGGATTTTTTAATTTTCCATTATTGATAGCTTGAGATTTTTTTTTTGTTTGATGATGAAAAATAATTATATGTTGTTAGATTATCATGTTTAATTAAGTGATTTTTGATAAAAATGTGTATTAAGGATTAAATTGAGAAATTTGTAAATCGAGGGGTCAAAATGTGAAACAAATGAAATAAATGGGCTGCTAGGGACCTAAGTAAAATTCGGCTATGCTTGGGTGTGGTGAAATTTTGAATATTTTGTATTTTGTGAAATAGGGGCTAAATTGTGAAAAATGTGAAATGTTAGGGGATAAAGTACAATTTGCACATTTATGTGTTTTTGGATGAATTTGAATAAATATATGATTAAAAAAGTCAAATTTGTATTAATTTAGATCAAGAAAAGAGGAAATCAAATTTGGATTGGGGGAAATCAAAAGTTGTCAAATAGTCGTCCCGGTCCGTTTGTCTCCGTATGAGGTAAGTTCGTAAGTGAATAAATGATGTTAAATTGAATGTATTTATTTTTTACATAGCCGAATTGAATTGTATGTATGTATAACTATATTGCCGAATTGAATTTAGCATGGAAAGATTTGTTACGAGTATGAATCGATCAAATTATGGTGTCTGAAACCCCCGTACGAACGATAGGAATAGTTAGGATACATATGTCATGACATAGGATTCCGGTATGTAATTTCGTGTAAGACCATATTTGGGACATTGGCATCCATTTGAGATTTACGTGTAAGACCATGTCTGGGACATTGGCATCGTATATGATTTCGTGTAAGACCTTGTATGGGACAGTGGCATCGATATTTAATTACATGTAAGACCTCGTCTGGGACGTTGGCATTGTACGAGCTAAATTGTTCAGGTTAGTGTGAAGTTAAATGTTTATGAAAATAAGGTAAGTATAGTACTTGAGATGATGATATAATTATGCATGTTAAAAGAGTGATTTATGTGAGCATGAGATAGTTTATATTTAGCCAAGTTGAAATTATAATGCTAATGTTCATTTGATGATTTATTTGCTTATGACTTACTAAGCTATCCAAGCTTACTCTGTGTATGTTCGATTGATGTTTTATAGATTTTGAAAGCTAGCTACGAGCTCAGGGATCGTCAAGGAAATCTGTCACACTATCGATCGCTATTTGGTATTTTTAAAAGCTTGAACTTCAAACCTATGGCGTGTATAGGCTAGCATTTGTTTTGGTTGGTCTTGAAATTTTTATATATTTAGCCATGCGAAAATGGCTTGATCTTAATGCTAATGTTCTAATGTTTAAGTAATTTTGGTCATGGGATATGTGTGTGTTAAACTTGATATATGGATGATGAATGTGTTTTGGTTGTGGCTTATTATTGATTTATTTAGGATGTATAATTTGTCTTGTAAATTGGTTTGGAGGTGGAAATGGCGTGCATTTATATTCGGCTAGTGATGGGTAAAACATATACATATACCTATGACATGTTTGCTTGTGGTTCGGTATTTAAAGGTCAAGTTGCTAGTGCAATGATTGATTACTAAACGTGTTATATATGTGCTATACATGTGATTTGATAATGGTGTGGCCGACTGAGGTTAGATTTGATGATTGAATAAATGATTAGTTAATAGGTTGAAATATGAAGTTTAGGCATATTATATATATATGCAAATTAGGTGTACATTGATATGTTATTTGTGTTCAAAATTTTAAATGTGGCTATAGTGAATTGCGCATGAGTTGGTAATAATTACAATTGTGTGTGGTTATTTGGTGATGCTTGTTTATGTTTTATATGTAAGAATGGCTATTAAGCCGTGTGGATAGTTTAACTTTGATCATTGTGCATAACATGTGAATTGGCGTATTCATTAATTAGTTAATGGAATGGGATAGTATTGATTCGATATTTGTGTTTAGAAATGGCTTTTGTTTTTAGGGTAATAAGCGCATAATATAATAGCATTATGGGTATGTTTGGGCATGTTGTAAGGTTAACTAATACCGCACATGTGAAAGAATATTATGTCGTGTAAAATGGGTTGATATAGTTTAATATGAAATGGTGCATAGATGTACAAAATGGTATGATTAGATTTTTTTTTAAACCTAGGAAAGAAATTGTACTAAAAGATGTTTCAATGTATGTTTAGTATATGGAATCAAAAATGCTTGTTTATGAGTTGGGTATTCGAATGCCATGAAAATGATGGTCATATGGTTTGAATGATTTAATTATAAAGCAAGCATAATATGGCCTTGATGCATGTTAGTTGGTTCGAAATTTGGATTTGATAATTGATTTCGAGATGGTTGAGTTATGATGCAGGGTTCTCATATGTGTGAAGTGGCTAGTGAAACATGACTTGTTTTGGTTGGTTACATAATTAATATGTGCGAATTTGATTTATATGATTGAGCTGTGGTTACTATTCAAGTTTAAAATTCTCGTGATTGAGTAAAGAAAATTTTTGTGTTTGATTTTGATTCAAAGACTGCTCTGAACTGTGTGTTGGTTGGTAATACCTCGTAACCCTAATCCGGCGACGGATACAGGTTAGAGATGTTACAATATTAGTCGATGTGTACGTTCCAGGAACAAGTAATATCTTTTTCTGCATCAATTTTTTTTTTGTCCATACTGATTGCACTGGATCGTTTCGGCCAATTCCGATCATATCGGCTAGAGAATGATGCATCAGCCAGTGTATAAATAATATTAAAAAATATAAAATTTTAATTATTTAATATTATGCTAAAGACTTATTGAAATGTACAGACCAATTAAATAAAACTACACTGAAAAATTAAGATTTAATATTTTATACTTTAAAGTATTTTTTAAGGAAATACTTTCACATTTAAAATATAAAAAAAAAACCCACTCATCCGATTATCAAAGAAAAATCTCTAGTCACCCTTCATCCTCATTTTGTTGGAAGAATTGAGATATTTCAAAAGAACCAAATCCTATATTACTAAAAATAAAGACCTTGAGACCTTTTATTAGCCATTATACTTTATTTGGTTAATAAATTAAGAACCAAGTTGAGAGGGTGAATTTGTGCATTGCGCCCAAAAAACTAGTGTAATGTACATTTGAGTCCCTTTTTATTTTTTTGTTTTTACTTATTTTTTATTGAATTTTTTAGATTCTAAGAAAATAAATTTCTTAACTAATAGCATCTATATTTAGTCAAACTAAAAATAACTACTAGTTTTAGTCAGGTCTAGATTCTTTAAACCATATTCAAACTATTCTTAGCTAGTTTAATCTAGTTACCTTTGGTATTTTTAGCCAGTAAAACTCCTATATATATTATGGTTCATTTTTACTTTCAACACATATAAAAAAAATCTATCATTCTTCTCTTCTCCTGTTGAGTTCGTTAAGTATTTTCTATTACAAGCTATTGTTAGATTCTTATTCCCATTTTATAACGAAAGAGCTTGTTGAATTTTAAGGGATACGCTATACGGTGAAATATCCTTGACAATTTTCAAAACACCTCAAGCTATTCAATTCGTATTCTTGGTTCCTTAAATTGATTAATATTTTCCAACACTTCTATAAAAAAAACCCACTCATTGTTCAACTTTTTTTCTTGTTAATTTTGAATTTATTAAATAGTGTATTGTTCAACTTTTTTTTCTTGTTAATTTTAAATTTATTAAATAGTGTATTTCTATTTATGGACTTTGTTAATGAGTATTTTATATAATTAATGAATATTTTATATTTGAAATTATTTAATATTACTTATTTGATATTTATTATTATTTTTATATACATACATTAGATATTAATAAATTCGAGATAATACATTGAAATAGAATTATATCAATACATGTCAATTCTGGTAGAAAAACAATATACCCATCAATACAGTACTAACTACTTTGATATCAATTTAAATAGATTAGTCTAGACTTTTATTACATCCAAATAAATAAATCATTAATTTTTAATTTATACCCAAAATAACCTCTATCATTTTATTTACACTTAAATAAACTATTAGCATAAATAAATTTTATTTAACTAATAGATTTTATCAAACTCACAACCTAGGTGAATGAAAATATTTTATATTAAAATATTTTAACAAATTATTATTGATGGAGTGGGAAGAAATTCCTATTTGAATTTATTTCTCTTATATTTCAGTTGTTTTATTGAAATATTAAATAGAAATATTTAAAGACAAAAAATACATTTATACACTATTAATTACCCTTTAAAATAAGGGTATTTTAATAATTTTATAATTAAGTTGGTGTCGGCACCAACTCAGTCACCATTTTATATCTAATATAGATATTAAAGATAAAAATACCCTTACAATAATATTAGTTATCCTTTAAAATAAGGATATTGTAACGCCACAATTTTCGCGAATCCTTTGAATGTTGGCATAGGTTTAATTATGTTAGTGGGCCTCTAGAAAGCCCAAACTTAAGATAGAACCCGACAATTTTAGTTAATTTTTGTTCCATAAGAAAAAGGGGGTGAAATTATGAAATAGAACCTATGTGAAAATGTTTGAAAATGCTATAGGCTAAATTGAAGTGGCCAAATAAATAGGAGTGCAAAATAGGAGGATTTGCATGACAAACCTCCCATTTTACATGAAGTGGCCAGCCATCATGTTGTTGTAGACAAAATGTACACTTGATATCCATAATTTATGGTACAAATTGATACAAATTGATAATAGGTTAGGTAAATGTTCCATGATAATGGGTTAGGTAAATGTTTCATGATAATGGGTTAGGTAAATGTTTCATGATAAGAATTTCATGTCTTTTGTATTAAAGAATTAAATGGATGAAATATGAAGTTTTATTAAAAGAAAAAGGGGTGAAAAGAACAAAGTTTTGTCCATCTTTGTTCATCATAGCTGAAAGTTAGAGAAGAGAAAGGAGAGGAGAAAGCTCTTGAGTGTTCGGTCACTTGGGGAAGAAAATTGAAGGTAAGTTTATGGTAGTTGGCTTCTATCTTGATGTTCATAAGTTCTTCTTGATTCTACCTTAACTTTTGAAGCATATTTTGGTTTTTAGTTGTGTTGTGAGCATTTAGTCATGAATTAAAATGAAGGAAATGGATGTTGTTTCATGTTCTTTTGATGAAAAAAATGAAAGATAGGTGAAGTTGAGCCAAACAAATGAGCATGCATGTGCCTTAGATGTTAAAGAGAAAAATCAGCTAACATGTTGTGCTTTAAAATGATGAAATGGAGATTATTCTTAAGTAAAATCATAGATATGTGATGATTGATTGGTGATATACATGTTTAAATAACATGCATGCAAGGTATGTGTGAAAGAGTGATTTGGTAATAAATCTACTTGGGACAGCAGCAGTAACATGACTTTGGAAAATCACCATAAATTATGGGAGATGAATTAGAAGCTGAATAAATTATGTAATTAAAGCTTATTGAGTCTAGTTTCTAATGAAATAAACAAGAAAATATTTTGAATTCTGTACAATGAGAAATTTGATTCGTAATGAAGAGTGGTCAGATTAGTCAAACAGTGAAACATGGGAAACTTTGAGAAAAATCTGGCATTGATTGGCTAAACCAAAAATTCTGAAAATTTTATGGATAGAAGATATATGAGTCTATTTTCAGGTAAAATTAATGGAACTTGATTTGGAGTTTCGTATCTCCAGTTATAAATAATTTAGTGACTGTTGCTCAGGAAGACAGCTTGCAGTGAAATTATGATTATGTGGTAAACATTGACAAAAATTTGTTAATGAGTTGCTTATTGATTTCTTATAAGCTTACTATGATCTGTAGGTGTGGTTGGCCGAATATTGTAAGGGGTTAATACGTAGTTTGTATTTGAATAGTTAGATTAACGTGTTAGTAATCCAATTGTAGGCGGTTCATGTGTGGATCTCGTCAGCATATCGTCGCAAACAGGTGTGTAACTAACACCCTCTTTCTTAGTCTGGATCGACAAAAGTCGAAAAGCCGAAATGCCAAAAATTGGTATTTTGTAGATTTGCGAGTGTGCGAATGCTCGTGAGGTAAATTGATTAATGTTTTGGTAATCTGCAAAATTTGGACTGCAAAGTGCATGATTTCTGTGCCCTCGATATTTTTGGGCTTAATGGGCCAGAATTGGAATGATAGGCCAACGGGCCCAATTCGGTAAGAACCCTCGGTACGTGATTTTGTTAGTACGTGAAAAGTAGGAATATGCATGAAAAACCCTCAAATAGATAAATTACTGAAATACCTTCAAAAGTGGAAAATTTACAGTTTTACCCCTAGGAGATAAATTACCGAAATACCCCTAGGGTTAAATTGACCTAAATGCATGTTTGACTGTTGTTATTTACTGCATGCCATGTTATTATCTGATGCATGGGACTGGGATATTGACGGAGGAAGTACTGAAAGTGGTTTGTCCACGTACTGGAGGCTTTGCCTCAATTTATTGTTAACTGAGCAGCAAGGCTGCAGCTGTGGAGTGTTGGGCTGAGTGGGTTGAGCTATTCCCCACATGGAGTGTATGGCTGGTACGGGTGGAGTGTAGTGGTTGGTGGGTTGAGTAGTCTCCCCAAATGGGCTTGCATATGTTTATTGATGTTGCATGTATTTTGAAATGAGCCTATGGGCCATACTGTTATCTGAATAAGGGGCTAAGCCCAGTTTATTGTAATCTGAAAAGAGTTCTGGCCCAGTATCACTGTTACCTGAATGGGCTTAGGCCCAATGGGCTTGAGCTGACTTGGGCTTTGAATGGGTTTTCCTTACACACTGAGTTTCCCCAAACTCACCCCTTTTATTTTCATCCACGCAGGAAATCCCCAACCATAGTGGGCTTGGAGCTGTGAGGGAATTCGGAGTGGCCACCCGTTCTGAAAGTTTGATTTTCTTCTGGTGAACTGGACATCCTTTTATTTACGTTTGAAGTTTTGGGTTTTTAAATGTAATAATGGCTGCTTAATTATTTTTGATGGTTTTTATATGTTTTATTAAGATAGGTAATATTTATATTTAACTGTTGAAATTGGATAGCTTTAGGGCGCGTTTTCAAAAACAGTAATTGATTTCAAAATAACACGAAAATAAGCAAAGCTTCCGCAATGAAAGTATTTTCTAAAATTAATCACTTTTCCTAAAAATGACTTAATCAAATCGGTTTCCTAGAAATATACATGACGTTAAGGTGTGGCAATGGCGGTATGCATGTTTAGGATTGGATCCGAAGGGAGCTTGGTACTTAAGCAGTCCGATGGACTCACCACCTCTTTTCCGGTTTCCTACCTGGTGCACAGCTTCCATTCACTTTAACCTATAATGAAATTATCTTTTAAAACACTAAGTAAGTTTTTCTAGATCAACAATATAAAATGTTTTGAACGCTTCGATGCGGCATGTCGGATCCGGTCATAACGCCTGGGCTGGGTTTGGGGTGTTATATTTAGTGGTATCAGAGCCAGGTTAAAATAACTTGGCTGTAGATCGGGTCCAAAAAGGGTTTTCAAAACTTATGCCAAAAAAAAGGGTATTTTTGGAAAAATCTAACTTTTGTAATTTCCTGTTTAAAGGAGATAATCTCTGAACTTGTTTTTTTTAAACACAAATGTTTGGAAAATGGATTTCAAAAAGTCTAAATCTTTTGAGTTTATCTGAAAACTGATGAGGTGGCACACTGAATCCCCTGCACTAAGGCTGTAAGTACTATTCTGTTTTATATACTAAACTGTACTGTAGTTAGTACTAAACCTTAGAGATAGTACTATAGATAATATAGCGTAAAGGCTACGAAACTGAGACTGTAGGGTAAACTAAGCCCTAGGAAACTAAGACAGTAGCTAAACTGTGGTTACGCGAGAACAAATCTGAAACCTTATCTGTTCATAAGATATTTTGTAATAAACTGTGGAAACAGTAAACTAACTGCATAAAATTCGTAATCAGATAAATCGATATGAGTACAAGAGCTACTCGGGAAAGAGGCCGTGGTCGAGGCCGTGGTCGAGGTCGAGGTAATACTCAAGCTGGATCTTTGTCTTCTGAACACATACCCGCTGGAGTAGCACGACCACCACCGGTGGATGAGAATGGGTCGTATGATTGGGCCGCGGGTGATGACGCTCTGTCCCAGGCCATGTTAAGAGTTTTGGAAAGGGTGGCCGGAGCTAATATCGGGCCCATGAATAGGGGGTCCATTTCTGAGCGACTCCGGGCCAACGGAGCGGAAGTTTTTAGGGGTGTATCTGGAGTAGCCCCAAATGTGGCTGAGTACTAGCTGGAAGCCATGGAGCGGATTATGGATGACTTGGACTGCTCAGTAGAGCAAAAGTTAAAAGGAGCAGTATCCTTACTACGGGACGAGGCGTATCAGTGGTGGATCACTGTGAGAGAGGGTACCCCAGCTGAGAGGGTAACTTGGGAGTTGTTTAAGCAGTCCTTCAAGACGAAGTATGTCGGAGCTAGCTATGTGGATGCGCGAAGGAAGAAATTCCTAAACCTAACCCAGGGTGGTAAGACCGTTGCTGAATATGAGGCAGAGTTTCTGCGATTGAGCCGATATACTAATGGTATTGTCTCTACCGAATACGAGCGCAGTGTTCACTTTGAGGATGGTCTCAAGGATGAGCTAAGGGTGCTCATAGCTCCGCAAAAAGAGCGCGATTTTGCTGCACTGGTAGAAAATGCTAAGATAGCCGAAGAGGTGAAGCAAGCTGAATGAAGGAACCGTGACAGGGATCAAAATCGGTTCAAGAGAGATGCTGGACCAACTGGTGCTGCAAACCGGAATGTTAAGAGAGCTAGGATGGAAGAACCAGTTCGAGCGATTCCGGTGAATACTGTTAGACCACAAGCTTATGGAGATTGTGGTAGAATGCATCTGGGGGAATGTTGGAAACATTCTGGGGCTTGTCTTCGTTGTGGATCAAAGGAACATAAGATCAGGGATTGTCCTAAGAGGCCAGCTCAGGCTCAAGTGGTTGAACAAAGGGCTGTGCAACCCGTGCAAACAGCGCGAGGTGGACCGTCGCCGTCGAGAGGTCATGGCCGAGGTCGCGGTGGCAATGGCCATGGACGTGGGACACCTGACAAGGGTACTGTTAACACTGAGGCTCGTCAGCCAGCTTTGGTATATGCTGCTCGTCGCCGCGAGGAGGGCGACGCACCTGACGTCATAACTAGTACGTTTTTTATTTCTAGCATGCCGTATACTGCCTTGGTGGATGTTGGATCTACTCATTCCTATGTTGCATGTGCCATATCTGGGTCGTCGGGTGTGCACTCTGAGGATATTGTGAGTGGGGTATCTGTACTAAGTCCTTTGGGTCACTCGGTTAGGGTAGACAAACTGTATAGGGATGTACCCTTAGAAACTCAAGGTAAGATTTTCCCTGGAGATCTGATGGAGTTACCATTCGGAGAGTTTGATCTCATTTTGGGAATGGATTGGCTTGTTAAGCATAAAGCGTCCCTGGATTGTGCTGCTAAACGAATGGTGTTAAGGACCACAAAGGATGAGGAGGTTATGATGATAGGTGAGCGAAGGGATTATTTGTCCAATGTGGCGTCGGCATTAAGAGCCGAGAAGAGGATTCGGAAAGGTTGTGAGGCCTATTTGGCATTTGTAAGTCAGTCAGAAAAGGAGGGATTGTCAGTGGATAAAGTTAGGACTGTAAAGGAGTTCCAAGATGTTTTTCCAAAGGAGCTTCCAGGATTACCTCCGAACCGAGAAGTGGAGTTTGGAATCGACTTATTGCCTGGACTGGCGCCTGTGTCCATCGCATCGTGTAGGATGGCACCGAAGGAGTTAGTGAAGTTAAAGGCTCAAATTCAAGAGTTGTTGGATAGGGGCTTCATTAGGCCAAGCGTGTCTCCATGGGGAGCACCAGTGCTATTCGTGAAAAAAAAGGATGGTACGATGTGGATGTGCATTGATTATCGCCAGTTGAACAAACTGACGATTAAGAATAAGTATCCACTGCCAAGGATTGACGATCTGTTTGACCAGCTTAGAGGGGCTTCTGTATTTTTTAAGATCGACCTTCGATCTGGATATCATCAGTTAAGAGTCAAGGAGGCAGATATCCATAAAACGACATTCAGGACTCGGTATGGTCATTACGAGTTTCTGGTTATGCCATTTGGACTGATGAATGCTCCTGCAGCATTTATGGATCTGATGAATCGTGTGTTCCAACCATTTTTTGATCAGTTCGTAGTCGTCTTTATTAACGATATCCTGGTATATTCTGAAACTGAAGCGAAACATGATGAACATCTCCGTATAGTGCTGCAAGTGTTAAGGGAGAAGGAACTCTTTGTGAAGTTCAGCAAGTCTGAACTTTGGTTGAGGGAGGTAACCTTCTTAGGACATGTGGTCTCTACTGAGGGGATTAAGGTGGACCCTCAGAAAATTGAAGCTATTTTGGAGTGGAAGCCGCCTAGGTCAGTGTCGGAAATACAGAGTTTCCTAGGACTGGCAGGATACTACAGAAGGTTTGTGGAAGGTTTTTCTGTGATGGCAGCACCTCTGACAAAACTCATAAGGAAAGGAGTACCGTTTGTATGGACTAAGAAGCAGCAGAAAGCTTTTGAGAAGTTGAAGAAAGTTATGACTGAAGCACTTGTGTTAATTCAGCCGGAGTCTGGGAATGATTTTACTGTGTATAGTGACGCATCACATGTGGGTTTGGGCTGCGTGTTAATGCAAGAGGGTAAAGTGGTTGCATATGCATCACGATAGCTTAAGCCTCATGAGGGAAACTATTTGACTCATGATTTAGAGTTGGCAACAGTGATATTTGCACTTAAGATTTGGAGACGTTACCTGTACGGAGAAAGGTGTATTATATACACTAACCATAAGAGTCTTAAGTATTTGTTGACTCAGAAGGAGCTGAACCTTAGGCAAAGGAGATGGATTGAGTTGCTTAAGGATTATGACTGTTCGATCGAGTATCACCCAAGCAAGGCTAATGTGGTAGCCGATGCTCTAAGTCGTAGAGCTGTATCTGATCTGAGAGCAATGTTTGCTCGTCTGAGTCTGTATGATGATGGAAGTCTGTTGGCTGAGTTGCAAGTGAGGCCAACCTGAGTGAATCAGATTAAGGAAAAACAGTTGAACGATGAGTCTTTGGTCGCTCGTTTTCAACAAGTTAAGGAAGGGGAGACTTCTGAGTTTGGGAGCCAGAAGAGACGATGCAACAGCAATACCCTCATCTGTTTGGATTAGGTAAATTTTGAGGACGAAATTTCTTTAAGGAAGGTAGAGTTGTAACGCCCTAATTTTCGGGAATCCTGTGAATGTTGGCATAGGTTTAATTATGTTAGTGGGCCTCTAGAAAGCCCAAACTTAAGATAGAACCCGACAATTTTAGTTAATTTTTGTTCCATAAGAAAAAGGGGGTGAAATTATGAAATAGAACCTATGTGAAAATGTTTGAAAATGCTATAGGCTAAATTGAAGTGGCCAAATAAATAGGAGTGCAAAATAGGAGGATTTGGATGACAAACCTCCCATTTTGCATGAAGTGGCCAGCCATCATGTTGTTGTAGACAAAATGTACACTTGATATCCATAATTTATGGTACAAATTGATACAAATTGATAATAGGTTAGGTAAATGTTCCATGATAATGGGTTAGGTAAATGTTTCATGATAATGGGTTAGGTAAATGTTTCATGATAAGAATTTCATGTCTTTTGTATTAAAGAATTAAATGGATGAAATATGAAGTTTTATTAAAAGAAAAAGGGGTGAAAAGAACAAAGTTTTGTCCATCTTTGTTCATCATAGCTGAAAGTTAGAGAAGAGAAAGGAGAGGAGAAAGCTCTTGAGTGTTCGGTCACTTGGGGAAGAAAATTGAAGGTAAGTTCATGGTAGTTGGCTTCTATCTTGATGTTCATGAGTTCTTCTTGATTCTGCCTTAACTCTTGAAGCATATTTTGGTTTTTAGTTGTGTTGTGAGCATTTAGTCATGAACTAAAATGAAGGAAATGGTTGTTGTTTCATGTTCTTTTGATGAAAAAAATGGAAGATAGGTGAAGTTGAGCCAAACAAATGAGCATGCATGTGCCTTAGATGTTAAAGGGAAAAATCAGCTAACATGTTGTGCTTTAAAATGATGAAATGGAGATTATTCTTAAGTAAAATCATAGATATGTGATGATTGATTGGTGATATACATGTTTAAATAACATGCATGCAAGGTATGTGTGAAAGAGTGATTTGGTAATAAATCTGCTTGGGACAGCAGCAGTAACGTGACTTTGGAAAATCACCATAAATTGTGGGAGATGAATTAGAAGCTGAATAAATTATGTAATTAAAGCTTATTGAGTCTAGTTTCTAATGAAATAAACAAGAACATATTTTGAATTCTGTACAATGAGAAATTTGATTCGTAATGAAGAGTAGTCAGATTAGTCAAACAGTGAAACATGGGAAACTTTGAGAAAAATCTGGTATTGATTGGCTAAACCAAAAATTCTTAAAATTTTATGGATAGAAGATATATGAGTCTATTTTCAGGGAAAATTAACGGAACTTGATTTGGAGTTTCGTAGCTCCAGTTATAAATAATTTAGTGACTATTGCTCAGGAAGACAGCTTGCAGTGAAATTATGATTATGTGGTAAACATTGACAAAAATTTGTTAATGAGTTGCTTATTGATTTCTTATAAGCTTACTATGATCTGTAGGTGTGGTTGGCCGAATATTGTAAGGGGTTAATACGTAGTTTGTATTTGAATAGTTAGATTAACGTGTTAGTAATCCAATTGTAGGCGGTTCGTGTGTGGATCTCGTCAGCATATCGTCGCAAACAGGTGTGTAACTAACACCCTCTTTCTTAGTTTGGATCAGCAAAAGTCGAAAAGTCGAAATGCCAAAAATTGGTATTTTGTAGATTTACGAGTGTGCGAATGCTCGTGAGGTAAATTGATTAATGTTTTGGTAATCTGTAAAATTTGGACTGCAAAGTGCATGATTTCTGTGCCCTCGATATTTTTGGGCTTAATGGGCCAAAATTAGAATGATGGGCCAACGGGCCCAATTCGGTAAGAACCATCGGTACGTGATTCTGTTAGTACGTGATTCTGAAATACCTTTAAAAGTGGAAAATTTACAATTTTACCCCTAGGAGATAAATTACCGAAATACCCCTAGGGTTAAATTGACCTAAATGCATGTTTGACTGTTGTTATTTACTGCATGCCATGTTATTATCTGATGCATGGGACTGGGATATTGACGGAGGAAGTACTGAAAGTGGCTTGTCCACGTACTGGAGGCTTTGCCTCAATTTACTGTTAACTGAGCAGCAAGGCTGCAACTGCGGAGTGTTGGGCTGAGTGGGTTGAGCTATTCCCCACATGGAGTGTATGGCTGGTACGGGTGGAGTGTAGTGGTTGGTGGGTTGAGTAGTCTCCCCAAATGGGCTTGCATATGTTTACTGATGTTGCATGTATTTTGAAATGAGCCTATGGGTCATACTGTTATCTGAATAAGGGGCTAATGCCCAATTTATTGTAATCTGAAAAGAGCTCTGGCCCAGTATCGCTGTTACCTGAATGGGCTTAGGCCCAATGGGCTTGAGCTGACTTGGGCTTTGAATGGGTTTTCCTTACACACTGAGTTTCCCCAAACTCACCCCTTTTATTTTCATCCACGCAGGAAATCCCCAACCATAGTGGGCTTGGAGCTGTGAGGGAATTCGGAGTGGCCACCCGTTCTGAAAGTTTGATTTTCTTCTGGTGAACTGGACATCCTTTTATTTACGTTTGAAGTTTTGGGTTTTTAAATGTAATAATGGCCGCTTAATTATTTTTGATGGTTTTTATATGTTTTATTAAGATAGGTAATATTTATATTTAACTGTTGAAATTGGATAGCTTTAGGGCGCGTTTTCAAAAATAGTAATTGATTTCAAAATAACACGAAAATAAGCAAAGCTTCCGCAATGAAAGTATTTTCCAAAATTAATCACTTTTCCTAAAAATGACTTAATCAAATCGGTTTCCTAGAAATATACATGACGTTAAGGTGTGGCAATGGCGGTATGCATGTCTAGGATTGGATCCGAAGGGAGCTTGGTACTTAAGCAGTCCGATGGACTCACCACCTCTTTTCCGGTTTCCTACCTGGTGCACAGCTTCCATTCACTTTAACCTATAATGAAATTATCTTTTAAAACACTAAGTAAGTTTTTCTGGATCAACAATATAAAATGTTTTGAACGCTTCGATGCGGCATGTCGGATCCGGTCATAACGTCTGGGCCGGATTTGGGGTGTTACAGATATTTTAATAATTTCACAACTAAATTGATGTAAATAATTCGTAACACTATCTCAATTAATCAATTTTTTTATATAATATAGATAGATCATCATTTCACAAATTCCATCTTCTTTAAAAAAAAGTACAAACAACATTTAATTTAATTTAATTTAATTTTTATTTTTTTTGATGAAAAGGCGGAAACCTGTGCATAAATTTTATAAGCAACCAATAAATCTACTTAAAATAGTTTTCTCTACAAAATCAAAAGAGTTGAAAAAAAAAGAAAGAAAGAAAAAAAACCCTCAATGAGTAAAAGGATAGACACAATAATGTTGGTTAACCTCTGAAAAAAAATCAAAACTTTTTATTTTAGTTACTCAAGAATTGTAAATAATTATTTTAAAATTAAAAAAATATATATTTATCTGATATTAATTTTAAATAATTACATTGTAATCATTATTAAAAAAATTTATAAGAAGAAGGGAAATATAATAATTTTATTGTAAGAAAGTAAACTAATAATAAAGCAAATCAACAATATTCAATCTCATTAAGCGCATTGTATTGCCATTGGGCTGGGCTCTTATAAGTTCACTACACCTCATTTGGTATAGTGGATGCGCGTGTGGATTAGGTTTTCTTTTTTTTCTTAAATAAAGAAAATCCTAAAATTTAAAATGATTTTTTCCTAAAATTTTTCAGCTAGTTAAATTAAAATCGATTATTTTACCATTTGAGTCTTAATTTAAAATTTTTCCATAGTTTTATATTTGTTCACCAGTGAAGAGAACAAGAGAGAAAGACGGTGGTTTGCGCAAATTAACACTGTTTAGGGAAGTTTTTTAGAGTGCTTCTAGTTGGTTTTTTGTGAGTCCTATGAGCTGTTTGTATGGTTCTTTTATAGTGAGAATAAGTTCAGTTACGTGTCTTGAGATCATTGATGTGGAAAGATGATTTAATATCCTTGACAGTGTTGGTGATTTGACATTTTAAAATGAAACGTGTTAGGGGAATTAGCAATCAATTACTCAGGGTTTCCACATCGTTTTCATTTGGCCTTAGTATAGGTGCGTAGTTTAAATGGTTCACCAGGTTACGGTTCAGGAGCTAATTATGGGTTCGCGATGTCGTTAGTTCTATTGGGAGACACATGTGAAGCTCTCTATGGGTACCTTATGAGGTTTACAAGTTACATTGCAAGGTCCATGAGGTTCACTACATAGGGTATAATAATTGCCCTCCAAGCGAGTGAAGGTTATAAAGTGACCTTCATGAGCCTGTTAGGAAGTTTGCAATACAGGTGTAAATAATTAAGGTTTACGCGGTTTAATTGTGGTTTGTGGTGAAGTATCACATATTGTATGGGTGTTCTTATTTTGTGCATAAATATTTTCAAATTTGAAATTTGAATTATAAATAATCGAAACTTTTAATTAATTAAATTTATGGCGAGATAAATGATTCTTGTAAACACATTTATTTAAATTTTATAATGAAATTTATGAAATTTGTGGTGTCCTGTGGCACATTTATTGGTTCCCAATGTAACCGTTACTATTTTTTATATTTGAATACATGTGTCATGTTGCAATTGGAGTAACTTTGTACATATAAGTAACAATGTACGTGTAGGCACTTGATAGCTTACTTGATATGTTTCGAAGTAGTTGAAAGGTTTCGTTTTAACTTATAAATAGGGATAAAATTTTGGGATTTTATCATCTCTTTTTTTTTATTTTATTTTCTAATTTATGCAATTTGCATATGTTATTGCTTATTTTTTCCCATTTGTTTCCTCGAGTATTTCCCTTATTGAATTGCTAGTGGTAGGTCTTCTTTGTTTTTACTTTCTCTATACGATTCTTAGCTTTATTTCATCCTTATTGAAACATGGCCCCGAGATTGGTTAGTGTTCCAACTGAAAGCAAAGAATTTACGTGTTCTACATCGTTAGAGGAGATGTGGAAATTATTGGAGTGTAGGGGAATCATTTGCTTCGACAACTTTAAGTATAAATTTGAGATTGTGACAAGGAGACACCATTTGGGATTTCTCTTCATATCTCTTTTGCTGGAAGACATTTGCTCCTCCATAACTCTTATTTTCTCTTGCATGTTTAGATATTATTGACTACTGCACTGATGATGTTGAAACCCTTGGTTTATTGGTGATGCTCCGGTGAGGTGCTAATTTTTGGGGTTATAATACCATGAGAGAAATATGTTAGAAAAATCCAGCTTGAAAATAATTTTCTTGCACAACGGAAAATAAAAATTTTGAAAACTGAGCCAATTTGTGATTTTATAACAATAAACCCTTTACCAAAATTGCACCTATGTTTTTGACTAAACGGTTCCTTATCTTATTCTTGGCTTTCAACTGAACGGTCTTCTTCGTTATTCTCATACCACAAACTGTTTTGAGTGTGGGCTTGAACGATTCAAATCAAACATAGAACCAAAAATAGTTTTCTTGATTTTCAGTATGAGCAAAATCTCTTCTCAATAGAAATCGATAAAATTGTTATTCCAAAAAATATATTTAATACTTAGAGAATAAACTCTCACTATTTTTGGACAGAATAACAATATCTTCAAGTTGTGTTATTTTTTTCCCTATCGGTGCCATCTATTTATAAGGAGAAAAAATAAAACCCTTGTTCAATTGTAGAAGTCTATTCCAAATAGCAAAATGAACTCCTAGTCTAACTAGGAATATAGGGGGTGACAACCCTAGTTAAACAAACTAGGGTTTGTCATCCATCTCTTAAACATGAGGGGCTTTTGGGCCTCTCCCATATCAGATTCAATTACAAGTACTTATTGGACTTTTAGCCTACTTTAACCTAGGACTTTATAATTCGGTCCAACTCGTTATTTATTTTTTTATTTCCCAAAATAAACATTTCAAAATAATTTAAATAAATTAATTTTTCAATTAAATAATCTTCTCAACCCAATTCTAATTTCGTTAAAATTATGACAAATTTACCGTAAAAGAATCTA
Source organism: Gossypium hirsutum (assembly GCF_007990345.1). Classification (NCBI taxonomy): domain Eukaryota; kingdom Viridiplantae; phylum Streptophyta; class Magnoliopsida; order Malvales; family Malvaceae; genus Gossypium; species Gossypium hirsutum. Next base: position 99,385,329 of record NC_053425.1, read on the forward strand.
TGAAAAAGTATATTTAATATTTCTACATTCAATTGATTTACTACAACGAAATCATTGATTTCCATTTTCGAACTTCATTTAATTCGAAACTCATAAATTCATTTACAAGTCATTTTTATTTTGGAGAAAACCACATTCATTTCTAAATGTTTCCCATTTCTCCATCTTTACCATTTCTATTAATTTGATTTAACGTGCAATTCATTTTTAGATTCAACGAGCAAGTGGAGAAACTAATTGGATATATGTGATTAGAGCTCAAATGATTTATAATTAAGTTTTAGCTTTTTGCCTATTAATTATAAACTCATTTAGACTCCGTTTATTTCACTGAATATGACTCTTATACAATGTTTTCTGTATTTTATTATATTTGTTTTATGAAAAATAGTTTGGTCAACAAAAACTAACTTAAAGGTCAACGAAAAATAAACTATTTTTCTTGTAAAATGACTTACCATTTTGCAAAGCGTAAGTCATTTTCCAGAAATGAGCTTTTTTATGGATGAATTTATTTTTATACAAAAATTAACTTAAATCAAGTTTAATATTATTATATTAAGAATAAAATTTTATTTTTAAAATATATTAATAAATATATTAATAATAAATGTTTTGTAGTATAAAGGTTAAAATATGACATAAGCCTATGTACTCTTCACAAATTTAAAATTTAGTCTCTATAGTTTTATTTTCAAGAACTTAGCACATTTACTTTTCAAGTTTGAAAATCAATTCCAATTGTTAACATTGTTAAATCTTTTTTGTCAATTTTTTTTGATGTCACATTTTTAAATAAAAAATACTCGATATTCATGTAACTAAAAAATGACAAATAAAATGAACATGAATTTAACAAATTATTTTTAATAATGCTAATAGCTGAACATGAATTTTGATATCTAAAAAGTAGGACTAACCCAAAAATAAAAGTACATGGACTAAATTTCAAATTTATGAAGAGTAGAAGGCCTTATGAGATATTTTAACCTAGTATAAAAATATAAATATTTTAATTATATAAGTATGAATATTTGTTTAAACATTAGACAACTAGTGAGTCAATTTTTACTTCTATTTTGCTTTGCATGCAAAAACCACATGAGAACAATTATACAAAGTATATTAATCTAATCCATGAATTGTTTTATTAACCAATTTGCTCAAAAAAAATTTACAAGTTTAGAAATGAATATACTATACTTAGGGCATCAGATCCAACATGATATTGGTAGAACTATTTGTACAGGTTTTGCTACTAGGGATTTTGTTGCTTTTGATTTTGAGGGTTGGTTTGGTTTTGTGAGTTTGTGCTTTGGTTCCCATACAAGGAACCTGGGTGTTGGGTTGTTCTAGTTTGGTTATTATTTGGTCGTGTCATGACCAGTGAGATCTTTAACTTGATTATTGACGATATTAAAATCAGTGCTAGGAGGATCACTCCTACCTGGATGCGAGATGCTTGTTCACGCTCACCGCACTGATTGTTAACCAGTGAAGTGAATAAGGGAGAAAGATGATGGTTTGGGTGAAAGAGGAAGAGGTGAAGCCCGATGAAATTAGTTGTGTTTAAGGAATGTTCTCTGGAGTGCTTCTAGTTGGTTTCTACGTGAGTCTATAAGCTGTTTGCATAACCCTTTTATATAGTGAGGACAAGCTCAACTTTGTGTCCTAAGATCATTGATGTGGAAAAATGATTTAATACCTTTGGTAGTGATTGTGATTTGAATACCTAGAAATCAATTATTTAAGGTCTCCATGTAGTCCTTATTTAGCCTTAATGAAGGTACGTAGTTTAAATAATTCACGAGCTAACTATAGATTCGGGGTATTGTTAATTCTATTAGAAAACATATGTTAAGCTCTCAATAAGTGTATTGTAAAATTCAAAAATTACGCTCTAAAGTTCATAAGATTCACTACACAAAGTATAACAATATTCACAATATTTAATTTTTAAATCTCAAACAGAATCGAATACCAAACTCATAAAAGAAATATAAATATATAAATATAAGAAAGATAAGATATTATAATGTAAAAATAAATAATACTAGACAATAGTCATGCTTCGAAAACTAGAAAGAGTTCAAACATACACTAGATTTTGCGCTAGCTTGGTAAGTTGAGCCGGATTCTGAGTCCGACTCAAGTAAACTAATAAAGGGTAAAATATGCCTATAGTCCCTGAAGTTCTAAAAAATTAGGAATTAAATCCTTACATTTATATTTCTAAAATAAATTATTTTTAGTTTTCACATTTTAAAATTTAAGTTTAACTGTTAATACAGTTAAATTTTTATTAAATTTAACTATATGACATTTTAAAATTTAAAATTTAAAAATATTAATAGTTAAATTTAAATTTAAAAATTTAAAAATATTAATAGTTAAATTTAAATTTTAAAATTTAAAAATTAAAGAGATTAAATTGCTAAATTTCAAAAAGTAGAATAACTGTAGGCAGATTTCAACCAATAATAAAATATATTTTATCATTGTAGACTCAAACCGACCTAAAGATGGACATATTATTTTGATCAATCCTGACTTGAATAAAAATATTAATTTTCAGGCTCGACCTGAACATATTTTTCCACTCTTTTTTATTTTTGTTTTTGCATAATGTTTGAATCCCAAATGATTATTGGACTCCCCGTTATTTCTCATAATTTGATCTATAATTTTGGAACCCCAGTTAAAACCCAGGATCATATCACCAACAGCAAAAATTATGCTTTAAAAAGAACCTAGAATTTACAAATCAAAGACAAAACGAAATGGGTTTTCATTTACTAGTATAAAAAAAGAAGGGTTTTTTTTTTTAATTTACAACTGTTTCAGAGCAATGATTTAGAAAGAAGGAAAGAAAGAAAGTGAGAAGTTATCAAGCAGAGAAGGTTCCATTGAAAGCTGCAATACCAATCTGGGTCTTTGGTTCAAAAGCCAACTGGATAGCCTCAATTCTTTGCTGCCCAAATTTTATATTCACTTTCTGACCCAACTTTGCTACCCAAGAAACCAAGTCAATCTCTTCTTGCTTGTTCCTCGAAACCCTTACCCTCCTTTCGTAATCCTCAGCAACAAGCAAAGCAATATCTGCCATCTCTATAACTCTCTGATTATTGGTTAAGTTCAACTCTGAATAAAAAAGTGGTGTGAGATGTTTGAATGGATATTGGAACTATGGAGAAAAAGACATTGATGATTGAAGGATTTATACGAGAAAAAGACCAAATGGATAAGAGTGGGAGGCACAGGTGGGTGGTTTAAGTGGGGAAGTAGTTTAAAATATTAGAACGTGGGGAAACTCGAGGATTGGCTTGTGTTGGTGGTTTTCAGGGATGGGTAAGTGGGCATAGTGGCAAATATAGTAAAGTCGGCTTTCAAAATCCTGTGGACTGACTTAGGGAATGACATGTATGTAGTAGTTACATAGGCTTTTAAGGGACAAAAACAACGACCGCCCGCTGAAAGTTGAAAATCGACCGCTAAGAAAAACGTGAATTTGGGATATGCTCTAGAGTTGTCAATAGCGGGATCGGGTCGGTTCAATTAAAAAAATTAAGGGTGCGTTTGGTTCGCTGTATTGGATTAGAGGTGTATTGGATTAGAGGTGTATTGGGATTAGAGGTGTATTGGATTAGAGGTGTAATAGCTAATCCACTGTTTGGTTGAATGTAATGGAATAGAGGCGTAATAGTAATCTTGTGTTTGGTTGAATGGAATAGAGGCGTAATAGTAATCTTGTGTTTGGTTGAATGGAATAGAGGTGTAATAGTATAATGGAAAAAACTAAAATGACTAGAATACCCTTAGCATAAAATTGTTTTGGTTAATGATTATTGTTATTGTTATTTAAATTTTAATAAGATTATTATTATCAGTAATAAATAATTTAATCATATTTTAACATAATTATTATTAAATATATTTTAATTAAAATATATAATTTATAATAAAATTCTTAATAATCAATATTCTTATATGAATTTACTCAAATCATAATATATGATACTATAAAATATAATTTGAAATAATTAATATTAAATATATTTTAATTAAAATATATGATTTAATAAAATTCTTAATATTAAATATTCTTATATGAATTTTCTAAAATCATAATATATAATACTATAAAATATAATTTAACATAATTATTATTAAATATAAGTTAATAAAAATATATAATTTATCATCATACTATAGATAAATATTGAAATTTGTCACTGTACTTTATTTTTATTTATATTTGCCGTTATTTTTTTAAAAAATGAGTAAATTTGTAACTTAATTTTTATGTTATTGAATTTTACCACTAAAATTTAAATTTTATTAATTTTTGCCACTAACTCTTATTTTTTAGTTAAACTCTTATTTTAAATTTATATTGAATTTTTATTTTTTTTAAATTACAAATATCTTCATTTAACTTAACGAGTAAATATAATTCTTGACTTTCCTTTCTCATCATCTAAACAAAAGCACAATAAACAAATTGTCAAAAAGAAACCCAAATCCAATAGTTGGGAGATTCAAAAGCTTTCTCCAATAATGTGTTTCTTCTATAAGAAACAATGCTTATAAGCAGCTTGTCAAAGCTCAAAATCTATTTAGTCCTATGTCATACATCCAATGTCATTTGTATATATGCTCCCTCACATCAGCACAAAACACAAGACTCAATATGAAGCATACATGAGAAGAAAACAGTTGGATTGAGTTAATGAAGTACATGCATCTTATGTGTTTTTCTTTCTCAGGGAAAACCTTTCGAGAAAAAAGAAAGTAGAAAAGGAATTAAAAAAATGTTGGTGAAACATTTGAGGAACATGCAAACAAGGTATCCTACAGCTAGTAGTGGTGATGAAATACTCTGCAACAAAATCAGCGCATCTTATAGAATTGAACTCTCGAAACCACACAACGTCGTCCGCTCAATGAATATTTAACCATTATATCAATGTCTCGGGGATTCTTCTTGTTTGGTGCAACAGTCATGCTCCCAATTATTGTCTCCCCTTCACAGATGGTTAACACATCCTCTAGATATAGGACTGTTTGCTTCCAATGGGTAGCTCGCGATCTTGGTCCTGCATTTTGTATTTGCCATTAGCCAAGGCAAAGTTCTTCTAGGCTGGCTTGCTGATTTCTATTCGTAGATAAAATGGAAAGGACAAAGGATGGAGAATTTTGATGTAGATACAAACTTGTAGAGAAACCCATCAATTTGTGGCATTTGGTAAACGAAACATCAAAATATGCAACGAAAGCATGGATGTAATCATCACGCTCTGCAATAAGCTTGAAAGGTGCAGTGAAAGAAGCATCCCCAAGAACCATCTTAGAAATATCCATTGTCTGAAACCAAAAAACCAAAATAAATAATTCAGTTGTACTCCAAACACATTATTTTGTAAAATAATTTCCAATAAGTGTTCATATATATAGATACCCAATGATATATACATACATACAGGAATATGCTTGTGTATTTTCTCACCTTGAGAAGGTGGCAATTTGTTACAATTTGTTTCTGGTCAACCGTGTCAACAAGAGGTTCCATCATAGCTTGCTTTTTTATACAACTCATGTCAAAGCCATAAACATTATTCCAAACTGTAGCAAGATGATGCCATGTAGAAAAGATGGGGTAGATATAAGAATACAAAAAGTTGAATTGCAATGAAACACAATAGAAAAACTCGTTGAAAGTTATACAAATACATATGAACATGAATACCTAGATTTATATCAATTTAGCAGTCTGTTATACTCACATTCGATCTTGTCGTCTTTGTACTCGGCATCCTCAATTGCTGTCAAGTAAAGAGAAGCTTCATCTGGTAGCACAACTCCATCATCAACCTGACACGGGTGAAGGAATAAGAACTTTGATTGTAAAGAATGTAGCTTATAAGAACCCAACAAAAGTTTTGCTTTGATGAGCAAGAGTAAAAATAAATTTAAAAGGCCCAGCCCGTTCACCATACGAAATAATAAGGAAGTAAACTGCTCAAGAGAGCTTGACATGATGATGGAGTTAAAATCTCAATCAATTAACAGTTATAGCAGGAATCTAAGCTACTTTCTGCAAATCATAGCATGCAACAGAGAATTTAACTAACAAAGTAGCTAGCTGCCCCCAACCACACGAAGCAATACAAGAAGACACAACAATTTTAAAAACTTCACCATCAGGCAAGCCATTTGTTTCAACAATTTGTTTAGCCATGTCAGCCATATGGGAGCATTCAACCTAGGAAAGGGAAAAATATGAACAGCATTTGACAAATAAGAGATAGACGCCAGGAGTGTAAGAATTTAGAACAAACAGAATCCGGCAAACATTTCACTCGGAACTGATTGATGATATAATTGAATTATTGAATCCAATCACAGAGAACTATTTACCTAATGAACTAATCCTACTACAGCTGCTAGCTTAACTACTCTTGAACAATAAACACCAAACAGGTCCAAACCCCAGCATTAACAAGCACAAAAAAAATATTATAGAGGGAACAAATGCCCATGGAAAGGGTAAAGAAACCTCATAAAGCCATCAAGCAAACAACTCGCAACAAGAACCATTAATAAATGGTACAAATTAACTACCAAAATTGAACAACATTTTCCCAGATATTTACTCAAGCCCACATTTATTTAGACCAAACAATATAACTTTATATAGGACGCAATAGAGATGGAGAGAACCTGAAGGTTATGGGATTTGATATAGCTCCAGATATGCTTAACAGCATCGGAACGGGAAGCCTCTGGGGCTCCAAGGAATCGAGCCAAAGTAGAAGAAACATGGGTAAGTTTAAAAATCCCAGAGGGTCGAGTGGTAGTTCGAGGAGTAGCTGGTTTTTCAGTCTTGGGTTTTGAAGCAATTTACATTGCTAATTAAAACAGAGAAAACGAGACAATTTACATTGCAATCGAGTTCCAATTTCCACCAGCAACAAAAACCTTTAAGAAATAGAAATCTACTCGGAACTTAAGCTAATTAAAATACAGGAATCCATATAAATTTGAGAGCAAAAGAGAGTTAGAAATATGAATTTACCTTTCCAGTTGCAGTAAACTCCGAAAATAAAAGGTTGAGAAGGCCAAGCGTCAATTCTATTGTAATCTTCAGCAAAAGAAAGACAGAAGGAAGAAACAGAAGACGGAAAGGGGAAGCAGGAGGGTAAAACAGGGTCTAAAACTCAAGCAGCACCTAATCTGAGAAAGAGGAACGTAATAGAAATCGGTGGATTTTGGGGATTAGGGGTGTAATGTAATAGACGGGTATTAGCCAATACCCTGAACCAAACAGAGGATTGAAGTGGGATTAAATGGGGCCCACCGATTAGGGGTGTATTGGCCAACCAAACATGGTGTAAGTTTTTTTTAAGTTTGGATTTAATTTAGACGGAAAAATAAATTTAAAATTTTATTTAAATTCAATTTGAATAAAAATGTTAAAATTTAAGTTTGATTTGCTTCACCAGTATTAAATTTTTTATATTATTTTATTATATAAAAATAAGTTTTAAAAATATAATACATTAAATACACTAAAAATTTTAAAATAAATATTCCTCGAAAAATAGAAAAAAATTAAAAAAACTTAAATAACACTTTGATAAGTACAACTTAGCAAGCAAATACATCTATAATAATAACAAATTAATAATAAAATAAGAATTATACAATACTTAAACAATAACAACAAAATAATAGCAATATAATAACGAAATGATATCAAAACAATAAAAAAGCAGTAGCAAAACAATAAAAAATAGCAAGAATTTTTTTTCTTTTATAAATTCAGACTAGGCTTGGGCCAAAAAAGCTTATTTGAAGTCCAGACTATTTATAAAATGGGCTTTATTTTTTGTTCAAACTTATTTTTTGAGCCTATATTTTTATTCAAACCCTTCCACTTTTCGTGCGAGCCTTCGTACCGAACCTATAGATAAGTATAATATGCTCAACCTTTTTCAAATGTTATTATCTATATATCTACACTAATAATAAAATTAATGAGTTGTAAAAAGTTAATTGGATATCAAATTAGTTGGGGAAAATTAGAAAATTATATATGTTATTGAATGTTAGTGACTTTTATTTATATTATTTGTTAAGTTCTTAATTGAGTTGATGTTAGCTTTAACCTTCTTTTATCATTAAAAAAGTGATATTATTCGAGAGTATTTTAATTTTTTTAATTTTAACTAAAATGAAATAAAATACGCATATGGCATGATTTGAACCTGCATCAATTGTTAGATTATTAAAACCTTAAATTTATCACTAAACTAAAGCTTCATTTTTATATATTGTAATACATTTCTGTTTCATCGTTTATTGTATATTACTTTTAAACAAGCATATGCGTTTTAAGTCTGTGATTTTCATACGCATACATGTGTGATAGAATTCTAGTATTATGTAATTTTTTTCAAAAGTGACCTTTAAAAAACTAATTCATAAAATCCTTTTAAAAAAACCTCAAGTTTATTAAACTATTAGTAAATTTATATTTTGGTCATTTAATTTTAAAAAATTATAAAATAGTCACTGAATTATTCGAAGGTTTTCATTTAAATCACTGGATTATTAAGTCTTTTTTCTTAAAGTCCATCCGATAAGTTTCAAGTGATAATTCAATGATTGGTACAATGAATAGTACTCATTGACAAGTAGAAAAAGTATCTCAGATTGGTCGATGTTGGAGATTGAAGAAGAACGTTGTTCAGATTTTGGATTATAGATTGGTGGCATTCAAAGATGTTTCATGAAAAAAACTGAACTATAGAAGTGGAGAGGAAATTTACACCTTTCAATTGGTGTCAGAGGTGAGAATGAAGAAAGTCATACACTGATGATTTTAATAGTGCAATGACTTAAATGAAAATTTTCGAATAGTTTCATGTCGATTTTGTAACTTTTTGAAGTTGAGAAACCAAAACGTACACTTGCTAATAGTTCAATGACCATAAATGTAGTTTATCCTAAAAAATTACTCTTTTTTTAAATACATCTTTAAGTTTTTTTTAATATATTTTTTAACGAATAACATTTTTTTATATATATAAAAATTCATCTTTAATTTTGCATTATGTTTGGATTGGAGTAGGAGAGAGAAAGCAAAAGAAAGTAAGGGAAAAGGAGAATCTCTCCCTTGTTTGGATTGGTATTTTTATTTATGCAAGGCAAAATGAGAGAAATTATCTTTTACTTTCCTTTAAAATACTTAATTTTCACTTAACCCAATTTGGGGTACAATAGGGAAAAGAAAGAGAAAAAGATTTTTTAAGATGTAAATAATTTTTTCTTATACTTCTGCCAACTTAAGAGACATGGCAATACGATAAGCCACCTGAGAGGTAACCACCTGCTGCAGGAAAAATTATTTTATAAACCCTCCTTATCACAACATCCATGGTCCCTACCAATTAAAAATAAACGCATCATCTATGATCTTTCCTTACCAATTGTACATATAATGTGGAAAAAATATGATGTGTTTATTTTTAATTGGTAGGGACCATGGATGATGTAGTAAGGATTGTTCATAAAATAATTCCTCCCTGTTGCAGACCAGATGGTTAACAGAAGCTTAGCCTCCCGATTTGACTATCCGACCAAGTAGGATGTAGCCGTCCAAGCTAGCCACCTACTTCTCGGAAGGATACCACCATTCGCTCCCCTAGCCATTCGATCACCTGTTAAGAACATGACTCTTTAAACCATTGTACCACAACTCAAAAGGAATGCCAACGTGTCTCATCACAAGCATCCTCGTCCCATCACGAACATTCTTCCCAAGCATCCCACAATGATGGCCAAGTAGTAATATGTCACGTTAATTCCACCTAACATGGGATCTCGCCTATAAATAACCCCAAGAAATTGAAGAAGGGATCGACTCTTGCACATTCTTGCTTACACTTTACCACCTTGCTCTCAAAATTCTCTCCACCTTCTATATAAATTATTTTATAAAAAACGCATACTTGTAAAAAACCATCATATATCCTTTCATTTCCCCTGATTAACCAAAATTATTTCATTTTACTTTCTTTTATTAAGTTTAACTATCCAAATGAAATAATAAATAATTCTTTCCTCTTTTTTTAACCTTTCTTTCTTTTCCTTTAATATTGTTAATCTAAGGTTAAAAGATATATTTTTTTCAATAAAAATTGATAAAGAAGTTGAGGGAAGTCTTTCACAATACCCATCCATCTTAGTACATTGAGCTAGAAGGAGAGACCTCTAAATTTTATAAATTTACTTCTATTCTTCGAATCATCATCAAATCAGGTGTATTTCTATTTGGTCTCTCGAATTGTCTTTAAAAATAAGATATATTGATGTTTATGTTAGATTTGTAAAATAAATCTAAAATAAAACTTAATAAACCAAGATCTATCATGTCAAATCATCAAGAATAAATCAAGAACAAAACTAGATGCGGAAGCGTACCTGAATCCATGAATTTCTTGAAGTTTTATCGGATCTTAGGAATTTGATCTTCCAAATTAGTACACAAGAAATTCAGAGAATATCTGCTCTCTCTTTCCTAATGATGGGATATTAGAAAAGATATCTTGTGTATAATTTGGGGACCATAACCCTAATATTTATAACATTGGCATATTTGTTTTAATCAAATTCTAATTAGCCCATCATTAACTAGAGTATCTATACATATTTGACTCATACTTTATTTAATAATTAAAGTCCAATAAAACTTTAACTAAATTAGATCACTTTTTATTTGGGCTAGCCTATCATGATAGTAAATAATAACATGTAATTACCCTTATTATATATGTGATGTCTATATTTTCCAACAATCTCTCACTTGGACCACATATATATACTAATTATTCTATAATTTCATGTCATTATATAACCTTATGAGCTCAAAATTTTACTATCATATCCAAAAGGTATTCCGAACAATCTCATCCATTAATTATGGTAACATAGAACCAAGGTGACTTTCGTTACATATATCGTAACAAAATCCATCCATGATCATGTATATTAACACAACCAAATGACATAGATCAAGTATGGATGTGTAGCATGAAAATTATATGCAATATGATCTAAACATGTCTATTGCCAACTGGTCCTCTTAAACCTTAGTGAGATCAAACCTTATCAAAATCAGAGTGTAAATAAACCAAATAAACTTTATTTCTGTAGAAAATAAATTTAATATCTGTAAATTAAAATAACCAAAAATTTATCTATAATATAAAAGCATTTAAAAGTACAAACTCCCACTAAAACCAAATATCCTTAAATGACATTACACCTATATAAGCAGTGTGCTCTTATAAAACCTTAGGTGTAGTCTTTAGTAAGCAGATCCGCAATCATGAAATTTGTCCTAATATGCTTTATAGGCACCTAACCACTCTGAACTTTTACTTTAACAACCAGAAGCTTAAAGTCTATGTGTTTTTACTTTGATGTGCTCCTGTTGCTATTGGAATAAAAGACTGCAATTTGCTTTCATAATTTGCACCTTAGTGACAAAATCTTGTATTCATATTCCATTAAAATCGGAGTCTGTATACCTGATGATCCCTAACTGATTAGACCTTTGATATATGAGCATGTAATCTTTTGTTCTCTGAACATACCTTATAACCCTCTTGAATGCTATCAAATGGTCCAAAGCAGGATTGTTTAAAATATCTGCCTAACATCCCAACAGTGTACATAATATTCCAATGTATACAAACCTAAACATACATTAGACTTCCCACTACTAAAATGTAAACAATTTTATGCATTTTTGTAATCTTAAAATCATTCTTAGGGCATTGATTGATACTATACTTATTATTGACAAGCAGTATGTCATTAACATATAAACCCAAATATAGAACCTTACTCCCACTAAACTTATGGTATATACAATTATTGACAAAATTCATCTCTAAACCGAATGAGATAGTCATTTCGTAAAATTTGTAATACTATTGATGAGAAGTATGCTTAAACCCATAGATAAAGTTCTTTAATTTGCAAATAATTAACTTTGCATCATTAGACACAAAGTTTTCTAGTTGCACCATATAAATGTATGATCAATGTTACCATTGGGAAACCATTAACTTAATATTCATCTGATGCAGCTTAAGGTCAAAATATTCCATTAAAGCCATTATAACCCTTCCTCTAGTAGACCTTTTTAATGGCATTCATTCTTGAGGTTGTTGAGTTTGTTCTTCTAGAACAATTACCTCATCTTGAATAGAGAGTTGTTCAACATTGTCTTATTGAGGTTCTAGATTCACTTCTTAATCAATAACAGGTATGAGAACCTAAACATCATCAAAAGTGATAGTAGGAACTGAGTTAGAATTCAATTCCTCCTTAAAAGTAATGTCTCTAACCTTATTTCTCCCTCCAAACTCAACATCCTAAAAGAATGTTGCAATTCTCATCTCAAAAATATTCCTAATTGTGAGATCATAAAGCTCATAGCCTTTAGATTACTCAGAATTTCCTTGATCCTTATACTTTATAGACATCAAAGAAGTCAGAAGTGATGTCATTTCAACATTATCGTTTTCAGCAAAACGTTTCTCAATTTTGTCAATAAAACTTTGGCCTGAGTAATCTTTTTAGATTTTTTGCCCCTAAAAGCTTCTGAAATGTTGTACTTCATTATCATTAGACTCATGCAATTTGAGCGATCCCACCTCTCAAAATCATTTTTCCACAGTGAGAGGTGGGGGTTGTTTTCCCCTTAGTGCAATGTCTATGTTCATACAACCAAACACTATAAGTAAGTGCCTTTTTCATTCATTGAAATTAGTCTCATTAAGCATGGGTATAGAATTTATATTAGCAAACATTGTGGCAGTAGAAGACGAATTAGCTGAATATAAAACAAAAAAATAAATAAGCTCACATCAATATTCATAAGTAAACAATAAATTTAAGATAATGACTAATCCTATCTCAAGATACCAAACACAACATTAATATCAAGTTTTTGGACAGTAATATTAACAGTAAGTGGTACTCTTGTTGTAACAATCAAACATTGACAATAAATTATGTCAAACAATGAATTAATCTTTAGACTAACATATTGCTCACATAAAGTACCTCATAATTGTCACACATTTATCACCATATATGTCGTTGAAGTTTTGCCAAATATTAACTTACCTTTGGGTCAATTAATAAACGCATGAATCACAAAAACATATAATTATCTTGATATTTTAAATAAACTAATCTACACAAAAGAGGTCACTTTGGCAGTATTTTGTTTCAACTAGTCTATTTAAAATATTAGACATCCTTAATTAAAACCTAAAGCAAAAATCTGAATTTATTTGTTTCAAAATATTTCTCTTAATTTCATCTTTCAATCAAATTAAAAGATAATAGTATATATATGTATATATTTATCCCAAAACAACATACAATGATGTTCGCAAATATAATAATAGTTGAATAAGTCATAAATCATAAGACTTCAAATTTAAACCAAAATAATTTGAATAAAGGTAAACCTCATAATATCGGACACTCCATTAATATTTCATCTTTAGACAAAATATTAACTTGTAAGTAATATATTAATGTAATAATCAAACATTGACAATAAGAACATGTAGAACCATAAATTTTCCTTTGGACCAATTTATTGCTCAAATGTAAAACCGAAAAATTGTCACATGTTTATTACTATAGTTGCACATGTAATATTATTAACTTTCATTTAGGCTAATCAATATTAACATAACTTAAGTTACATGCACACAACCTTTTATATTTTAAAACAAAATAATTTATACAAAAAAATCACTTTGGTGACTTTTTACTTCAATTAAGTTATTTTAAAATATATATAAATATACAAATATTCAAATTTAAAATTTCCCCAATAGTCAAACGTCAAAACTATTTTTTATTGCTTTATAGACTCCGAAATAACCCAAAATAATGTTGTCTTAATAATGCAATAAAAAACCGAAAACCTTAATTTTTGACTATTTCCTTTTTGTTCCAAAATTATATATATCAAAACCAAACAGAAATAATGTAGTGGTTCAAAGCCAAATAATTAAAAAGCACATGTATTCATAATTTTGGCATGGATAAAAACACCAAAGCAATTCACGCATATACATGTATTCATAATCAAATAGAAAAACTTACCCTGAATTTACTATGTAAATCCAAAGTTGTATTTATGATTAAACAGATATTCACATGAATACTTGAAAAATATTTTCAAGCCAATAAATTTCAAAAACAAAAATCATAATAGTTGGCATATCCCTCAATTCATACAATAAACCATATCATCATAATTTAACCAAATATTTGGAATCATAAGATGCCAATGCCAAAACCTAAGATTATAGAACCAAACTTAAAACTAAATTATTTAAATATGTATATAGTTGACATGAATTTGAACCAAAGCACCCGTAAAATTGAATATATAACCATAACAAAAAAAAAATTAACAACTTCAACGATATCCATCAAAACTTAATTTCACCAATAAAACTATAAAAGATATCTTATTGAATAATGGTTATAAACACCTATTCACACAAACTATAATCATGCATTAATTCTCAAAATCATTGATATGCATATAACACATATACACACAATTATAGTAATAAAAAATAATATTGGCTTGCTTTACATATTTCATGTAAACTCAAATTTATATTAATAACTAAAGATATTATCATAAAACTTTTTTATACCCACAAATACTTAAAAAAAATCCATAACCATCAAACATAAAAGAATCCCAAATTGTTTAAAAGCCTTCATATCCACAACCACTTATGAAAATTCATAGCCACCATATTTAGTCGGGTTCCATAAGGACTAAAACTTATATAAAATAATTATAGTAGGAACCAAAAGTAATCATTTGTATATATGAATTGAATTCAATGGTGAATATAATTCATCATAAATAAAGAAAAAGATTATGATTTCATATACATTCAACCACAAATAGAAAATTTAAAACAAATAGTGAAAAAAAAAATCTTAACAACATTCATTTATTCAATTATCAAGTGAATTAACTTTCAAAACTAATTATACAACCCAATTGGAATTATTTAATTGCAAAAAGTTGTAAGTCTGTAACTTTAATTTAATAATGACATTAACCAAAATTTATAAAATAATTGCGTGAAAAGAAGAGAAAGAAATCTCAAAAATTAATTTTTATTAATTGATTATAAATAAATAAATAAACCTTTACTTTTCGAATAGCATATGCAAATATTAAACTATATTATATTTATAAAACCTTAAAACTTTATTTAAAGAACCAAAACAAAAAATTTATCAAGAATATCAAAGATTCAACATAATATATAATTAAAATATCAAATTCATAAAATTCAAAAAGAAAAATGAATCAATTCAAAAATAATAAAAAATCAATTCATTCTCAATGATTCAACATGACAAAGCTCGGATGCCACTTGTTAGATTTGTAAAAAAAATCTAAAAATAAAACTTAATAAACCAGGATCTACCATGTCAAATTATCAAGAATAAATCAAGAATAAAACTAAATGCGGAAGTGTACCTGAATCCATGAATTCCTTGACGTTTTACCAGATTTTGGAGATTTGATCTTTCAAATTAGCAAACCAACACTCAACTTAACCATTAGACCGGTAGGCCCATACTGATATGAAATTACAAGTAATTAGATATGAGTCTGCTGAACTAGTATAAGGCTTAATTCTAAAATAACCAAAATTTACCGAAAGCAAAGCTTGAACTTGGGACCAATCACACTTATGGGACTTCACACAGACACTCAGAACACTTAACTACTGAAGCAGATACACAGTTGTGTCACTTTTTAACAGAAACAAAAATAAAAATCTTGGGGCTTTACAACTCTACCCCATAAAAGAAAATTTCGGCCTTGAAATTTACTAGATCAAAATATGTGAGGATACTGCTGATGCATCACATCCTTAGGCTTCTACGTGGCCTCAGCAATGCTATGATTCCGCCACAGCACATTCACTAAAGGGATAGGCTTATTCCGAAGAACCTGTACATCGTGATCTAGAATCTGAACCGGCTTCTCCTCGAAGGTCAAATATGGCCTAACCTCAATTTCCTCAACAGGGACAATATGAGTAGGATCAGAACAGTAACGCCTAAACATCGAGACGTGGAATACATCATGAATACAGTCTAGCTTTAGAGGTAATTCCAACTGATAAGCGACCAGTCCCACTTGTTTCAGAATTCGGTAAGGCTCAACAAACTTAGGGCTCAACTTGCCCTTAAGACCGAACCTTAGAACGTTCTTCTATGGAGAGTCCTTAAGAAACACGAAGTCCCCCACTGAATACTCAATCTCACACCTTTTCAGATCTGCATAAGACTTTTGTCTCTCAAAAGCCGCCTTCAGATGATCCCGAATCAGTCGAACCTTATCCTCAGTCTCAGAAACCAACTCAAAACCCAAAACTCGATGTTCACTCAGCTCAGTCCAACACAAAAGAGTACGGCACTTACGACCATACAGAGCCTCGTATAGTGCCATTTGAATAATAAACTGGAAACTGTTATTATAGGCGAACTCAGCTAGCGGCAGATAATCCTCCCAATTGCCTCGAAAATCGATAACACAACTCCTCAACATATCTTCCAGTATTTGAATCACCCTCTCAGATTGACCATCAGTCTGAGGATAGAATGCAGTACTGAAGTCTAATATCGAACCCAGAGCCTCATGTAACTTTTTCTAGAACCGAGACGTGAAGCAAAGATCTTTATCACAAATGATCAACACTGAAACCCCATGCAATCTAACTATCTCCAAGATATATAGTTTCGCTAACTTCTGAAGAGAATAGTCGGTCCTAACTGGAATGAAGTGCGCAGACTTGGTCAATTGATGAACGATGACCCAAACAGAATCCTTCTCAGTGGGTGTCAATGCCAACCCTCTAACGAAGTTCATAGTCACTCGTTCCTATTTTTATAAGGGAATCTTAACTGGCTGTAGCAAACCCAAAGGTAACTAATGCTCAGCCTTAACGTGCTGGTATGTCAAACAACGTGTCGCAGAATCAGTAACTTCCCGTTTCAATTTCGGCCACCATTATAACTCACAAAGGTCGCGATACATCTTATTACCGCTGGGGTGCATAGCATAAGGACTATTATGCACCTCTCTCAGAATACACTGTCTCAGATCAGTATCATTCGATATACAACTCTGACCACGAAAATAGAGTACTCTATCATTATTCAACCCAAAGTCCGTAGTGCTACCACTCTCAACCTGACGGAATTGAAGACCCAACGATTCATCCTCTAACTGCCTATTCCGAATCTATTCTATCCAAGTCAGTTTAACCGGTAGCTCAGCCAATAAACTTCTGTCGTAGAACAAACTAAGTCGAGCGAACATCGCTCTCAGATCAATTATAGCCCTACGGCTCAACGCATCAGCCACCACATTGGCATTACCAGGATGATACTCAATAGTACAGTCATAGTCCTTAAGCAGCTCAATACAACTATGCTGCCTAAGATTTAACTCCTTCTAAGTCAGGAGGTACCTAAGGTTTTTGTGATCAGTGTAGATAGTGTATTTCTCACTGTATAGATAGTTCCTCCAGATTTTCAAAGCAAAGATTACGACGGCCAATTCCAAATCATGTGTTGGATAGTTTGCCTGATGCGTCTTGAGCTGACGAGACATAAATGTCACAACCTTACTATCCTACATCAGAACACAACCCAAACCTACATGCGACCATCACTATAAACCACAAACTCCTACCTAAGTTTAGACTATATCAAAACAGGAGCCTAGGTCAGAACAGTCTTGAGTGTCTCGAAGCTCCTCTGCTGCACATTAGTCCAGAAAAATGGAACACCCTTAGGTAGTAGCTTAGTTAAGAGTGCTGCAATCAGTGAGAAACCTTCTACAAACCGTCGATAATAACCTGCTAGACCTAGAAAATTACAGATCTTAGACACATTCTTAGGCTGTTTCCAATCTAGCATAGCCTCAATCTTTCGAGGATCGACATAATCCCCTCAGCAGAAACCATGTGCCCCAGAAATGTTACCTCTCGTAACCAAAATTTGCACTTACTAAATTTAGCATAGAGTTGTTTTTCCCTCAAAATCTGAAGAACCACTCTAAGGTGCTCGTCATGCTCTTCCTCAGACTTAGAGTAAACCAATATATCATCAATGAATACCACAACAAATTGATTTAGATAGGGCTGAAACACTCGGTTCATCATATTTATAAATGCAACCGGTGCATTCGTCAGTCCAAAAGGCATCACTAGGAACTCGTAGTGTCCATAACGAATCCTAAATGTCGTCTTATGCATATCAGCTTCTTTAATCTTCAACTGATGATACCCAGAACACAGGTCAATCTTGGAGAACATAGAAGCCCCTTGGAACTGATAAAGCAGATCATCATTCCTTGGAACTGGATACTTGTTCTTAATAGTCATCTTATTCAACTGTCGATAATCTATGCACATCCTTATAGTCTCTCATCCTTCTTCTTAACAAACAAAACTAGTGTTCCCCATGGAGACACACTGGGACGGATGAAACCACGATCCAAAAGTTATTATAGTTGAGCCTTAACTTTGTAAGCTCCTTCGGTGCCATACAATAGGGAGCGATAGACATTGAAGCTACCGGAGTTGTACCAAGAAGAAGCTCAATCCAAAATTCCACTTCCCGATACAGAGGTAAACCCGGTAGCTCCTCAGGAAAGACGTCCAGAAATTTTCTTACAGTTCGAATGTCCTTCACAGTAAAGTCTCCAGAAACGAAAACACTAATATAGGTAAAAAATGCCTCACATCCCTTACGAACTAGTTTCTCAGCCACTAGTGTAGAGATCATAATAGCCAAATAATTCCGACGTTTTCCAATCATGACCACCTCATTATCCTCCTCAGTTCTCAAGACGACCCTCTTAATCGCACTATCTAGACTAATATGGTGCTTGACCAACCAGTCCATACCCAGAATTAGGTTGAACTTCCCAAACGGTAGTTCTATCAGATCAGCCAAAAATATTGACCCTTGAACCTCTAACAAGACATTTCTATACAGTTTGCTAACCTGAACCAATTGGCCTAATGGACTTAGTACAGTCACCTCACTAGAAGTACTCTCAACCCAAAATCCCTAAGTTTTCAAACATAGTGCTAGCTATATAGGAACGTGTGGAACCTATGTCTATTAAAGTAAAATAACGTACATCATAAATTTAGAACGTACCGGTAATAACATCGAGAGCATCTCTGTCCTCTCGACGACGAGTAGCATAAACATGAGCAGGCTGCTTTGCCTCAGTTTAACCAGCACCTCTGCCTGATGCTCTTTACCTAATGCCCATACCGCTACCACCTCTAGCCTGACCTCGGCCCATCGGTGGCTGCTGAACTATCCTCTATGGCTACGCAATACCAAAACCCAGAGCTTACATTTGATCGGCCCTAAACGGACACTCCCGAATGTGATGCTCTAATGACTCACACCTTAAACACGCCCCAGTCCTCCTCTAACACTCGCCTTGATTTCGTCTACCACAATCTCCACACAGCTGCAATCCAGTAGGAGCAGTAGAGGGCCCAGCTCTAACCAACCCATCAGTCCTCTGTATCGAACTTGAGGGTTCCGAATCCATCTTGTTCTTACCCCTCTCACGATATCTATTTTGGCGCTCAGTGCGTTTAACCTCTTCGGCAATCTTCACCTTCTCTACCAGGACATAGAACTTTTTCTCTTTCTACGGAGCTATCAGTACCCTCAGATGATCCCTAAGGCCGTCCTCAAATCGAACTCATCTCTCATACTCCAATGTCACCATACCTAGAGCATAGCGGTTTAGCCTCAGAAATTCGGCCTCATACTCGGCTACAGATCGTTCACCCTAAGTGAGGTTCAAAAACTCACGCTTATGAGCATCTATGTAATTTGCTCCCACATACTTCCCTTGGAAGGTAGACTTAAAGAACTCCCAAGACAGATGGCCGGGCTGAGTGCCCTCCTTAACGGTCAGCCACCACTGATAGGCCTCATCGCGAAGCAACGAGACTGCACCCTTTAATTTCTGCTCAAAAGTACAGTCTAAATCATCTATTATCCTCTCAGTAGCCTCCATCTAGTACTCAGCCACATTAGGGGCGACTCTAGTGACACCCTTAAAAAGTTCAACTCCATTGGACTGGAGTCGTTCGATAACCAATCTTCGGCTTCCAAATCTAGTATTGAGCCCAGCGACCCTCTCCAGTATCTTAAACATAGCTTGGGACAATGCGTCGTCCTCAGCCATGTGATCTTGAGACCCAACCTCAATAGTAGGTGACGCCAATGTCTCATTAGTGTCCAGGTTCGGCATGCTGCCCAGAGAAGAGGGCTCAGCTCGAGCCCTTCTACGGCCTTTATATCGGCCTCTAGTACCCCGTCCATGGATACCTCGTGCGCTCATGTCTATTCAGATTTATCTGTATTACGAATTTTATAAATCATTTACAGTTTCAGTATTTATTAACAAATGTTTTATATAAAGTAGTATCATAAATTTAGAGTTTGTTTTTCACAAGTACAGTCTCTATCAGTTACGGTTTCACTACAGTTTCAGTATACACTAACTAGAGTGTTTTCAGAACAAACATCTATAATATCATAGCAGTTTATCAGAATACTTATAGGATCGGTGTCGGAGACTCGATGTACCATATTCTCCGTCAAATCATTTCAAATCATTTGAAAATCAGATATTTAAAAACCAAGCTTAAAGACCCAAAATTCACAGCCGAATTTTGTAACCTGGCTCTGATACCACTAAATGTGACACCTTAGACTCGTCCTGGACATTATGGCTGAATCTAACGACGTCACTGGAATGAAGTTTGAAATCAAATTTATCATCCCTCATCAATCTCAAATTTTCATTCTCGTTAATTCGATTCGTTTAAAAACATTTACTGTAGTAGAAGCTTTTAAAATTGTGATATTTAAAGAAAACTATTCACGTTTAAGAAAACATTATTTTAAATTAAACCAAGTTTTCGTTGAGTTTTGCAGTTTAAAAATCCATGAAAATAGTTAAAGCCTAAAATGAAAGCAACAGTCTAAAAGTCTCAACTTATAACTAAAATATCCCAAAAATAGGTAATTAAAACCATAAATTAAATTAAAGTAGTTTAATGCACATGTGGTCACCGTTGAGTTCTCCGCCCCACCGATCCGTCTAAGTCTGGGGATTACTTGTATAGATAAAATAGAAAGGGGTGAGTTTACGTAAAATCAATATGTAATTCCCACAGATATCATGCATACAGTCAACAACAATTATCAGTCACATACAGTCTGGGGCCTAAGCCCATTATATATTCAGATATAAATTAGGGCCTTAGTCCATCTTAGATACAGTATACATTCAGTAACATAAATCAGTATCCTACCCACCAGTCTCTACACACCATCTCCGACCATCCCTACACATCATGTGGGGTTTAAAATGCCCACCCGACCCTACACTCCAAGTCGTATTGAATGTGGCATATATTAGTAATATTGCAGCTGAGCTGTCAAATAATAGGCATGCAAGCCTTTCAGTACACTTCCTCCAATAATCAATCATCCCACCTAATGCAAATGCAACTAAACATGCTCAATGCTGACATACGAAGATACATGCTTACATGCTAAAATTTAGTCATTAGTCATACATACAGATCAGTAACATACATAAATCCAACATGCTCAATACACACATCATATATTCATATCACGCAATTTAAGGTCTAACTAGCACTTACCAACCTTACAGTAGGTTCACAGTCGACTTGAGCGACTCGTGCAATCCTAGGAAATAATTTAGCTAAATAGGCCCACAAGCCCATGTGGCCCACACGCCTAGATTGGGCTTGGCCCGTATGGATCACACAGCCTGGCCTAGATTTCCACACACTCGTGTGGACTACCCGTGTGGACCCACACTCCCGTATGGCCCACACGGCCCAATTCAGTTTAGTCCGTGTAGCCCACATGGCCACACCCCAGCCATCACATGGCCATGTCTTGCACAAGACTTGGCCTTCGTCGATCACACGCCCGTGCTGTTCCACGCGTCCTAGCACACGGCCTACCACATAGCCTTGTAGCGTCGAAAATAAGGTTTTCGGCTTTTGTCGAAAACTCATTTGCTGGCATTTCAGGTACACACCTGTTACAGATTCGATGCAGAAATACTTTCAAGCCTTCCAAAACCCCGAACACTCCAAACGGTTGATTATGATTCCGTAAGAGTAAGGACACCCCCCTCTCTAATCGCAACGTACAAAAACGATGAGTAAAAAATAGTAATCAGGAGCAAAAAGATGACACCGATTGAAGAGAAAACAACAGAAAGGAAGAAAATGGAAGGAAACGAAAATGTACGTTAGAATTTCCAAGAGAAACCAAAATTTCGAAAAGAATAGAAACAAAATTGATTAAGAGATAATTAGGGAAATAACTATTCTGGTTACAATCCCTAAATTTCTTCCCACTATCCCACTACTCAGAATTCTATCACAACCGAAACTCTATCGCAAAGCTAAGTAAAAATAATTCCCACGCTTATGCAGGGATTCAAACACAAGACCTTTAAGAAACCAACACTCAACTTAACCACCAGACTAGTAGGCCCATACTGATATGAAATTACAAGTAATTAAATATGAGCCTGCTGAACTAGTATAAGGCTTAATTCTAAAATAACCAAAATTTTCCAAAAGTAAGGCTTGAACTTGGGACCCCTCACACACATGGGACCCCTCACACACACCCAGAACATTTAACCATTAAAGCAGATACACAGTTGTGTCACTTTTTAATAGAAACAAAAATAAAAATTTTGGGATGTTACAAATAACATATAATTACCCTTATTATATATGTGATGTCCATATTTCCAACAATTTAACCCCTCAAAAAGTTTCTTAATTGAGTCCTTGAGAAAGGATTGTATGAAATTGTGAATCCATGTTATTCCTATTCCTTTCCATTAGGAGAATTACAAATCAAATTTTTTCTCCTGATTATATCATTTTTAGTTGGATTTAGATTTTTTCAGGAAGAAAAATTTGATTTGTTATTCTCCTAATAGAAATGGATAAAAATAGCGTGCAATCACAGTTTCATATAATCCCTTCTCGTGAGTCCCTTATAAAATATTTAGTTTGGAACTATAAATTTGGTAATACTTTCGATCCCAACCTCATTTATCAGTCTTCCTTTAATTCTTATTATCTTATTTTTTTAATCAATCAAGTGGTAAGTGTATTTATGTTAATTGCTAAGTTAACACTAAATAATTTTAAACATAATTTATTTTTTAATTAGATTGTAATCTTTTATTTAGGTTAGTTCAAATTGAGTTACAACTTCACAAGTTTTTAATATTAAAATAGATAATACGATTGCATGATCTTAAATAAGGGTGTTAATGGAACGGAGCAGAAACGAATGTTACTAAATCCTTCATCGTTTTACAATTAGTATGTTCTACTCTATCATTTGTCTTACTCCACTATAAATGTAAAATCTTGAAAGTTGAAATTTATTATTACCTTCATAGATGTTAAATGCATCTATTCATGTCTCATCCCACTTTGTTGTGTGTTTTTTCTTCTAAAATAGATTATTACATTTTAATTTTTAATACTTGTACATAAAATTAAATAATAATTTCATATAATAAAACATGATAAACAATTATCACAATCATTCATATTCACTGTCCAAAAAAAATATCACCTTGATTGAAGTCTCTAATCTTAAATTAATTTTGGGTAAATTCTTTTTCTAAAAATAGTTAATAGTACAAGTTGTAAATGCCTTTAATATTACCTCTTATTAGCAAAACTATTTAATTCTCGCACTCTTATAATTTGCGATAAGTTCATTAAGGTGTGAAAGAACTGATATAGCCTTCTTTTTAATCACTTTAATCCATCCTTTCATTGAGCATTTAGATCATATATAACAATTTCAAGACACATGTTGATTGTTGTATTTATAATTTTGATAAGAGAGATATGTGAGGGAGGGCTAAAAGAGTATACTTTTTCTATTTGGTATTGATTGCAATAAGATGTTTAAATTTTAATATATTACTTCTATTTGACATTAATTAGAATAAAATTTTTCAACTCTATAAATAGATCAAATTCGAAGTTAGTAAATCTTTTTTTCTTTACCTGTGATTTCTTCTCAAAAATATTTCCCCAAAAAAATTTCACGCTTTATTTTTCTTTGTGGTTATATATTGCTATTATTTTTAACAAATTTCATATTTTGCAGTACCTTTGCTATCCATCAAAGAATCTCCACCAAGACTTACCACTACTGCAAACTTGTTATCCAATCAAACAATTTCAATCATTTTTAATATTTCTTCCTCCAAACTTGTTTCTGCTAGTTTCATCTCTTTGTTCATTGCTTAATTATTTGAACAGAGGAATTAACCATCTTCAATCATTAAATAACTTGTAACACCTAATTCTAATATGCCTAATGACATCAATATACTGGTTTGCCTTTCCTCCTTTCCTCTCCTGGTAATTTCAAAATAATAATGATTCACATAACAGAAATCCTTCTAAGTGCAGATAATTAAGCCAGCAGCAGTAACATTAAGATCCCAGTTAAAACCCAGGATCATATCACCATTAGCAGAAAGTTTGCTTCTCAACCAAAAAAGACCAGAATTTACAAATCAAAAGACAGAATGAAATGAATTTTTAATTTACAGCTTTTTTTGGAGCAATGATTTTAAGGAAAGAAAGTGACAAGTTATCAAGCAGAGAAGGCTCCGTTGAAAGCTGCAACACCAATCTGGCTTTTTGGCTCTACAGCCAACTTGACAGTCTCAACCCTTGGATGCCCAAGTTTAGTCGTCGCCTTCTGACCCAAATTTGCTACAAAAGAAACCAAGTCAATCTCATGTCGCTTTTGAAGCTCCGAACCAACTAATTTGCTTCTCGAAACCCTTACCCTCCTTTCATACTCCTCAGCAACAAGCATAGCAATATCTGCCATCTCTAAACTCTTCTATTTAATTTAAACCCTGGAAAATGAAAAATTGTTATGAGAACTTTGAATGGATATTGAAAGTTGAAGCTATGGAGAAGCAGATATAGATGAGGGAAGTATTTATAAGAGAAAAGACCAATTGGATAAGGGCGACAGGCACAGGTGAGGAAAAGTTTTAAAGTATTAGAACGTGGGGAGTCTCAGGTTTGGTGGTTTTCAGACAAGGCGTAGTGGGTTTGTAAAATCCTATGGATCCACATGGGAAATGACATGCAGATGGTTTAGGGCTTTAAAGGAGAAGAAAACAATGACCGGCCGCTGTAAGTTGGAAATGAAAAAGCCGAGAAAAATGTGGAAAATGGGGGATGCTCAGCCTTTTCCTGGGGTTAATTGTTTTGATTTTTAAACCCTCGTGACGGGTATTTTGGGTAAATGAGTAGGTACAGTACAACGTCTTCTTGACAATTCTGAATTCTAATTTTGCTTTTCATCTTTGTTAGTTATTAACTTTCGGTATTTTCTCATTAGGGAAAATAAACTCTCTATTTTCTTTGGAGTTGCTTGTAATTTCTGTTAAGGAGATCAGGAATTAATTATAAATTTTTTATTGGTTAAAATATAATTTTATATTTTTTTGGAAATTACCGTATTCCTTATTAGTAGTAGTGTTTAATCTCTTCTGTCATGGGCAGCAATGAAGTCAAAAGTTTATTTTTAGGAATCAAAATTAAATTATAAAACTTTAAAGAGGTTATAGTATGATTTTGTTTTTTTATATGCTTTTTATTTTAGAATTTTAAAGGGATTAAACTGAAAATTTTTTATTTTTAGGGCCAAAGTGTATTTTGCCATTAAAACTTATATTTTAAAAATTTTAAGGGACTAAAATAATAATTTACCATTTGGAGAGTGTCAGGATCTCGACTTACCCCCTTAGTGCCATCCCTCGCCATAAGTGCTCTCTGAAGACATAAACAACTAATCATGAAATATTCTCTATTCTCATAAGTGAGAATTGAACCCGATCTTTTATTAATTTATAATATCGTCATTTTTAAAGGACTAACAAGACTTTTTTTTCATTTTTAGTGACCAAAGTGTTTTTTTATTATATATAAATTTATAATTTCATTATTTATAAGAGAACTAACTTATCAATTTTGTATTTTTGGGGCCCATGGCCCTTGCGCCTAAAGTCACTCCTATTTATATGGTAAGGATGTTTATATATTAAACTCAATACCATCTCTATCAGTATTAAACTCTTTATTAATTTTGGTGTTACGAGTCAATTAGACATGAATTCAATTAGATAATAATGAAAAATACATTTACTTTATAGAGTTAATTGAGAAAAATATACCTCAAGTCTTTGTACTCCATTTACATTTGTAATTTAGTTCATTTACTTTTATTTTCAATTATTTAGTCCCTCCACTTTTCATGTTTCATTGTTTATGTCCAATTATAAATACCATTAAAAATTATCAATTAAATTTACTAAAGTGACATTTCGAAATAAAAAAAAATCACTTGATAATCATGTATTTAAAAAAATATTGTAATGAACTTAAATTTAATATAATCTAATTTCATCTATTAATTTTTAAGTATTAAAATTTTATAAATAAAATTTGAAAAAAATATAAATAAAATATATATTTTATTTCTATCAAAAGAAAATTATTTTATTTTACAGTTAATTATTTTACAGACGTATATTTCATCAAATAGCTCAATAAAAAATTTTAAATTAAAAAAATATGTTTGTTATCCTCGATTAATTAATTGAACTATTAACTAGAGTTAGTAAAGGTAAAACAGTTGTTTTTGTGTTAACCATTCGGACCACAGAGTCCTCAGAAACAACCCAACAAGGGACAAAACAGCTAAACATTTTGTCGGCTGCCGCCCACAAATAAAGCCAAGTTAAATTTGTAAATGCAGTGTCGTGATTGCACGCGTGATGCCTACTTTCGGTGATTGGAGGAAACGTGTCTCTCTTTTAGTGTGTTAGTGTAGAGAAAAATAAAATGTCGTCACTCTACTCATCTATCTATCTATAAACATCGAAACGTGGCACTCATGCTATGGTGCTCTCTTTTTTTTTATTTAATTTTTGCATTATAGATTAATGGTTAAATTTCAATTTTGATCCTTTTATTATGCCTAAATTTATCATTTAATTTTATATTTTAATTTTTAACTTAATTTTATCTCTATACTTTTTATAACATTATTAGTTAGTACAAATAGTTAATATTATTAATTTTTTATTAAAATATTACTTAATTATATATAATTTGAATGTCTTAAAAGTTAAAAATCTTAAGATTAATAAGTGGCTTCTCATTTCTTTTGAGTTTTTCTCTATTTTTTTTAAGCATTATAAGACAATGGTCAAATTTCAAGTTTTACTCTTTTACTATGCTAAAACTTGAGATTATATATATATGCTTAAATTTTTTTTATATATAATTTGGTTCTTCTATTTTATACTGTCATTAGTTAGCTTAAATAGTTAATATTGTTAATTATTTCAATCTAAATATTGACATCAATTTTTCTTAAGAACATTACAATAACAAAAAAATTATTTTATTATTATGAGTTCAAACGTGTGATTTTAAGAAAGTCTTAATCAGTATTTTCAAAATTACTTTTATTGTTACATGACTACCAAGTAAATATATATAATTTCAAAATGTAACTCCAATAAATCTAATAGATTAATTTTAACAATGGTAACAACTTGACCTAAATTTTTAAATTCAAAAAGTAGGGGATTAAATTCCTGAAAATAAATGTAGGGACTAAATTTCAAGTGTACGGTTTGAACTTTCTATTATTAACTTTCAAATTTTTATTTCATAATTTTACCACAAACAAAAAATCAATAATTTCACATAAACAAATAATCAATCCAAAAGCCATTTTTTATTAACATCTATCCAAATAAACAAATTTCTTTTAGATTTAAAAAAATGTTCAGTTTTTGAATCTCTGCTCAAATTTTAAATTCAGTCCAATTTTAGTTTTGATGTCTGATTTTAAATTTAATTTTATACACTATATATAAAAGGAATATCCAAGCCATTTCTTTTATTGGCATCTGTCCAAATAAACAAACAAAGCTGTTTTTCATATTTTAAAAGAATGGTGTAAGTTTAGTTTTGGTCTCTATAATATGCTCAAATTTTAAATTTAGTTAAATTTTCATTTTGGCCCCTATTATATGCTCAAATTTTAAATTTAATTTTATACCATTTTCTTTTGCATAATTTAGAACTTCCACTTTTATGATACCATAGTCTAAATAGTTAGTTCAAATTAAAATGTTGATGTACACAACCTTTTACTTCTTTTTGAGATTCTATAATAATGGTCAAATTATAGTTGTAACACCTCGATACCTGACCCGATCGTTGGATCCGAGTTACAAGGTATCACATCCGTTGCCAAAACAACTACAATCAAATTACATTTGATTAAAAACTGTTAAACATTCAAATATAACTAAAACAAGTATATAAAATGATAATGATCATTTTCTGGTCTTATACAAGCTTATGAAATCTCTTTTGCTAACCCAAGGTTGAAATAGGACCAAATTGTAAAAATCTTAAGATTTTGGGTTGACGTCGCGACGCCGGGGTTCCGCATCACGACGTAACTCTTTGTTTGGTGCTTGTTGTGACCTTGAAGCAAAGATGTTGCCACATGGATTTGCTCTGTTTCTTATTGCAATGTGACTCACTGTTTTCACAAGAACCAACCTGGTACAAGTTTGAAAAACCTAAAATCATATATAAACACGTTCCATAGTACCATATCCATCACATACCAAAGCATTCAACTCAAATTATGCTAAATTGGTACTTCCGAATACCATCAAACCCCCAATTTCTAACATCAACAAATCAACCTAACTTATATCATTCATATTTCCAAAACCAACCAAAACATATATAGAATTTCACAGCCTTTAACTCACGTGCTCTAAATCAACTTTCGAAACATATTCAAACATGATTTCTAAACATTTACATAAGATCACAACTTGACAACCTATCCATTTGAGACATTAAACCAAAATACCCCTAGGTACATGCAAATTACCAAAATGAACCACAATATACAAAATTTGTTTGGTCGGAAACTATAGTCTGGATGCTAACTTTAAGTTTCAAGGCTTCGAGAAACACCTGAACCTATGCAAGGAGAAAACAAACCATATGTTGAGCAATAGGCTTAGTGGTACATTTATGAATCAAGACATAAATAACAAGCATTAACAATAAACTTCAAAATAAACATGCTTATATGCACATAATAATCAACCAATTCATGTTACTAAATGACAAGTAATTTCCAACCATCTGAATATACTTACATTAAGTTCAAAACAACCTTACCAATGCCTTTAACTCATTTAGCCATAAGCAATCATTTATATAATATACCACATGCCATTAATAACATATCATTTGTGTATAAAGACAATCATCTCTTATACTTAGGTCTTTAAACCATTTGAATCGGCTCTAGAGTCTGACGACTCATTTGTATTCACTGTGGCCCTAAGGGTTTGTTTAGAACTAAATCACATTATGACTATGTATCATCTTTAATTCAATTCACTACCATATCCAAATTATTTATTAGTTTATAATTTGTAACCCCTATTAACCTAACTCAGACTTGGACAAATACTCAGATCATCCAACCAACACACGAAACTAGCACCAAAGTGCATTATCGAATAAACTGAAGTAGGGTTAACTGGCATGTAAGTGCATACTAGCGCTCGAACCAAGCACTAGCACACGTAGTGCATCCTGGCGCGTAAGTGCATAGTCCCGTACACAATTCAATCATATGACATACCAATTATATCCGTTTCAACTTGACTAGTTAATAGGGTATCAATGTTCAATTACATTTATGATTTAGTACACATAATTTTTCAATCATATCCACCATCATAATTCACTTCATTATCATATCATATAAAATCCATATCATTCAATACATAATCTCACTCAATTCCATAATACATGTCATATTTCAAACAATTCATGCTATTTTACATTTCATTCACTTTAGTCCTTTATTTTAACAATTTATTACTAAATACTCACCTTGACACTTCCGTGTACAAATAACTTGAAAATGTGATCAATTAAATGACCTTAAATCATAAATATACAAATCAAGATTTCGTGCATCACTCGTCGACGATTTTTGCTTTTTCTTTCCCTCTTGAGGATTCGATGTTGTCGTTAGCTACGAATAATCATAAACATATCACATTATCAAATTCAAGCCAAATTAGAATCAAATACCAAATTTCACATATTTTGCAAATTATTCAATTTAATCCCTAAAATCGGGACAAGTATAACTTTCAACTTAGGGCCTCAGATTAAAGTATGTTTTCATCAAAACTCATTAGTGACCTTTTATTTTCTATACCTACAAAAAATTCATGATAGTTTGTTCATTTTATTGAATTTGGTCCTTATGGTACGAAACTAATGATTAAGCTTTGCAATTTAGTCTTTTTCCATATACTGAGCTTAATTTCTAACAATTTAACACCTAAATCATTCAATTCTCAACCATGACAACTTTCTAAAACTTTAACAGTTTCACAAATTAGTAAATAGGTTAGTCAAATCAAGCTCCCATAACTCAATTTAGAGGAAAATAAAAGAAAAAATTGGCTAGGGACTTATTTGAAATTAAGGCCAAAAGCTTGAAAAACCTAACAATGGCATCAAGCACCTCTTCTCCTCTTGGAATTGATTGGAAAAAATGAGTTTCTCTTTCTTTCCACTAAAATTCAATTTATATACTAGGACTAAATTGATAATAAACTTAATTAACCACATTTTAATTAAATAAACCTTATTTTAATTAAGTTAATGATCATATAATCAGACCGTCCACTAATACGTATTTTAGCATGGTATAATTTCTATTTTGAACTTTTGTTTAGTTGCAATTTAAGTCCCCAAGCCATTTACTAATTAAAAATCTATTATGATTAGACTTTACAATTTAGTCCTTAGGCCTTAATTAACCACAATTTCGACTAAATTGGCTGTCCAAATTCTAATTTATGAGCTCGGTTTACAAAAATGAGGTTTCAAAACCATTTTTCTGGTACCACTGGAAACTAGGTCGTTGTAGTAGTTTTGTTTCCTATATTATGCTCAAATTTGAAATTTAATCTATATAACATAATTTGGTACATCAACCTTTATAATGTCATTGTTAGTCTTAATAGTTCATTTTTCATAAAATGTTGATGTACGATTTTCTAAATACATAGCCTTTTACTTTTTTAGGTATATTACAATGGTTAATCTTCAATTTTAGTCCTTGTATTATGCTCAATTTTTGAATTTACTCTCTATACTTTATTTTTTTTACATAATTTGGTACTTTAACTTTTTTTTAATGTCCTTAGTTAGTTTAAATACCTTATTTTGATTAAATTTAATGTCAGTTTTACCTTGTCACGCTTCCCTTCTTCTAGGTTTAATTTAAAGGTTCTAAGTGAACCTGTTAGCTCATCTAATTTAAGAGTGGTGATATCCTTAGCTTGTTCAATAATAGTGACTCTAATAGCAAAATGTTTTGGAAGAAACCTTAGAACTTTTCTCACTGATTCCATCTCGGAAAAGTGTTTACAAAGACAAAAAGCTTCATTAGATATGTCATATAGTTATGTATAAAAATATAAAATAGTTTCATCTTCATACATTTTGAGATTTTCAAACCTAGTAGTCAAGATTTGTAGTTTGGACATTCTAACAGCAACATTCCCTTCATGTTGATTTTGTAAAATGGCCCATGTTTCTTTAGCCATTTCACAAGTCGAAATCATCATGAATTGCTCTATGTCAACCCCATTAAAGATGGCATAAAGGGCTTTTGAGTTTGCTTGGGCTGTCATTCTCTCATTAGTAGTGTACCAATTATTTTCTTTTATCTTAGTTGACCCATCAATACCTATAACTTTAGGCTTGCTCCAACCTTCCACAACTACTTCCTAGGTAGATTCATCAATTGACATGATGAAAGCTCTTATTTGGGCTTTCCTACAAGCATAGTTTGAAGAGCCAACTAGTAGAGTTGCTTGCACAATAGAACTTCCTTCTCGCATAGTTTCTGTAACGCCCCAAAATTTTAATTTTTTGAATGTGATTGTTGGAGTGTGATAACGATGAGCCTAGTGGTTCAGTGGTTAAGGTTTAGCACACTTTGGGGTTCCGGGATTAAGTGTTGGCGTGGGTGAATGGCTATTTTTATTTCTTGCTATATGTGGGAAGTTGAATTCGAGTAGAATTCTATTAAAAATTTGGTGATAAATATTATTTGTTCATTTGATTTAACTTTTATCAAAATCCTTTTTATTTTTCAATTTTGTAACCACTCACATTTTTTTCTTTCTTTCTTTTTCTTGATTGCACGTCTATCCTTGCTTTCTTTATCATCTTTTTTTATTTTATTTTATTTTTATTTTTATTCTTTTTTTCTTCTTTAGTCTTTGGATTTTTCTTTCAATATTTCTTGAGTAGTTGTAGGTTTTCATCTCGAGTTGGACATGTTCTTGTACGAGGTAAGTTTTGCTTGAGTATTTCTTGTGTTGTTTAGGGATGTTGTGTTTGAGGTTGTTCGTTCAGTTTGTGAGAATCCTAATCCTCCAGCCGAGTAGACTTCGTTTTGGTAGTTGTTTCCCAAGTGGTAAGTATGTAGATTTTATTTTAGAGGATGAAAGTTTGGGTGTTAAAGTGCCAAATTAATTGATTTTTTGATGAATTGATTAGAGTGTTTTGTTGGAAATTGTAGGTTTGTGGGTTCTTGATAGTGCAGTTGGTCGATTACGTAATTAGGTGTGTGAAAACGACCCTAAAATTCCATTGAAATTCGATTGAAAACTAGAAGTAGATGCTGTTTTGAAACTGCCCAGTTTCTCCATGACCGTGTGTCAGGCCGTGTGAGATTTATAATGACTGTGTGATGTGGCTGTGTATAGCACACTGCCATGTGAGATTGTGTAGCCCATGTGGCTGGGCCGTGTGAATCATTATAGACCATATGGGTTGCATGTGTAAAGCACACATGCTAGGCTTTTGGGTCATGTGGGCCTTTTTTTGGCTAATTTTAGGGCCGATTAAGGATTGCTTAGGGAATTTGATCGTTAGGTCCGAGGACACCGTAAGGGTCAGAAAATTGAAAGTTTCTTACTTAATTATGTATGAGTAGCTCTAAAAGCTTGATAAATATGTTAAGCAAAAATTAAGTTATAAGTTATGTTATGAGGAAACTAAACTATGTATGAAAGCATGTCATGTAATATATGATATATGTGTATGTATGTCACTTGTTTATGATTACGATGTAACATCCCGATTTTGGGCCTAGTTAGAATAATGGTTTTGAGACCACAAATCCAAAGTAAAAATAATTATTTTATGAATGTGTTGAGGTCTATGATATGTTTGCATGATTGTATGAAAGTTTCGTTGAGAAATTTTGTTAATAGAGTGTCCAATTTGATTTTTAGGACTAAATTGAAAAAGTTACAAAATATGTGATTCTAGAAGCTTTAAGCATGAAATAGCTATGGATTATTAATTAGAGGTCCTTAAATAGCAATTTGACCAATTTCTATTTTTATGGACAAAAAAGGGCATGAATAAGTAAAATTTGAAAGTTTAGTAGAAAGGCCATTTTGGTCATTTGGTTAATAAAAGAATAAAAAGGGAAAATTAAGTCAAAATGTGCTCATCTTCTCCATTCCATAGCCGAAAGTCCTAAGGTCATCATAGCTAGGGTTTCTTCAACTTTCAAGCTTGATTGTAAGTGTATTCTAGCCTCGTTTTTAGTGTTCTTTACAATTTTGAAGTTGTTATCAACTGATTTAGCCATTTCTACCATTTATTTGAGCTATGGTTGATGCTTAGGGTTTGACTATGTGTAACATGCATGTATTTTGATGTTTCATGGTAGATTATGAAAGTTTGATGTGTGGTAAACATCTTTTACTAAGTGATTTTTTATG
The DNA here is from genome assembly GCF_007990345.1 of Gossypium hirsutum. Lineage (NCBI taxonomy): Eukaryota > Viridiplantae > Streptophyta > Magnoliopsida > Malvales > Malvaceae > Gossypium > Gossypium hirsutum. Next base: position 99,419,536 of record NC_053425.1, read on the forward strand.
AAAATACCTAAAAAGGGCTTATTTGTAAAATTTGTAAAAATGGGTAGTAGAAATGTGATTTGATGAAAAATACGGGCTGGTTAAGCATGCTATAGGTTCAGCTAGGCTTGGGTAACAAAGAAAATGAGTACATTTCATTTGATGAGCCTAAGGACTAATTTGTAAATATGTGAAAGTTTAGAGGTAAAATTGTAATGCCAAAGTATGGTTTTTGGACTGATTTGAACAATGTGATAATTAAATGAGCTAAATTTTCCATTATAGATCAAGAAAAATGAAGTCCGGACCTAGACCGGGGAAAGAACAAAGTTGTGGACTAAATCAAATTAGTTAGCCATATTTTGTACCGAGGTAAGTTCGTATGTAAATAATGCAACTTATATTATGTATTTAATATTTTTTTATTGCATGACTTGCACAATTATCTTTATGGATTCGTTCGGCAAGGATTTGATACAGTGAAATTCCCGGTTGAACCTTAGGAATAGTTAAGATACAAATGTCATGACATTAGGGTTATGAGTTTACGTGTAAGACCATATCTGGGATATGGCATCATTATGAGATTTCATGTAAGACCATGTTTAGGACATGGCATCGATATGAGAATCGTGTAAGACCATAGCTGAGCTATTGGCATCGATATGAGATCCCATATAAGACCCTATCTGGGATATGGCATTGGTATGATTCTATGTGTATATGATTCATGAGTATCCTTTAGTATTCCAAGTGGTTCAACGGGTAATTCAAAGATTATGTCAAAGATGTGAAAAGTTATTATTATGTTATGAAGTGGTACAGGTACGTACGCAAATTTTATGAATAATGATCTCGGTTTAAGATGCATTACTAGTAATGATGCAAAAGAGTAAGATATGTCTATGATCACTTGATGATTTTGTACTAATTTACATTATGTTATGTGTATGTTATGGTATGTTTAAAGTTTATTATTATTTACATGCTAACTTACTAAGCTTAAAGCTTACCCCCTTCCTCTTCATCTCATATAGTGTCGCCAAGCTAGTTCGGGGATCAGAACTCGTCGGAGCATTGGTCACACTATCAACTTGATCATTTGGGTATAATTGGTTTAGATATTTTGAATATGGCATGTATAGGGTCTTGGTCTTTTTGTGATATGTGTGTCATTAATGATTTGGTCAAATGTGTTGGCTTGTAATGGTAATTGATTCATTTTGTAAATGGCCATTTGGTATTGGCTAATATTGGTTAAGTATATATACATATGATGATGTCTTTCATGGATGTGGTTATTGCATGATTTGTGATGATAAGTATGAGATGTTGTAGGTGATAGAAAATAGCATGTAATTGATGTGTGAATGTTTTGGTTGTGGCTGAATTGGTTATGTGTGTATATGTTTGGATTGGTGAGGTTTGATGTTGTGTAGGTTGGTGCAAGTAAGGGTGGCAAAAAGGTTTGGCAAATAGCCGTATTTTTGTCCACAAGGGTAGACACACGGGCATGTGTCTAGGCCGTGTGTGACACACGGCTTGCCCTATGGGTGTGTGATCTGGCCGTATGTCCCCTGTATTGTAAATTTTAGCTTCGAAATGGCCACACGGGCAGAGATACGACGATATGTCTCAGCTGTGTGAAGGACACGTCCCAGGGACATGGGCGTGTGCCTAGGGCGTGTGAAGTTTGCACCTATTTTAGGAAAAATTATGAAAATTAAATTGCCCACACAGCCTAGCACACGGGCGTGTGACTTGGCCTTGTGATCCTAATTTGTTGATGACGTCATAAACAGAGAGTTACACAGGTTGAGGACGCGGGTGTGTCCCAAGCTATACGGGCGTGTGTGACCACACGGCCTACCCACACAGACGTGTGACCCTCTAAAGCATGAAAATTTTCTAGGTGTTGTAAAAATTTCAAAAGTTCTCGATTCAATCCCGAACCACTCCCAATGTATGTTTTGGGCCTCGTAGGCCTGTATAATGGACGATATGCATCTGTATGAATGGTTTTAAATTGAGAGCATTTTCATGTCTTGGTTTTGTATGATTGCTCGTGTTTAAGTTTGGTAACGCCTCGTACTCTGTTTCGGCGTTGAATACATGTATGGGGTGTTACATACGATATGTATAAAATATGTGTATGATATGCATATGTGTGGGGTGGGATATGTTTGACGAAAGAAGTGTATATGACAGTACTTACTACAAAAATATCAACTAAACTGCAACACTATATGTATGGCAGCTCCGCTGCAATTATATAAGTGGCATACCACCACATATTGGTATGGTTGGATTGATGGACTCATGTAGTCCAATATGGTGTGATTGGCTGGACGGAGATGATGTGTAGCGGATGGGGGTAGGATATAATTTGCATAATATGATTTGATATGATATGTACGATATGATTTAGTATGTTATGCTACAGTATGATAAGTGAATATCTGCATGGATTCCAATAAGATATGAATTAGTTGAAATAAATGCATTAAATGATATTCTGTTATAATATTGAAAAATATGAAAATGTATGTTTTGGAATTATGGGTTGAATCACACATTGGGCTATAAGCTCATGCTCTTATACGATTTGTTTCAGGTAATCCTCCAACTTAACATTAGATGGCATCACGGAAGACTTGGGTTCACATTTTTTATTTCATGGTTTTATACTATTTGATTTAAATCGAACATTTCAAACTTTATTATGGTTTGTTTAACTTTTGTACATTTTATGATTTGTTTAGATCATTAGAACTAAATGGTTTATTACGCTAAAGCTCAAAATGATTAACAATCCAACTTAGGGCAACTAAATATTACTCCGATTTTTCAAACTATAAGTTTTAAGTATTTTCCATTACAAACTAAATTTAAGGATTTCACTAAAAATAATTTTGGTACGCTATGATTATAGGTGAATTAGTTTGAACTATTGAAATGATTAATATGTTTTACAAAAGACCGAGATGATGGAATTTACAACCCCTAGAATTGGTTTTTCTCCAAAACAAGAAATAGTTTTATTTTGTCTAACAATGTAACATTCATAATCCGACCATAACATCTAGGTCGGATTAGAGGTGTTCAATTTCCATGACAACTAATAGTGTTTATGACTTTCTCCAAACAACTTTTGAAGCCTACTTTAACACCACTTGAAAAAACACTCATCAGTTTGTTGCAAGTTTAGTCTAACTATTCAATGAAGTGTTCAGTCAAAGTATTGATCAGACAATGAAACAAAAACAAAAAACAAAGAAAGTAAAGAGATATTCACACCCAAGCATTTATTAACGTGGTTCAGAAACGATCCTACGCTATAAAGTCTCGCTTAGTGAATGATTTTTATTCAACAATCTCACTTATTGGTTCAAGCTTAGTCTACCCTTACACAAAGAAGTAATTGTAGTCCTAACACTGACCCTAATTGTTACAAATCACTCACCCCAAAAGCCTTTCTTACATCAAATATAAACTCTCCTATAAAAGCCTAACATAAGAGTGCAAAAATACCAGTAAAAAAAACAAAAAACTAGCTCAAAGAACTCCAAAGGCACCTTCAAATGTGATGTATAATAACATATTTATCGGCTTCACAGGAAACAAGGATAAGCTTAAATAAATTAAGACTAACTTGACTTCTTATAGGCCACATCTACTAAAAAATATTTATTAATGAAGTCCTAAGTTAAGTGGAAAAAACTATTGGAAAAAAATAGATTTTTGTAAGCTTTGAGGCATATTCTCGATTTGTAAATGTGAATATTTGAATCATAAAATTATAGTTTTATATTCTACCCCATGAAACCTTTACAACGGTATATCATATGCTCAAAATGGTTGAATGATGAATGAGAAATTGACGCTCAAAATAAGTCACTTGTGAATTATGTTGAGGAAAATGAAAAGCTTAGTTCCACATTGGTTAGATATCAAGTGTGGAATATGTTTATATATATGAAGCAACTTAGTGGTTATTGAATGACTAAGCTAATGCTCTCCTCGCGTGTAAGGGGTGCACATCCAAACCTGCTAAGGTTGGGGGCACACCCACACGACGTGGGTGACTCTAAATGTCTAGACTGCAGATATTTCCAAACGAAAAATGAAAGCAAATGGAACAGTTGATAAGTACAAAAGAAAATTGGTTATAAAATGTTATAGACAAAAGGAAGACCTTAACTACTTTGATACTTTTCTCCAGTATCCAGAATAACTTTTATAAGGATGATACTTGCAATTGCCGCCTTAAGGAATCCTGAAAACAACTTTCCTAAATAGAGATCTGGATAAAAAGATTTACATGGAACAACCTAAAGGTTATGTAGTTCCAGGACAAGAAAGGAAAGTTTGTAAATTGGTGAAGTCTTTGTGTGGACTTAAGAAAACACTAAAGCAATGGCATGAAAAGTTAGATAATGTCATGATGACAAATGGATTTAAGATTTATGAGTGTGACAAATGTGTGTATGTCAAAACTACCGACATTGGATGTATAATCCTATGATTATATGTTGATGACATACTCATTGTTGGAAGTAATAATGAAATGGTAAAATGTACCAAAGACATGTTAAATTCAAGATTTGACATGAAAGATATAGGACTAACTAATGTGATTTTTTGCATCCAAATCAAAAGGTCATATGAAAGTCTCATATTGACTCAGTCACACTATATGGACAAAATTATTGGGAAATTTAGCAAGGATGATTCTGGTATAGCCAGAACTTCAATAGATACGAGCCAACATCTGTCCAAAAAAAAAGGTGAAAGTATTAACCAAGTGGAATATGCAAAGGTCATAGGCAATCTAATGTACCTTCTGAGTTGTACTAGACCATATATTGCTTTCACTATGAGTAGTTTAAACAGATTCACAAGAAATCTAGGGGAAAACCACTGAAAAAAATTATGAGGGTACTGAGATATTTAAGATATACTCGGGCTACAGGCTACATTATTCCAGAGATTCTACTGTTTTAAAAGGCTTCTCCGATGTCAGTTGGATATCTAATATTTGAGATACCAAAGGTACAAGTAGATATGTTTATACATTGGGAGGATGAGCTGTGTCATGGAAATCCTCAAAACAAACGATTATAGCTAGATCCATAATGGAATCTGAATTTCTAACCCTAGACAAAATTGGAAAAGAGGCTAAATGGCTTCGAAACTTCTTGGAGGATATTCCTGACTGACCAAAGTCTGTGCCCACAATATGCATATATTGTGATAACCAAGCAACAATTTGTAGAGTACAGAACGTAATGTATAATGGTAAGTCGAGACATATGCATTGTCGACACAATACCATCAGAGAATTGATCTCAAATGGAGTTATCTCTATTGGTTTTGTAAAATCAAAAGATAACTTTGTAGATCCATTAACTAAATGCTTAAATTGAGATCAGGTTGATAAAACATCGAAAGGAATAAGACTAAAACCCATGAAAATTAAAAACGTTATGTGAAGAAAACCCAACCTAGTTGACTTGCGATCCCAAGATTTAGGTTCAAAGGGACAACCTACTTATATAAACCTTGTGAGGTCATTGTGGAGGTTCTTATCCTACGTTCGTTCCTATGCTATAAACAGTGATTAAAAGTGGTACAAGTTAAATAATATTTTTAATGACCATTGTGTGTTTTGGTGAGCTGAGCAACATAAGTCACCTATGTGAGAGTGAAGTGGGGCTGCTTCAAGGAGAATACTGAGGCATAGTGCTTTCAAACTCTTGTAGAAACAGGAGATGTTCACGGCCATATGAACATACCTATGACAATTAAAACCTTACTAGGGAGGTAGTTGTGTGAGGTATATCATCATTTACACAAAGGACAAAATAGTTCAAGGATATCGCGTCTACTAGTTAGCTAGTAAAGTAAATATACTTTCACAATGGAAGGTTTAAGGGTTGATGCCAACCTATCCTATGCAACTATCGATCGTAGATTCTATCACCATATTGAGTTAATGTTTTTCATTATAACTATCAATTTCATTCATGTGGGGGATTGTTAGAAAAAAATAATTTTTTGGAAGTTTTGGGGCATATTCTTGATTGGTAAAGGTGGAGATTTGAATCATAAAATTATGGTTTTATATTCTACCCCATGAGACCTTTACAATGATATGTCATATGCTCAAAATGGTTGAGTTATGAATGAGAAATTGATGCTCAAAGTAAGTCACTTGTGAAGAGGAAACTGGAAAGCTTAGTTCAACATTGGTTAGATATCAAGTGTGAAATATGTTTATATATATGAACCAACTTGGTGGTTATTAAATAACTAAGCTAATGCTCTCCCTCGCTTGCAGGGGGTGCAAATCCAAATACGCCAGGGTTGGGGGCGCACTTGCACAACGTACCAATATGTAATTTTATTTTTCCTCAGCAGAGCTTACCTCTTCAAATTATGTTTGGAATTAAAAGGACAAATATTAAATTGAGTTTAATGGCTCTTTTAATTCAGACATTAATTTGGATTTTTAAGGGCTTTTTAATTCACAGACATCAATGGCTCCATTAGTTAAAAAGAAATTTCCAAAAGTTCTTTCATTTTAAATATTTTATTCAAATCAAAATAATCTGTAGGAAAAAAATACACTGAACTTTACTCTATTTTTCCTACAAAAATTTTGAGATTTTTTCCTTGCATATTTCGAACCTGTTTTTGATGATAGAAAAAAGTTAGGCTATAGTTCATTGATCACTACAGTCATGCTGCTATCGTGCTCATTTTATTATTGTATCCTAGGAGACAGTCAACCAACATTTACCTAGCACCAAAGGAGCGGCGAATCTGTCTTAAGGAAACTGTGAAAACATGTCTCAACTACGAGTCGGATTTCTGCCTACCTACGAGTATACAATTTCGATCCAATTTTATTTCCAATTTTTGTTTTTGAGATTATATATATATACATCTATATTGTTCTGGCTAGATTTTGTGATTTAAATCATTATTTTGCATTGCTGTTTATTTCACTAACATATTTGCAGCAGAAACCTCCTTGAAAATAGCCAGAGAGCACATCTTTGAGATTGAGAAAAACTCTCACCTTTTTCCGAGTCAAACTCTTCAACACAATTAAACTCTTCGCAAATACACACCACTTTAATTTCAACTTTAACGACTGGATGAGGACGTCCAAGAAGTCAAATACTTTGACTATCTCGTGTCTTAACTGACCAAATCTTTAATTGAGTAGGTAACTGAACAGACATTGCTAGACAACCTTTTAACTCTAGCAGATTTAAAGAAATGAAAATTCATGATTCATTTAATCTTCTTATCCGGTACATGGTTTAAACTTTCTGTTGTTCAAAAATCACCAATCATCATATATTTAAAGAAATGAAAAATCATGGTTAATTTAAGCAGTAAATTCAAGTAAAATCTATATATCTATATGATACGGGATGAGTAATGACATTCTTTTTGGATGCAAAGTTAAGTAGACATCATAACATATAAACATGGTTAATACTTCGTATAAACAAGATTGAAACTATGAAAAAACAAAAGGTTTTTATTAGTTTTAAAAAATGATTAAAAAATTGTCATCCATGTTTTCATTGTCTAAGAAAACATTGGTAAGTCTCTCTTGAACAAAATGAAAAATATATGTCCAAGTTCATCAGATTAAATATAAAAATTAAATTATTTTTATATCCTTTCGTAGTGTTTTATATCATTAATATTTTAATTATTCAACTATCATATTTTATGTTTTATTTATGTAGATAAATTAAAAATGTTTAACTATCCGCTTTATGTAAAAAAAAATTTCAACCATTAAATATATATTAGTATAGATAATATTTTAGAATGATATGATATATATCAAATTGATTCAAATTTTTATATATATGACAAATACAAATATCTTAAATTTCAATGATTAAATTTTTAAAATGTTAATCAAATAACAAATTATGAAAGGAAGTAAAATTATTTTGATTTTACAACAATATGAATGAATTTTTTCCCATAACCATAAAATGGTGTAAAACTATTAGATGAAAATTTACTGCGAAAGAGCTATGTTTTAGGTGAAAGTAAATATATGAGCGTAGGATAGGTATAGTTGTTTGATATTATTATTCACAAAGTATATAATTTGTTTTTAAAAAATATATTTAATATTTATATATTTTCATAATTAAAATTTAAATAAAAATTAAACTCAACAAAAAAAATTTTGCTGGAGAGAAAAAATTATTCCAAACTGTGTTTTCAAGTAAATAATTAAAAAAATTATAATTTCAATTTTTTCTATTATCTTTAAATTTTAATTTTATTCCTTTTATATTAATTTAACAAAATTTCATCACTCCATTTTTTAATTTTTATAGGAAAAAAAAGGTAACAAAATTTGATTATAAGAAACTAATTTAGATCTAAAATAAAGTAAATTGTATTTGCATATTTAAAATGAATAAACATTTTAAAATTTATTATAATGTTGGAGAATGACATAGTGATTAGGTCCTTGAGTTTGCGGGGAAATGAATTATTAGCACATGGCTGACACGACGTCCGTCAATTCTTTGTCGGTTTTTTATTTCGGCAGTTGGACAAATGCTGTGGGATTCACTCCACCTTTCATATTTTCGGGTTATTTTCAAGCAATCCTTTTCTAGCTATTGATGTTATTTTATTGGAGCAATAATAAAGAAAAAAAAGGGATCATGCGGTTAAGTCTTTCTGTTTATGGAATGGTAAAAGATTATTGGTAAATTTAGGTATCTTAAAAAAATGTTTAATATATTATTTTGGTATTTAAAAAATTTGTTTATGCTTAAAAATAAAAATATCCAAGATACAGTATAATCAAAACAAATAAAGAAATTCTTTATAACTTCTTAAGAAATCAATTGAGAATTTTCAATCTTGACGGGAATTTGCTTCTAAGCTGACTTCAATAGTGTTTTTCAAGTTATTTTCTTAAATGTTCTTCGGCAGCTCTCTCCCATCTTCTTATTTTTGTCAAATATATGTCTTAAAATGCCCGAAAAACTTAAATATCATGATTTTTTTTACAGTTTTGTCTGTAATCCTGTGAAATCGACATGACCTACCCCACACTTGTCTGGGTCAAATGGCCGTGTGGAATGGTTTAGCCCATGTGGCTCTTGTAGCTTGCTCCGATGATTCAGTTTTCGTTCGTTTTTCATTTATTTTGCTCCCAAATGCTCTATTAAGCATTAAAATATAAATTTAAAAGATTAAGAGCATAAAATTCACTATTAACATCGGATGATCACCCAAAAACATATTAAGAATGAGGTTAAAATATGTTACTTTTCGCGTTTATCATTATTATATCAAATAAATACTTGACAAGGTAACAAGTATATCAAGCACTTAAAATTATTGGATAAGCTAGCATGTGACAATAATAAAAAGTGAACTCAAAATTTAAATTGGTTGATTAATGCGACTATACTAAAAAGAATAAAATGTAACACCCTATACCTGACCTAGATGTTAAGACCAAGTCTAGAGGCTACATTAAAATGTTTAAGGTAAAATCCAACCTTTAAATCTTTTAAAATTTGTCATACAGAAAACATTTAACCGGTTAAGCCAACATGGAAATCCGAGCTTACAAAGCATAGTCTGAAATAAAACATATGTTACTTCAAATTTCTTGCAATTCAGTCAAAAAATAGAGTAAGCTTATAACTCAATATGTGTAGCCGATATATAGGCAAGACAACAATATAGATATAACAGTAGTTGCCCAAATCCAGATACATAATCAGAAACAGATGATAATTAGTGTTATCATAACAGTTCAAATAATATGCAGAACAGACCAGAATCAGATACAGTTTCTTACCCTATTCGCTACACAATATATAGGGTATCAAGTACTCATCCAGGCTTACACACCAATCAGTGTTGGTATGACACATTTCAGAGTGATTACAGACTAGCTATAGATCAATATGTGATAAACCGCCAGAATCAGATACAAAATCGTGGCTTAGCCACTCAATTCGGCAGATCATTAAACTGCCAACACTTTCTTCTTTATACCATTCTTATCCAATGCAGATGCAGATTATAGATATCAAATATTAAGGGTGTATACAATTATTCAATTACAATTCACAATCAGATAATACTGATCATTATTATTTAACAGTTATTGCATCAATTATACGTACAGATAATTGATTATTCAACCTTAGAATATTGGATATCAAGTTATACATTCTAGTTCAGATCATACAGACCCTATAGAAGGCTTACGTTTGATTCAAAAAACGCTTATGACCCTAGAGAAAATTTCAGTATTTTGACCCACATGACTATGGGGATTCACACGGCCTAACACACGGTCGTGTGGCTCAAAATAGTGAGTTACACAATCTGGCATACAGCCAAGTACATAGCCGTGTGACCCCTCACACAGTCTGGACACACGTTCGTGTCCTTGATCCATGTGACCTTAAATCCAAAATAATAAGTTACATGGCCTGGACACACGCCCATATCCTAGCCCGTGTGACCCAAAACATAAACAGTGAGTTACACAGCCTGGACACATGCCCGTGTGGCTCACACGGAGCTTCGACAACCATGTTTTTTGGCATTCAAAAATCGCAGGAAATCGAGTTTTCGGTACACACCTAATGTAGTTTAGACGTAGAAGTAACAAAAATGTATCCAAAACCTAATATCGCACAACCAACGACCAATTCAACAGTTAATTCGCAACAAACACTAAGATTAACGTATAACCTAAACTTAAGTCGAAAGCTTTGACAAAAATCTTGATTCGATAAATCACACGTTACCTCGTACGTAGCAGTGAATTGTGAAACTAATGTTTTGGAGGAACGTCTCTCGTAAGATATTCACCTAGAAGGAAAACAAATTGAACATTCAAACAAAAAATTCAAGTAGAAAACCATTTCATAACGAGAATTAACCGAAAACAAGTGAAACATGCAGAAACAACAATAAACTACAACCAACTTACACAAAAACCTTCCATTTGACGCAATGAACAAACTAGGGCCCTCAATTACAACCAACAGTAAGATTACAACAGCACTTAAATGAAAGAAAGAAACAGAAAAAAAAAAGAAGAAGGAAGAAGAGAACGTCAACTTTTAACTAAATAAAAAATAAAAATAAATAAAAATATTTACTCAAAGCGTAAAAATATTTCTTGAATACAAGTATAGGGACTTGAACACAAAATTAAAAAATATACAAAAGTTTAACCATCGAACCAGCATGCTCATTCTTGACACAAATTCACACATAAATAAGCTTAAGCCCAACGTTAAAGGATAAGGTTCAAGTCAAACAAAATAAAAAAATTTCTAAAAGTAATATTTGAACCCTTGACCTCTAATACACAAGTAAAACACTTAGCCACAAATACATAGACTTAATTATTAATAGAGTTTATCAAAAAATTGTTCAAAATTTGGGGTGTTACATTAAATGTGATTTTAGTAAGCTTGAATTCTAATTTTACAATTCTAATGAAAATAAAAATCATTAGGTCACTTTTAATTTGGACAATATTGATATAATTATTCTTATTATATATGTGTGTCGTTTATATTATCCAACACCTCATACTTATGGTTGACTCCTAATCTTGGAAGTGGCTCAGTCGTGACACACCCCTACAATCGATGATCTTCTCCTCCTTCAAAAGGTTTCTATTAGGCATGCATGGGAAAGGTTAATCCTCTAAACAAGGTGTACTTTCTAACCCAAAGTTTGGCAGTGCTTCAAGCCTTCCTCCCTAGAACCACCTCTACATTGTTTTCTTTTGTGTTTTAAGTCTACAATTACTTCTCTTTTACTAATTTTGTATTTTTTTTTGTTTCCCTTGTTGGGTTTACTCCATTGAGTTTGGATTTGTTCATAGGAAGAGCTAGTGGAAAGATGTTGTTCTTTATGGATGAATATAAATTTTGTATCTATATTAGAATATTACTTATCCTATTTTTATTTTTTTAATAATTTTTTAAGAAAAAATATTGTAATATATTCACTTTAAATAATATTTGGAGTTTTGAAACTAATTTAATTATTTTTCTCTTGGTACTAGATTTCGAATCAAGAAGGAAAAAGAATGTTAAACAACAAGTTAAAGAAAAAAAATTAATATTGGTGAACTGAGATAGGGTTGAATACTTTCAATTTAATCTAAGTTGGGTTTGAATAAAATATTTAATCTATATTTTAAGATAGGCTAGGCCTAGGAAAAAAATCTTAAGAAATATCTTATATAGGCTCAGTATGAATCAAACACACCTGACCCATGAACAACTATATTCTAACCCTTATAAAGGCTTGTAACCTACATTCTATCAATGGATGCTTGATGTTTTCAAAGAAAAATGAATTAACAAAATGGTATGTGTTATACAATAACAAAATAAAATAACACTAAAAAGTAAACAATAGATCAAATCAACAGAGAATTTGTAATAGTCCAATTTCAGTGAAATCGGAATAGGGGTTTTAGGACCACAAATCCGAGTCCGAAAAATGAAATTATTTAAATTTCATAAAATGATAGGTATTATAACAGGAATATTTCATGAAATTTTTTATCGACAAATTTTATCAATTATGTGTCTAATTGAAAAAATGACTAAATTGAATAAAATGTCAAAGTTGAATTCTAGTAGTTATAAGGATTAAATAGCTATAGAATTAAAAATGAGAAGTCCTTATATGGCAATTACACCATTGATGAAAAACATGTAGATATTTTTAATGAGTCATCCATGGAAAAATTGGAAAAGGTTAAGGACTAAATTAGAAATTAAATTAAATAAAGTATGATAAATGATTAAATAGAATTAAATCCATTTTATATCCTCTTTTTCTTCATAAAATACATGGAAATCCTAGGAGAGAGAAAGGAAATTTCTCAAGCTTGATTTGGTAAGTTCCATGTCCCGTTTTTAGTGATTTTTATATTTTCGAGATCGGGAAAGCTTAATTTCTTTATTTGGGTGATTAAATTGAAAGAAAATAAAAGTTTAGAAAATTACCCATGGATGAATATGTTGTAAATTGAAAGTTTTTTTTATAGAAAACGAAAGATTATTGATAGATAAATCACTTTTACAATGTGATTTTTAGTGAAAACAAGTGTAGGGACTAAATTGCATAGTGAAATTCTTGGAAAAATTCTAAAAATCATGAAATACATGTGCTGTAAAAGTTATATTGAAAATTTGAATAAGCTTGGAATAAGGAGTAAATTGCATGAATTTCAATTTCCGAGCCTAGGGACGAAATTGGAATTAATCAAAAGTTTAGGGGCTAAATGTTACTTTTGCCTAAAATGTGAAGTGGGCTTGATTGAATGTAAAAATCATAGAATTGATGATTAAATTTATTTATATAGATCCGGAAGTGTCGAACAAAGAAAAAGATCGAGGGAAAGAAAAAGTTTCGGATTAGTAGATACAATCAATTGTCGAGGTAAGTTCGTATAAGTAAACTAAGCATGTAAATGTGTTGAATTGATTGTTGAATATTGTGCATTATGATTTTTAATTGGTATGTACATGTAATAAATAAATCTTGATTTTTGACTACATGTAAATGATGAAATATTACATGAATCCGTTTGAACATTGATTTCCGATTGGACAGGTGATTACCGTGTATATGAGATCCTGCATATGTTGCAGTAAAGGTTATTCCGAAAGGGATAATCTTTTGATCTCATTATGAAAAGGAACATAACCCGAAAGGGTGATACTTGAAATTAATTTATATACCCAAATGGTACAACTTGAAATGGTTGAAATGGATGGTATATATTTATAAGTTTTCATGCAGGAAAATGGTTAAGCTTGGGTGATAAATAGGGCTAGGAAATGGCCTTATTTCATCCACACGGGCATGTGTCTAGACCGTATGTGACACACGGACAGCCCACAGGCGTGTGAAATGACTATGTGTCCCCTGCATCTTTAAATATGAAGTCAGGATAGTACACGGGTAAAAGACAGGCCGTGTGTCTTGGCCGTGTGAAAGACACGGGTTTCAAGCATGGTCGTGTGTCAAAACCATATAAAAATGGCTTTAAAATGGTGAAAAATCAGTGTACCACACGACCTAGCCACATGGGTGTGTGCCCAGGCCGTGTGCCCCTCTGATACTTAAGAAATTGCAAGTCAGAATTCCACACGGGCTGGCCATACAGCCATGGGTTCCCCATGGGCTGGCCACACGGGTGTATGCCCCTATCTTCAAGGAAAAATTTTCAAAGTTGTCGGTTTAGTCCCGAACCATTTCTAAAGAATATATTGGGCCCCGTAGGCCCATATTTGGGACTTTAAGTTGAATATTTGAAAAAATTTGATTTGAAATGCATATTTATAACTCGGTATTGTATAAATGTTAGTGTATAAATCTGATAATACCTCATAACCCTATTCTGGTGACGGATACGGGTTAGGGGTGTTACATTTATTGGTATCAGAGCTACGATTTAGCCGATTCTCGGACTAACATAGCAAGTGTGGATTTAGCTATACGTGCCATTATATAATTCATGATAGTGTGATATCTCCTGATCATTTTAAATGTGTTTTTAATATAGTAAATGTCTTCTAACCAAGCAAGAGCAGAATCTAAGGAAGCTGAGAGTGCTTCTCAAGCTTCCGTACTATGAGTTATAAATGGTAGTAGTAGTAGAAGGTCCGAATCAGAGGGCCGAAGTGAATATACTCAAGAGGCTTTCTTTGAAATGTTGGATAAATGGTTTCCTAAATATTTGAGAAGAAATTCAATTGCTTTCCAATCACAACCTCCTTCACCAAATACTTAGACTGTTCTTGAGAGACCATCGGGTACTGAAACTATTAGAATTGGTAAGGCTCCAGTGGATAAACTCAGTAAATATGGAGCTAAGGAATTTAGAGCTACAATCGAAAATGATCCTAAAAAAGCTGAATTCTGGCTGGAAAATACTACCCGAGTGTTGGACGAATTATCATGTACTCCAGCTGAATGCTTGGGAAAATAGTAAGTTCAGTGGTACCAAAAGAAAATATTACTTGGGAATTCTTTTAATCTAAGTTCAGAAAGAAATATATTAGTCAAAAATTCTTAGATTAGAAAAGGAAAGAATTTCTAGAATTAAAGCAAGGGAACATGTCCATTGCGGAATATGAAAGAGAGTTTCTTCGGTTAAGCCAATATGCTAGTGAATGGGTCCAAACAGAGACAGAAATGTGTAAATGTTTCGAGGAAGGATTAAATGAAAATATAAAATTACTAATTGGTATTTTGGAAATAAGAGAGTTTGCAGCACTTGCTGATCGTGCAAAGAAAGCTAAGGAGTTAAGTAAAGAAAAGAAGAAGGCAAACGTAGAAGCCCGATTCTTTGGGAAAAGACCGATTAGTAGGTCTCAATCATTTTCTTCAAAGAAATCAAAGAGGTGTCAAGAAGGATCTACTACTTCAGCTGGGTATTCCGGTAAACAGCGTAGTTTTCAATGCTTTAATCCCAAGTCTTCGTCACCGTCAGTGACTAGTGTTGGGAGTGTGGGAAACGTGAAGCTAAAATGTAAACATTGTAACAAATTTCATCATGGGGAATGTCGGATGAAAATCGTTGCATGTTACAAATGTGGTTCATTTGATCATTTCTTGAAAGATTGTCCAGAATTAGTAGAAAGAGATACTGAACAGACTCCAAAACTAGGTAGCACTGCTTCAAGGGGCAGACCACCTAGACACCCTGAAAATGTTAGTGGTAGCCGAAGCACTACAAAAGATTCAAATGTTAAATCTGAGGCCCGAGCTCCTGCAAGAACATATGCCATAAGAGTCCGAGAAGATATTTCAGCGTCAGATGTCATTACTGGTACTTTTTCTTTATTAGGTACTGATATTATTGCTGTAATTGATCCTTGTTCCACCCACTCGTATATATGCACAAATTTAGTAGATGTTAAAAATTTACCTGTTGAATTCACTGAATTTGTGGTGGAAGTTTCAAATCCTTTGGGTCAATATATAAAGGTGAATAAAGTTTGTAAATACTATCCACTTATGGTAAAGGGTAAATGTTTCTTGGTTGATTTAATACTACTACCTTTTGATGAATTCGATGTGATATTGGGAATAGATTGGTTAACCCAACATGATGTAGTGGTTAATTGTAAGCAGAAGTATATTGTGTTGAAATGTCAAGACGGTGAGTTACTTTATGTTGAATTTGACAAGCTAGATGGACTATTTAATATGATTTCAGCAATAGCAGCATAGAAATGTATGAGGAAGGGGTATGATACTTATCTTGCTTATGTGTTGGTTACTAAGGTAACCGAGTCAAAGATTCAATCCGTGCCAGTCATATGTGAGTTTCCAAACGTGTTTTCAGAAGAATTGTCTAGCTTACCACCTGTCAAAGAAGTGGAATTCTCTATAGATTTAATTCCGGGAACAACACCAATATCGATAGCACCTTATCGAATGGCTCTTGCCGAGTTAAAAGAGTTGAAGGCGCAGTTACAAGAATTAATTGACAGGGTTTTTGCTCGACCTAGTTTCTCACCATTGGGTGCTCCGGTGTTATTTGTGAAGAAGAAAGATGGATATTTGAGGTTTTGTATTGATTACCGGTAACTCAACAAAGTCACTATAAAGAATAAATATCCACTACCTTGAGTTGATGACTTATTTGATCAGTTGAAGGGAGCTACTGTATTTTCAAAGATTGATCTTCGTTCGGGTTATTACCAGCTCTGGGTGAAGGATTTAGATGTTCCAAATACAGTTTTCAGAACTAGATATGGCCATTACAAATTCTTGGTGATGCCATTTGGATTAACAAATGCACCAGCAGTGTTTATGGATTTAATGAACAGGATTTTCAGACCATACCTAGACAGGTTTGTCATGGTATTCATAAATGATATTTTAGTTTATTCTCAAAGTAAAGATGAACATGTTGAACATTTGAGGATTGTGTTGAAAACTTTACGGGAAAAACAATTGTATGCCAAGTTTAGTAAATGTGAATTTTGGCTACGAGAAGTTAGCTTTCTTGGTCATATTGTATCTGTTGAAGGTATCAGGGTTGATCCGAACAAAATTTTAGCAATTATTAATTGGAGTCCACCAAAGAACGTGTCAAAGGTTAGAAGTTTTCTAGGTCTAGCCGGATATTATCGAAGGTTTGTTAAAGGATTTTCAATGATTGCTTCTCCGATAACTCGTTTGTTGCAGAAAGATGTAAAATTCGAGTGGAATGATAAATGTCAGCAAAGTTTTGATAAACTGAAGACTTTGTTGACTGAAGCACCTGTGTTGGTGCAACCTGAATCGGGTAAGGAATTTGAAATTTATAGTGATGCATCTTTAAATGGTTTATGTTGTGTTTTGATGCAAGAAGGTAAAGTGGTTGCCTATGCTTCAAGACAACTTAAACCACATGAAAGAAATTACCCGATACATGATCTTGAGCTGGCAGCCATATTCTTTGCATTGAAAATATGGCGGCATTATTTATATGGTGAAAAATGTCATATTTACACTGACCATAAAAGTCTGAAGTATTTAATGACATAGATAGACTTGAATTTGAGGCAACGTAGGTGGCTCGAGTTAATAAAGGATTATGATTTGATTATTGACTATCATTCGAGAAAGGCTAATGTTGTGGCGGATGCACTAAGCAAGAAATCTTTGTTTACTTTAAGAGCAATGAACACCGGGTTATCTTTGTCAGATGATGGTTCGGTTGTAGCTGAATTGAAAGCTAGACCGACATTTATGCAACAAATTTATGAAGCACAGAAGAGTAACAATGAGTTACAAGTTAAACGGGAACAATGTCAAAAGAATTCTGATTCAGAGTTTCAAATTGGGTCTGATGATTGCTTGTTATTTAAAAATAGAAAATGTGTTCTGAAAAACTCAGAACGGGTACAAAAGATTTTGTATGAAGCTCATAATGGTACAATGTCAGTTTATCCCGGTAGTAATAAAATGTATATTGATTTGAAAAAGATGTACTGGTGGCCGGGAATGAAAAGAGATATTTCTGAATTCGTAGTCAAATGTTTAATATGTCAATAAGTGAAAGCTGAGCATTAGGTGCCTTCGGGGTTATTACAGCAAATCAATATACCGGAGTGGAAATGGGAAAGGATTACCGTGGACTTTGTAATGAGATTGCCTATGTCACCAAGAAAGTAAGATGCCATTTGGGTAGTTGTTGACAGGTTAACAAAATCAGCAGATTTTATACCAGTACGTATGAACTTTTCATTGGATAAATTAGCCGAATCGAATGTCTCTGAAATTATTAGATTACATGGTGTACAAGTTTCTATTGTTTCTGATAGAGATCATCGGTTTACATTCCGATTTTGGTATAAATTGCAAGTAGCACTGGGAACACAGTTGCATTTTAGTACTACATTCCATCCTCAAACTGATAGTCAATCAGAACGGGTGATCTAGATCTTAGTAGTTATGTTACGGTGTTATGTGCTTGAATTTGAAGCTAATTGGGAAAGGTATTTACCTCTGATTGAATTTGCCTATAATAATAACTACCAATTTAGTATTAAAATGGCACCGTATGAAGCTTTATATGGTCGGAAATGTAAAACACCATTGTACTAGACAGAGTTTAGTGAAAAGAAGATTCATGGCATTGATTTAATTCAAGAAATCGAAAAAAAGATAAAGGTGATACAAGACAGCCTGAAAGTAGCTTCAGACAGACAAAAGTCTTATGCTGATCTTAAAAGAAAGGAAATTGAGTTTAAGATTGGTGATAAGGTATTCTTGAAAGTGTCACCCTGGAAGAAAGTTCTCCGGTTTGACCGTAAAGGAAAATTAAGTCCTCAGTTTATTGGACCATATGAGATCATTGAAAGAATTGGACTGGTAGCTTATCAGTTAGCATTACTGCCAGAACTTGAAAGAATTCACAATGTTTTTCATGTGTCAATGTTAAGACGATATCGATCAGATCCATCACATGTTATCTCTCCAATAGAACTAGAAATTCAGCCCGACATGACATATAGTGAGGAACCAATTAAGATATTAGCACGGGAAACAAAAGAATTGAGAAATAAAAAGATAGCATTGGTAAAGGTTCTTTGGCAAAAATATGGAATTGAATAAGCTACTTGGGAACCTGAAGATATCATGAAAAGGCAGTACCTGAATCTCTTTACTGGTAAGATTTTTGAGGACGAAAATCCTTAAGGGGGAGAGTTGTAACAACCCAATTTCAGTGAAATCGAATAGTGGTTTCGGAACCACAAATTCGAGTCCGAAAAATGAAATTATTTAAATTTCATAAAATGATAGGTATTATGATAGGAATATTGCATGAAAATTTTTATCGAAAAATTTTATCAATTATGTGTCTAATTGCAAAGAATAAAATGTCAAAGTTGAATTCTAGTAGTTATAAGGATTAAATAGCTATAGAATTAAAAATGAGAAGTCCTTATATGGCAATTACACCATTGATGAAAAACATATAGATATTTTTAATGAGTCATCCATGGAAAAATTGAAAAAGGTTAAGGACTAAATTAGAAATTAAATTAAATAAAGTATGATAAATGATTAAATAGAATTAAATCCATTTTATATCCTCTTTTTCTTCATAAAATACATGGAAATCCTAGGAGAGAGAAAGGAAATTTCTCAAGCTTGATTTGGTAAGTTCTATGTCCCGTTTTTAGTGATTTTTATATTTTCGAGATTGGGGAAAGCTTAATTTCTTTATTTGGGCGATTAAATTGAAAGAAAATCAAAGTTTAAAAAACTATCCATGGATGAGTATGCTGTAAATTGAAAGTTTTGATAGAAAATGAAAGATTATTGATAGATAAATCACTTTTACAAGGTGATTTTTAGTGAAAACAAGTATTGCAAAGTAGTGAAATTCTTGGAAAAATTCTAAAAATTATGAAATACATGTGCTGTAAAAGTTATATTGAAATTTTGAATAAGCTTGGAATAAGGAGTAAATTGCATGAATTTCAATTTCCGAGCCTAGGGACGAAATTGGAATTAATCAAAAGTTTAGGGGCAAAATGGTACTTTTGCCTAAAATGTGAAGTGGGCTTGATTGAATGTAAAAATCATAGAATTGATGATTAAATTTATTTATATAGATCCGAAAGTGTTGAACAAGGAAAAAGATCGAGGGAAAGAAAAAGTTTCGGATTAGTAGATACGATCAATTATCGAGGTAAGTTCGTATAACTAAATTAAGCATGTAAATGTGTTAAATTGATTGTTGAATATTGTGCATTATGATTTTTAATTGGTAAGTACATGTAATAAATAAATCTTGATTTGTAATTTATATGTAAATGATGAAGTATTACATGAATCCGTTAGAATATTGATTTCCGAATGGATAGGTGATTACCGTGTATATGAGATCCTGCATATGTTGCAGTAAAGGTTATTCCAAAAGGGATAATCTTTTGATCTCATTATGAAAAGGAACATAAACCGAAAGGGTGATACTTGAAAAGGATTTATGTACCCAAATGGTACAACTTGAAAAGGTTATGTACACTTTGTGTGTACACTTGAAAAGGAAAGGTATACTTTGTGTATACCATATGAAAAGGAAAGGTATACTTTGTGAATACCATATGAAAAGGAAAGGTATACTTTGTGTATACCACTTGAAAAAGAAAGGTACACTATATGTATACACTTGAAAAGGTTATGTTCACTTTGAGTGTATAAATTGAAAAAGGTATGTACACTTCGTGTGTACCACTTGAAAAGGGAATGTGCACCTCGAGTGTACAACTAGAAAAGGAAAAGTCCATCGGAAATTCAAAAATTCAAAGGAAATGTATTAATAAGTGAAATAAGAAGAAATGACATGATGAGCTCATATATGCATAATAATGTTTTTGTACTAACCAATTTTGGTTGAATGATTGTGTATAGGTCATATTTGCTAGTTCGCTAAATTGATGGATAAATTGCGTTATGTGTGATTTACTTGTTATAAATGAGTGGTAAGTGTAGTTTGGTTATATGAACTTACTAAGCATATAATGCTTACTAGATTTATTTTTCCCTATTTTATAGTGCTCGAAGCTCGTGAAGGTTGGATCAGGTCAGAGTATCATCACACTATCAACTCCTTAATATTGGTATAAACGATAAACTCATTTTGATATAATGGAATGTATAAGCTAATGAGGCCAAATGATGATGTAATATGTTTGTTTACAACTTAGCCATTGGAATGGCTAGTAATATGTATTTTGTGGTAATGTGGTATGTTCATGTTTAAAAAGATACAAATCACTTGTCATAGAACTTGATTTACAAACCAATGTAAAGGTAAGCTTTTAAGTATGTTTAAAAGTTGGAAATATTAGATTGAATAATGGAAATTAGTTGAAATGGATAGTATATATTTATAAGTTTTCATGCAGGAAAATGGTTAAGCTTTTGTGAGAAATAGGGCTAGGAAATGGCCTTATTTCATCCACACGATTAAGACACACGGGCGTGTGTCTAGACCGTGTGTGACACACGGACAGACCATGGGCGTGTGAAATGATTATGTTTCCCCTGTATCTTTAAATATGAAGTCAGGATACTACACGGGCAAAAGACACGGCGGTGTGTCTTGGTCGTGTGAGGGACACGGGTTTCAAGTATGGCTGTGTGTCAAAACCGTGTAAAAATGGCGTAAAAATGGTGAAAAATTAGTGTACCACAGGTCTAGCCACATGGGCATGTGCCCAGGTCGTGTGCCCAGGTCGTATGCCTCTCTGATACTTAAGAAATTGCAAGTCAGAATTTCACACGGGCTGGCCACACGGCCATAGGATCCCCACGGGCTGGCCACACGGGCGTGTGCCCCTATCTTCAAGGAAAAATTTTCAAAGTTGTCGGTTTAGTCCTGACCTATTTCCAAAGCATGTATTGGGCCCCGTAGGCCCATATTAGGGACGTTAAGTTGAATATTTGAAAAAATTGATTTGAAATGCATATTTATAACTCGGTTTTGTATAAATGTTAGTGTATAAATCTGATAATGCCTCGTAACCCTATTCCGGTGACGGATACAGGTTAGGGGTGTTACAGAATTTTCTTATATCATATTTTCACACATACAAGGGTTCTATTTATAAGTCATTGTTATTCAATACAACATAAATAAATGAAGCTTACTTAAGTGCTTCATTAACACATACATTAAGCAACTTGCATATTTACTTTCATAATGAATGAGGAGGTTTTACCTCATAAATGGAGGGGTTAGAATATAGACATCCACATTTATATATATGTAACACTCCTCCTTGAATGACCATTAGAGAAATTGTGCCCCATTAAAACATTTATTAGAAAGAAACATGTGGGATAAAAACCTAATGAAAGAAAAAGAGTGCACAAGCTCTTATTACAAGCTGCCTCATTAAAAACCTGTACTAGGAAAACCCAGTAGGACGAAACCTTGGTTAAAGGAAAAGAGTATAGTTTGTTTTAGACTCATCTTAACAGAAACATCAAATTGTATCATTGAGTCAACGCATTCAAACATCAAATGTTGTGGTTGACAATGCCTTTGATGTAACCACCCTTCAATTAAGTTATAAATACTCTATGATCTTTCTATCAAATAGTTGACATCTTTTCCTGTAGCAGCCCGTTTTCAGTGAAATCGGAACAGTGGTTTCGGGACCACAAATTTGGGGTCGGAAGAAAATTTATTTTAATATTATTTTATAGTCTATGGTATGATAAGAATGTCGAATAAAAATTTCATTAAGAAATTTTATCAATTACATGTTTAATTTGTTAAAAAGAACTAAATTGAAAATTGTGCAAAACTTGTTAATTAAAAGAAATAGTGATTAAATAGCTTAAAAAATAAATAAGGAGAGACTTAAGGCATAAATATACTAAAAGAAAATGGCTGAGGCGGTATAAGCCTTAAAAAGATGATAAAATGGTTTGAACTAAGGGCAAAATTGGAAATTTTGCCAAATTTAATGAAATAAATTAGAAATTAAAGAATTCTAGACATTTCGTCATCATTTTTAGTTTTTAAAAACAGACATTGAAGAGAGTTTAAGTTGGGTTTTCAATTCTTTCTCCATGTAAGTCAAATCCTTACCCGTTTCTTAAAATTTTTATGTTTTTGTGATTTTTACATTTAGGTCCAATTAACCTTGTAACGACCCAAAATCAATGAGCACAGAAAAAGTGTGTTATCGAGCCTCCGTCTTAGTGAAATAAGTTCGAAAATAATTATTAAAAAAATTTATGAGCCTAGTGGTGTGTCTAATTAAGTTTTAATTAAGTAAATTTAGCTTAATTTAGAGTAATTAGCAAAAAGGATTAAATTGAATAAAGAGTGAAAGTCTAATTATAGATTAAAAGAAAGTAAAAAGGGCTAAAATGGGAATTAAGCCATTTAGCATAAGTTGAGATGGCAAACATGTTAAAATCTAAGATATTTTTAGATTTTAATTATGTAAATATATATAATTTAATTATTAATTACTTTTTTATTTAAGTATATAGATATTTATTATTTATTATTATTCTATTAAATTATAATTTATATTATTAAATTATGATTATTATTATTATTATTAAAAATAAATTAAAATAAAGACAAATGTATGGTGATTAAATTATACAAGTGTAATTCATATATTTATACATTTGTAATATATTTATTTAATTACTTTTTATTTAAGTAAAAAGATTTTTATCATATTAAAATATTAAATTATATAAACTAAATAAAATAAGGACAATTGGATGGTGATGATAATAGGCAAGTGTAAAATATATGTGTGTCCAATTGTAATATATATATTTGTTATTAAATAAGATATTTATAATTATTATTATTATTATTATTATTATTATAAAGTTAATAAAATAAAAGAATAAAAGAAATGAAATAAAATAAAGTAAAGAAGAAACAGAGAACATTTCGAAACAGAACAGGAAAGAAAAAAGGAAAGAAAGAAGAAAGGGAAAATTAAGGTTTTAAAGCTTGAAGTTTAATTGGTAAGTTTAATCAAGTCCTTTTCTTATAAATTTGATGTTTTTGGAATCTTAGAGTGAAATACTCTTGAATTTAAGTTGAAAATTTGAAAGTTAATAGATTTTTGAGTAGGGTTTATGTTGAACAAATGATGGAATTGGGGGATTATTTGATAGAAATTTTGATTAGAATTGGATAAAGGATAAAATTGTAAACTAAGCTATAATTTTTGAGTTTTAGGGATTAAATTAAAATAAATTAGAAATTATGAAAATATGATAAAAATTAAGTAGTTAGATGTGAGTTTGGTAAGAAATTGAGTAGTAAAAAGGTATGAATTGAGAAAGAAAAATATATAGGTTTAGTTGGGATTAAAGTGGAATTAAAGTAAAAGTTAGATAAAAATTTCAGCATTTAAATTGTGTTATGCTAATAATTCTGGAATTATTTTAATTGTTCGTAACTAATATCGAGCCTGAAGCATCGGCCCAAAAAGGAAAAGGAAAGATCGTCGAGGATTAAATCCGAAGAGAATTCTGGTTTGTATCACTATAACTCAAGCTTTATAATTAATATGTGTTTAATTTAATATGAATATGTGGTAAGTATTTTAAGGTAAGTATTTAATGAAATAATAAAATTTGTGATTGGGTATTAAAATTAAGATTGATACTGAACTGAATTATTGGATTCTAAATATTGTTTTGAATACCGAATTGAACTGTGAAATTACTGAATAATGTTACGTATATTGCATTGAACTGTAAAATTTCTAATTAAGTGAATTACTGTATTACTGTGAAAATTGATCAAAATAATAAATTATAATTAATATTGAATTGAAATGGAAATTATACTGAAAAATGATTTAAATACCCTATTAACTAGTCGGGCTAGTCGGATATAGTTGGCATGCCATAGGATATGGAAGAATACGGGTTTTTGCCGGCTTACTGATCAGGCACTTATGTGCCGAACATTGTTACTGTTACTGTTACTGTTACCGATTCGACACTTTGTGTGTCGAATACTGTTACCGTTACTGTTACAGATTCAGCACTTTGTGTGTTGAATACTGTTACTGTTACTGTTACTGCTACTGCTACCGTTACTGATTACTTATTAGATATTGTGTACCGTTAAGGCACATTGTGCCGTACTGGTGTGTTGGTTGGAATCCGTGTATCCGTTGAGTCCGAGTCAAGTTAATAGGGATAAATGAAATAAATCTATTGATAAAACTAAATTTGAATGATATGTCCTATGTGAAAGTTGAGAATTGAAATAAAGAAATAAGAATGGTATATATATAATTGAATGATAACATGAAAGATTGAATTGTTCATTAAGTGATGATAATTGTAATGTAAAAGTATGTGTGTGATTTAATGTATTTAATTATAAACTGAATTATAGTGATACCACTGAGTATATGCATACTCAGCGTACGGTTGTTTCCGTGCGCAGATTGTAGAAGTCAAGTACTGAACCAGCATCCAAAGCTAGACCCGACTTCAGCAAACTTTTGGTGATGTATATTTTCTTTTGGTGATGTATATAAATGGCATGTACTTAGGATGTGTATAAAGGTTATTATGTTTTGAATATAAATGGTTTAAAATATTAATATTGCAAGTTTAAGAATTATAATGAAAAAGTTTATTCATTTCAATTTAATTAGCACAATGATAAATTTAAATTAATATTATATTGATTAAGTTGATTAGAAAGTAAATAGAATAGAAAATGAATGCGTGAAATAAATTGGTTGAATTGGTTATGTTTGAAATGATATGGTTTTAATTGCAGGGGGTTTTATGTAAAAATAAGCAGAAATGCTGTCGAAATTTATAAAAAAATAAAAAAATAAAAATAAAAATTTGGAGTATTTAAAAGGATCTCGTTTCACTTAAATGTATGTTTTAGACTTTGAGAGTTCGATATAGGGATTTAGTAATTAAATTATGCTATGAATGTTATTTTATTTGTGAGTTATTCATAAGTTGTCTGATACGTCCGATAATGCCTCGTAACTCTGTTCCGGCGACGGTTCGGGGTTAGGGGGTGTTACAAACCTTTACTTTGGTTTTTGATTTTATTGAAAATCTTAGAAGTTACCATTGATGAGTTCATATGATTTTAGTTATTAGATGATGAATTTGAGGTGTTGATAGATATTTAAAAGTGTTTTATTAAAGAATTTTGATGAAATCATGATTTAGGGATTAAATTGATAAGATGTTGAATTCATGGAAAATTCTGAATTTTATGGAATCCATGGATTGCTATTAATATGTATTAAAATTAATAGGCTTGGAATGAAGATTAAATTTCATGAATTTCATTTTTCGAGCCTAGGGACGAAATTATAATTAATCAAAAGCATAGGGGCAAAATGGTAATTTTTCCTAAGATGTAAATTGAATGTGAATTGTATTAAATTGATTTAAATTTACTCGTATAGATCCAAATAGACCAAGTTTAGAATTGGATCGAGAAAAACAAAAAGTATCGAATTAGTAGCCTACGAACGCGAACATTGACAAGGTAAGTTTGTGTAACTAAATTGTGTACATTTATATGTTTGAATTAAATGTTTTATATGTGAATTTTATAATTTCCATGTATATGAAATTGATTGAATATCCGATAATGCCTGATAAATGTTAAGTCCCGTTTGAACAAATGAAAATCGATGGATATAGGTCTCCCCT
Source organism: Gossypium hirsutum (assembly GCF_007990345.1). Classification (NCBI taxonomy): domain Eukaryota; kingdom Viridiplantae; phylum Streptophyta; class Magnoliopsida; order Malvales; family Malvaceae; genus Gossypium; species Gossypium hirsutum. The sequence goes on from NC_053425.1 coordinate 99,446,293, forward strand.
ATTAGCTGTAGTATTGTATATGTTGTGAATACACCACAGCTCGAAAGAGGATCTCATTATTAGCCCTCTCAAGTTCTTGCGAGCTTCCCGTTAATAGCTCTTCGGAGCATCCCAATTGGTTGTGATCCTACATATGTTGTAGACTCACCGTAGCTCGTATAAGTTTCCCGATTATGGCTCTTTGTGAGCTTCCTATTAATTGGCTCTTTGTGAGCTTCCCGATATGGCTCACTTGAACTTTTCGATACTAAGCTATTTAGAGCTTCCCGTTTTGGCTCTTCGAAGCTACTCTATATTGGCTCTTATGAGCTTCTTGAATATGGCTCTTATGAGCGTCTCGTTATAAAGCCCGAATAAGCTTCCCATTATATGGCTCGAGAGAGTGCTTCCCGTTTAAGTGTTCTTATGAGCACTCTCGAATATGAATTGACGGATTACAAATTCATACACTTTATTGTGCACTACCCGATGTCCATCGATATTTCATAAGGTTCAATGGCAAAGTTCCGATATAAGTTAAGATAAGGTCTGAATGAATCAATAATTGTATCTACCTAAAAATACATAGAAAGGTTTATACGATGAGCTCATCTCTGTTACTTGAAATGCACATGAAATACATGACTAACATGCTTGATGAGTATATGTGTTTAGGAAATTGGCCAAATTGCTTTGGATGCATGTTTATTTGTATGCTTACAGTTGTGAAGTAAAGGTGAGTTAAATTACATGTTATACAAACTTTCAAAGCTTAAAAGCTTACTCTATTTTATTTCCTCTGTTTTATAGTACTCAGAAGCTCGTGAAGGTTAGAACTTGGTCGGAGTCACATCACACTATCCCTCGGACTTCTCGGTATATAAAGCAAGTTAATTTTTTGTTATAATGGCTTGTATAGGTTAAATTAGCCAAATGATGGTATATAAATACTTGGTTGGAACTAGCTATTGGAATTACTTGTAATAGTTATATTTTGAAGTATATATATTTGTATGTAGCTTTATCATGCTTGGTATGTGTTAAGTGTTGAAAAGCATATAGATATATTGATGGTTAGGTTGAGTTATCATATTTAGTCCAATATGCATATATGTGAAATAGGTTAATTTAGTAAGTTTGAATACTTAGTTATATGTGATATTACATCATACTTAATACATGAATTTGGCTTGATTTGAATAGTTTGAATTGGTTGGTGAACATGTTTAAGTGTTTATGTAGGTGGAAGGCAATTTGGGTGAGAAATAAAGCTTGAGAAAGGCCTTATTTTATCCATACAGGCAGAGACACGGACGTGTATTTCAACCGTGTATAACACACGGCCATGTGCATAGATATGTGGTTTGGTCGTCTGTTCCCTGCATTTTAAAAATTAAGAAACAGAGTGCTCTGAATTGCCCATATGGGCAGAGACACGGGCGTGTGTCTCAGCTGTGTATGACACACGGCCTAGCATATGGGCGTGTGCCTTGGCCGTGTGACCCCTATACCTAATTATTGCAAATTAAATTGTTCACATGGCCTAGCACATGGGCGTGTGGATTGGTCGTGTGACTCAAGTCAGAGAGTTACACAGGTATAGACATGAGCTGGGATACAGTCGTGTGCCTCACATCGAATGCCCACATGGCCTGGGACACGGGCATGTCTCTTGGTCGTGTAAGCCACACGGCCTAACCACGCGGGCATATGTCCCCTGCACTTAAGAAAAATTTTAAAATTTTGTAAAAAATTCTCTAAGTTTCCAATTTAGTCCCCACTTGTTTATAATGTATATTTTGGGCCTCAAGGGCTCATGTAAGGGACAATGTGAGTGAATTATGATTGGTTTCTGATATGTGTATTAAATGATATAAAATGTTCATAATTGATCTGAAAAGCTCGGTAATGTTCTATAACCCTATTCTGATGATAGATAAGGGTTAAGGGTGTTAAATTTCCTATAAAGGAAAACTATATATCTTCTAGATATGTTGGGTCAATAACCTTAGCCAAACACATTCTCGATTTGCCTCATGCATTGCAATTATTTTTGTATGATTTGAAAAGGCGACAGTTATTAAACGCGATGATATGGTAGTACCACTACATGTAAATAAACACCTCGTTTGAGGTCGACATTTATATGGATCCGATAAATATCCAACACCAGCATAGTTGGCTAATAGGGACTTTGAATCATTTGAATAAAATAATCTTATATCAATGGTCCTTCTAAGATATCCGAATACATGTTTAACTCCGTTTCAATGTCTATATGTTGGAGAAGAACTAAATCTTGCTAACAAGTTTACAGCAAAAGCTATATTAGGTCTTATATTGTTTGCAACATACATCAATGCCCTTATGGCACTTAGATATGGTGCTTGAGGATCAAGAAACTCTTCAACATTTTCACAAAGACGAAATCAATCTTTATCCACATCTAATGATCGTACAACCATCAGGATACTCAATGATGTGTTTTATCCATGTAAAATTTCTTTAAGATCTTTTCCGTACAAGTTGACTAATGGAAATAAATTCTATCTTTTAAATGCTCGATCTGCAAGTCAAGAAAAAAATATATTTTTCCAAGATCTTTCATTTCAATTTTTTCTTTAAATAATTTACTGCATTTTGAAGCTCTTCAAGAGTTCTAATAATATTTAGATCATCAATATAAATAGCAATTATCAGAAAATCTGATCCAAACCTTCTTATAAAAACACATTGATAAATTGGATCATTTTATAACCTTCTTTTAATAAATATTCACTAAGACAATTGTAACACATACGTCCAGATTGTTTTAATCCATATAGACTTTTTTTTAATTTGATTGAGCAATTTTCCCGAGAAACTCTTTATCCTTTTGGGATTTTAAATCCTTCTGGGATGTCCATATAAATTTCACTACCAAGTGTACCGTACAAATAGGCTGTAACAACATCCGTTAGACGTATGTAAGGTTTTTTACGTACTGTTAGACTAATAAGGTATCTAAACATGATTTCAACCACCACAGGAGATATGTCTCTTCGTAATTAATGTTGGGCCTTTGTGAAAATCCTTGTGCTACAAGTCGAGTTTTATATCTTACAACTTCATTTTTCTCATTTCGTTTTCGCACAAATATTCATTCATATTCTATCGGCTTTACATCTTTAGGTGTTTGGACTACAGGTCCAAAAACCTCATGTTTAGAAAGTAAATTCAATTTTACTTGAATTGTGTCTTTTCATTTTTCCCAAGCTTTGATATTTTTACATTTCTCAATAGATTTTTCTCAATCTTTTCAATAGAAACATTATAAGTAAAATTGTTGTTGACAATTATAGTTTTCCAGTTCCATTTTTATCTCGTATTGACATAATTTATCGAGATCTCTTTATTTTCATCATTTTCTTTATCACTTTCAAGTACCTGAATCTCTTCTTGAGTTTTATAATTAGTTATGTCATGGGTCTCTTCAGGAACCCCCACCTCCATTGTATGATCATATTGAATGTTTGCTCCTTTTCTTTTACGAGGATTTTTATCTTTGGAACTGACTGGTCTTCCACACTTCAAGCGTGTATTACTTTCTTTTGTACTAATAATTTGTCCTATTAGGACATCAATTCATATTGGAGCATTTTCAGTTGATATGTGAGATATTGTAATTCTCTTTAGGTTAGTAAATGAATCTGGCAGTTGATTTGTAAAATGAATTATTTGTTGAACTTCTGGTTCACATTGCTTTGTACGAGGATCTTAGACAGTGATAATTCATTTCAAATACTTTATTGATCCAACTTTTTATTCTCTCCCCCTAATGTTCGGAATATTATTTTATCAAAGTGGCATCAACAAATCGTGCACTAAATAAATCTCCAGTTAACAGTTCAACATACTTAATTATAGAAGAAGATTCATATATATTTCCAACCTCCTTTGAGGACCTATCTTTGTGCGTTGTAGTGGAGCAATTTGAACATATATCACACATCCAAAAAATTCTAAAATAAGAAATATTTAGCTCTTGACCAAAAGCCAATTGTAATGAGGAGTATTTTTAATTTATTTACTTGATGTGTAAAACATGCAAATCACACATTCTCATGTTGAAATAGGAAGCTTTGTTCTTATAAGTAATGTTTAGCTACTAGTTGGAGGCGTTTGATAAACGGTTCAACTAAAACATTTTATGTGTGAACATGAGCTACAGAATGTTCAACTTTTATCCCTATTGATATACAATAATTATTGAAAGTTTGGGATGTAAACTCACCAGCTTTCGCAAGATGAATTGTTTTAATTGCATAATCTGAAATTAATCATTTAAACAAGCAATCCTGCAAGCTACAACTTGCAAGTTGCAAGTTGCAAGTTGCAAGTTGATAACACATGTGATTATTTTTGAAGATGCATCTACCAAAACATATAATATCAAACCATCTATATGGTGGATGAATGGACCCATATTCATTTCAGAAATTAAACCTCAACTTTAGTTAGTGAGTTTGTAATAATCAATTATCTTCGAGAACAAGTAATGCATGAGAATTCTTTAAATTAAAAAAACTTATGGTTTTTTAATGAATGTCCATATGAATTCTCAATATTTTTCGCATCATATATGATCTAGAATGGTTTAACTGGTCATGCCAAGTAGTAAATGTTTTTGTATCAATAAACTTCTAGTTCACTTTAACATGTTTTTCAATTGTACTAATAATGTCTATATAAATTTTGACAATTGATAATTTTATTGACATTCCTTTTACTTTGTATCCACATATAAGAAATGTTGTGACATTCACTTCTGGAAATGTCTACATTAATTTGAAGTCCATAATGTCATTAACTCAATAAAAGAAATATAATTTGCAAACAATTATTTGCAATATTTACTTCAAGAAATATGCCAAAAATTTTAAATGTCCAAATTGACTTTAATGATCAAAAGTTATTACAAAAATTTGTTATATTTATTACAAACATTCACTTCAAGGAATGTGCAAAAAATAATTCATGCAAAATGTAAGCGTATATCATATTCTTTACCAACAGCATCATATAGATATAACCTGTTTCAAGGAATGATTAATTAGTATAAATCATTGGTCATTATGTTTTAAGAATGAAATGTAGCAACATTTCGAATCATCCATTTTTTTAATCCATTTGTCAATACTGATAATAGGTTCCGTTATTATAATTGTTATGTATTGTTACATTCACTTCGGAGAATGGAGCAGAACCAGTGGAACGAATAACTCATTATTTTGTTTAGCCATAAGAAGGCATGGAATCAATTCGGAATACTTTAAAAACCCTTTTCACAAGAATTTTACATTTTTAATTAACTAGAAAGAAATAGTCAACTCATGCATGAAATTTATTGTAAATCAAATGTATGGATAAAACTGACATCTAAAATATCAAACCTGATATAATGCTAATGCTAGCAAAAATTTCATAAACCATTGCAGGCATGCAAAAATTTCAACAAGGTGACTGTGAAGAACAAGTATCCCTTGCCAAGGATCGATGATTTGTTCGATCAGTTGAAGGGAGCCACCGTGTTTTCTAAGATCGACTTGAGGCCGGGCTACTATCAGTTAACGATTAAGGAGCAAGATCTACCAAAGACCGCATTTAGGACGAGGTATAGGCACTATGAGTTTCTTGTTATTCCCTTCAGTTTAACACATGCTCCTGCGGTGTTTATGGATTTGATGAACCGCATTTTTCGGCCGTATTTGGATAAGTTTGTAGTGGTCTTTATCGACGACATACTGATTTATTCACATGATGAGAGTGAGCACGCGGAGCATCTGAGAACTGCTTTACAAACCTTGAGAGATAAACAATTATATGCCAAACAATTATATGCCAAGCTCAATAAAAGTGAATTTTAGCTTTAAGAAGTCGGATTCCTAGGACACATCGTGTCGAGAGATGGAATCAGATTTGACCCAAGTAAGATCTCGGCCATTGTTGAATGGAAACCGTCGAGGAATGTGACAGAGGTTCGAAGCTTTTTGGGTTTAGCTAGATACTACAGAAGATTTGTAAATGGGTTCTCAATAACAACTACTCCGATGACGAAGTTGTTACAAAAGGATGTCAAGTTTGAATGGACAGAGAAGTGCCAACAAAGTTTTGAGAAATTAAAAGCTTTTTTGACCAAGGCCCCAGTTTTGGTGCAACCAGAATCGGGGAAAGAATTCGTGGTATATAGCGACGCCTCCTTAAATAGATTGGGGTGTGTGCTCATGCAAGAAGGCAAAGTGATAGCATATGCCTCGAGACAGCTAAAGCCACACAAGAAGAACTACCTGATGCACGATTTAAAGTTGGCTTCCATTGTGTTCGTGCTGAAAATTTAGAGACACCATTTGTATGGCGAGAGATGTCGAGTGTTCACCAACCATAAAAGTCTAAAGTATTTGATGACTCAAAAGGAGTTGAACTTACAGAAATGATGATGGTTAGAGTTGATAAAAGATTACAAGTTGGTGATTGATTATCACCCCGGAAAGGCTAATGTAGTAGTCGATGCATTGAGTAGAAAATCATTATTTGCCTTGAGGGCTATGAATGCTCAGTTTTCAGTGGTTGAAGATGGTTCAGTTCTGGTAGAGTTGAGAGCTAGACCGATGTTCCTACAAGAGATTTACGAAGCTCAGAATAACGACAGTAAACTACAAGCCAAGAGAACTCAGTGTGAGTCGAGTGTCAAATCATAGTTTAATGTTGGTGCTGATGGTTGTATGATGTACTGAGGCTGAATTTGTGTACCCAAGGATGAAGAACTTATTCAGAAGATTTTACGAGAGGCACATAGTGGTTGTTTGTCTATCCACCCGGGTAGTGTGAAAATGTACAATGATTTGAAGAAAATATACTGGTGGTCGGGAATAAAAAGAGACATTTCTAAGTTTGTCTTAAGTGTCTAGTTTTTCAACAAGTGAAGGCCGAACATCGAGTACCCTCGAGTTTACTTCAGCCTGTGATGGTTCTCGAGTGGAAATGGGATCGAGTAACCATGGTTTTTGTGTCAGGGTTGCATTTGACACCAAGGAAAAAGGATTCAGTTTGGGTCGTTGTTGATAGACTTACTAAGCCGGCTCATTTTATACCAGTGTGTACCAACTACTCCCTTGAGAAATTGGCTTATCTTTATGTTTCTGAGATCGCGAGACTTCATGGAGTGCCCTTTTCGATTATTTCGGATAGGGATCCGAGATTTTACCTCACAGTTTTGGAGGAAGTTTCAAGAGGCATTGGGAACGAAGCTGAATTTTAGCACAGCCTTTCACCCACAAACTGACGGTTAGTCAGATAGAGTAATTCAAATATTAGAGGACATGTTACGGAGTTGTGTTCTTGAGTTTCAAGGCAGTTGGGAAAGGTATTTACCACTGGTCGTATTCGCTTACAACAATAGTTATCAATCAAGTCTGAAAATGGCACCTTATGAGGCTTTATATGGACGCAAGTGTCAGACGCCCTTGTGTTGGACAGAACTTAAAGAGAATTAGATTCACGGGATCGATTTGGTCAAAGAAACCGAGGAAAAGGTTAAGGTGATTCGTGATTGCTTGAGAGCCGCATCGAATAGACAGAAATCTTATATGGATTTGAAACGGAAAGAGATCGAGTTCCAAGTTAGGGATAAAGTGTTTTTAAAAGTATCCCCGTCGAAGAAAGTTCTTAGATTCTGTAGAAAAGGCAAGCTGAGTCCGCAGTTTATTGGACCTTATGAGGTGATTGAGAGAATTGGGCCGGTAGAGTACCGATTGGCCTTGCCTTGTGAACTAGAGAAAATTCATGATGTATTCTATGTATTGATGTTGTGCCACTACCGATCTGACCCCTCACACGTGATATCACCGGAAGAAATTGAAATAAGTCCGTATATGACTTATGGGGAAGAATTGATTAAGATTTTAGATCGAGAGGTCAATAAGTTAAGGAATAAAAGTGTAGCACTCGTAAATGTTTTGTGGCATAGACACGGAGTTGAAGAAGCCACATGGGAACCCTAAGAGACTATGAGAGATCAATACCCGAACTTATTCGATGGTAAGATTTTCGGAGACAAAAATCCCTAAGGGGGAAGAATTGTAACAGCTCGATTTTGGGCCTAGCCGGAACAGTGGTTTTGGAACCACTAACCCAAGGTCAGAGAAATTATTTTTAATATTATTTTATGTGTGATGGCATGTTTATAAAGATGCATGAAAATGTTGGTGAATTAATTTTAGGGTATGTGAGCTTAATCGCGAAAAATGACTAAATCGCATAAAGTTTAAAAGTCTTAATTTGATAGCTAAGGGTGTTAAATTTTCATGTATCTTAAATTGGGGGTCTTTAAAGGGAAAATATACCCTTAAATTATAGCTTGGTCGGCCATGAGATAAAGAATTAAGATAGTCAAATGTTAGGTAAAAATTTGGTGACTTATTTGGCTAAAAAGAAATAAAATAAACAAGAGATGATATCATCCCTTTTCACCATTTCTTCTCCACCAAAAATCCAGCCATTGTAGGGGGTTTTGAGCTTCAAAAATTTCAACCACTCTCTACTCTTGCAAGTAAGTGACTTTGATGGCTTTTCTTAAAAATTTTTACATTTTTAGAACCCTTGTAGCATAAGCTTTCAAATGAGGGGACTCTTTTGCAAAATGGTTGAAAGTTTATGGTTTTTCCATGATAGTAGACATGTTTTTTTCTGAAATTCTATGGGAGAAAATGAACCATGGTTGTGAAATAAACATCTTTTGTGAAGAGATTTTTCATGAAAACCCTAAAAAGGACCATTTTGCATAAGTTGTAAAATAGGTGATAAAGGTGTAAAATATTGAGAATTTTGGACTGCTTCTAGTGTAAAAAGTAATTGACTAGGCTTAAGATATAAAGAAATTCAATAAAAATCGATTTTGGAACCTAGGGGTAAAATGGTCATTTTGTAAAAGTCTAGAGACAAAACAGTCATTTTTCTCAATTTTAAATTGTTGAGTATCTAGATTAATAAAATGATTAAATTCGTAAATTTTTATCATTCTAGATCAAGAATTACAAAATCCAAACCTAGACTGGGGAAAAACGAAGCAAGTGGACTAAGCCGAACTAGTCGCCACATTTTAAGTACTGAGGTAAGTTGTATGTAAATAATACAACTACATTGTTATTATATGTGTTTGAATTGATATAGCATAAATTGCTTGTTTGTGGAGATGATTATGTATGATGAATATTGAGATAAAAGAACTTCCGTTTGAACCTTAGGAAATAAATCGGATATTCATGCTATGACATTCGGGTTATTTGTGTGCCAGTGTAAGACATGTCTGGGACATGCATCGGCCACATTATAAAAGCCAGTGTAAGACCATGTCTGGGACATGGCATCGGCATTAAGACGAGAGATAGTGTAAGACATGTTTAGGACATGCATCGGCCTCGTGACGTAAGCCAGTGTAAGACATTCTGGGACATGCATCAGTTACGAGATGTGTTAGTGTAAGACCATGTCTGGGACATGGCATCGGCACAGATATGTGAGAGCTAGTGTAAGACTATGTCTGAGACATGGCATCGGCATTATACCCTGTGTCTGAGGCTTAGTGAATATCTGATAGTATTTCAAATAGTTCAACGGCGAGAGTTACAATTTAAGTTAAACGAGAAATGTATAACCATGTTGTGAGTGGTACAGGTACCTATTTGAAATGTATGAGATATGGGCTCAATATATGCCATATGAATTGTATTGGATGGTGATGAGTAAGTTGTTTCTATTTCTACTTATAATATTCATGAACAATTTATGAAAGGTTATAAGCATATTATTCTATGACAATTAGTTGATGTTTATTTTCATGCAACTTACTAAACTTTATGCTTACCCTATTTCCTTTCCATTTTCTTATAGTGCCGCCAGAGTAGCTCGAGGATCATTGCCTATGTCGGTGAAGCCAGTCACACTATCATCCGAAGCACTTGGTATAGTTAGATCTTTTATTTTGATTATGGCATACATAGGACTCTAACTTTTGAGTTTTGTGTCATTGTTAATTGGTCAAATGTGTTGGCTTACTTTAGCATTTGATTCATTTTGTATAAAGCCATGGAAAAATGGCTAATACTAAAAATTATTATGTGAATGCAAGCTAGTCTTTCATGAATGTGAAATTGTTGGCATGGTTGAATATATGTAAAGTATATAGGTCTTGATTATGGTTGTTTGGTTGTGAAAATCATATTAAGTTAAACTTTGATACGTTGGTTGTTGTTATGTTGTGTTTCAGAGTGGCAAAGGGCTTGGTAGATAGCCCTATATTATTCACACAGGTAGACACACGGGCGTGTATATAGGCCGTGTGTGACACACGGTCATCTCCCCGAGCGTGTTGTTCGGCCGTGTGTCCCCTGCACGAAAAATTTACAAGTCAGAATGCATGGTAGTAAACACACGGGCAGAGACACGGCCGTGTGTCTCAGTCGTGTGAAGGACACGGCCTTTGGCCACGGGCTTGTGCCTTGGCCGTGTGCCCTAAATTGGGTGTTGACGTCAGAAATATAATGTCAAGGTTTTTAGACATGGGCATGTCATGGCCGTGTGAGGGAAACGGGCTATAGACACGGGCGTGTGTCAGGCCGTGTGAAAACCCCTGTAGGTTCTCATTTAGAATTTAATTTACATGGGCATGGGACACGGGGGTGTCCCTAGAGGCTTAGGCCGTGTGTGTCATACGGGCCATCAGCACGGCCGTGTTATAATGAACACACGGGCGTGTTACCCTTCCACACCGGCGTGTGCCCTGTTTCAAGGGTCATTTTTATTGAGTCAATTTAAGGACCCGAGTTGGTTCCGAATGGTTTCCAATGAGAGTTTGGGGCCTTGTAGGCCCACATTAAGGAGTTTTAAGAAAGGTTAGAAAAGGTTTTAAATTTGACCAAGTCTTGGTGACTCGGAAATGATTGTATGCATGTGATTAAGTATGGAATGCCTCGTGCCCAGTGCCGACCTCGGACTCGAGTAAGGGTGTTACATCTGTCGTATAAAGTTCAACTGTAGCTTTATGGACAAGTTATATATAGTTGCAATGACGTGAACTTCATTATAAACTTGTAGAGGCTCGTGCTGATAACATGTTATAAAAAAATCAAATAAAAGAACACTAAAAAGTTTAAAATAGATCAAATCAACAAAGAATTTTCTTGTATCATATTTTCACTCATACAAGGGTTTTATTTATAAGTCATTCAATGCAACACAAATAAATGAAGCTTACTTAAGTGCTTCATTAACACATACGTTAAGCAACTTGTATATTTACTTTCATAATGAATGAGGGGTTTTTATCTCATAAATGAAGAGGTTAGAATATGGACATCCAAATTTATATATTTGTAACAATATGTCATTGAATTAATGTGCCATAAATTATTGTTTATCATGTTCAATTCCCTCATCGAAGTGAAGCCTAGAAACCTCCTCTCTCTTTCTTCCAAAGTTTAAACTTTTGGCCTTCTTTGTGAATGGTCCTTCGACCTTTGAATCAACACCATTCACCTCTCCATTTATCTTTTCTTTTTTTTCCTTTTTTGCCTTTTATGCTTTTGGCATAATAACCTCAAGACTTCTCCTTTCGTTTCTTGACCTTAGCCCAACGACTGGTGACAACTTGGATCTTGTTGCTCCATGGTTCCCACCATTGCTTGGTTATCCATCCTTTACTCTCTAACTAGGCTTTTAGGTTCTCTTGACTTTTGGTTCTGATTTCTTTCCTAGGCAAAGTTCCCATGCTCTAATGAGGATGTGATATTGTTGTCCCCTTAGAGTTATCATTAGTTGATTTCTCAATGGTGACTTTAGTCATTGCATCAAAACATTTATTTTTAGTGACTATCGTTGCCGTTATGTCCGCTTTAGTTCTTTCCATCGCTGAGGTTTTGGTTGGTCTTCTTTGGGGTTTCGACCTTTTAGGGGGGAATTTGACGGTGGCATGGCCTTTACCAAAGACGCACATAGTAGTGGCTAATTATAGCAATCATGCACTCGATTTCTATTGGTGTCCTCTCCCCCTCTTCCTTTGCAAGGTGATGACAAGATATGAGTACTAAGGTTTGGTAGGCTTTAGCTCATAGGTTTTCATTCTTGTATATGTCTTTTGGGTTTCTCACCCATTTGTTGTGATCAGAATTGTTTTTAAGAATCTCTTTGAAAAAAAAAACTAACTACAACCATTATTGGAATATTGGAAAACCATGGGAAGAAAATTGAATTTCTTACCTATAATTATGCAAGGCTAGTTTGGCATTCTTATTACGATTGAGAAATGTGTCTCTGAAAAGCTCAGTTTGAAAAAAAAAAGCTTTAAGAAAGTGTTGTGAAAAAGTGTGGTTTGTTAATTTAAGATGCTTGATATTGTTGTCAAAATTTGCGGTGGGAAGTTAAAAATTTCCATTTTTGACTTGATGTTGGAAATCAAAATATAAATTAATTTAGATAATATTTAACTAATTTAATATAATTAAACATGAAATATATATTAAATGCTGTTTAATAAATGAAAAATTATTTTAAATTTAAAATATTTTAAAATTCTAAATAATATTTAATATTATAATATTTGTAAATAATATTTAAATAATTTAATATAATGATGGATAAAATATAAATTAATCTAAAATTTTAAATATATTTTAAATAATTCATACAAATAAGAGTATTTTGATCGCTTGGACTTCAAAACGTAAAAGCTAAAATCACCTAAATCCCCTATTTTTGCGTTTTAGTGAAAAAGCACTTTTCCAGTGCAATTTCAACTCTAAGAAAAGCCAAATGTTTGGCATTGATTTTAGGTTGAAAAACACTTTTGTCGAACCGCCTCTTAGACTTCTAAGTAATATGTTAATAAGATTTCAACGAATTAGTATAAAATCGTTTCAGAAAAAAGGTCATTGTTATAGAAAATTTATAATACTAAATATTAATTATTTTTATTCAGAAGAAAAAAAAACCTGATTTTTTTTTATTATTTAAGAAAATAGATTATTTTTACTTAGGTTGTGAAAAAGTATACCCTGTGAGACACTTTTAGAAGGCATTTTATAGAAGAAACGATTTTTATAAACACGTCATTACTATTAGTTTGATAGTTAAATGTCGTGTCTCAGGTTTGATTTATCTTAAGCATATTTTATTTTTAATTCTTATTGTTTCAAGCTTTTTTTTTATTTTTAATTAATAATTTAATTTTTTATATTAATAAAAGAATAAATATGTAATTACGTAATGAATATATATTTTAAAAACATCAATTATTTTTTATATATTTTTCTCTATATATAATTATTATATGTCAAATATTTATTTTTCAATCTATATTATGAGTATAGTAAATTCTAATATATAAGATCAAATAATTATTTTATATATCATCATTATTTTTATATTTCAAATATTTAAAATATCATTTTTTCACCTACATTGTGAATATGATAATTTTTAATATTATAAAATTAATTAATTATTTCGAATATAAATATTTTTAGTAATTATAATTTTTATATCCATAATATTTATTTTTCATATGTATCATGAGTGTGAAAAATTTTAGTATTTTATATTTTTATGTGTATTTAAAATAATTAATTAAAATATTTTACTTATAAAGTTAATAATGATGTTTGAAATAATTATTTGATTTTATAATATTAGAATTTACCAGCATGATATTTGAAATATTTTACATATAAAGAATAATATTAGAATTTACCATATCCACAATGTAGATGGAAAAAATACATATTTGACATATAATTTTTTTCAAAATATGCTTGAACAACGAGAATTAATAAATAAATAAATAACCAAATATGCTTAGAAGGAATCAAACTTGAGACTTATGATTGTAAATGAATCGAGCTTGAACAAACAGACCTCTGTTCATTTTTGTTTGTCTATTTTTAATCTTTTTTTGTGTTCGATTCGTTAAGAATTCCAAAATATTTGTTTGCGATCGTTTATTCAAAATTATGTATGATCATATTTATTCATTTAAGTTAAACGAACATATTCACGAACATATAATTAAAAAGGTTTACAAACAAGGTTCATGAATAACTAATAAACAAACAATAAACATATGCATATGCATATATATATTATTTTTAAAATATAAAATAGTCAAACATAAATATTAATAATTATATTATAAAAAAACACATAAATCATAATAATTTTATTGATATATACTAATAGAACAATAAGCAAGCTTTAAATGATTTATTAATCGAGTTTTAAACAAACTTAAACAAGTTTGTTCATGAACATAAATGAACTGAACAAACTTTGTTTATGTTCGAAGCCTCAAAATCTTATTCATGTTAATTTATTTAGCTTAATAAATAAACATAAACGAACAAAAATCGAATTATTCATGAACTGTTAATTTTAGAAGCCTTATTAGGGTCTAAAGATAAAAATCAATTCTTAACCATCTGACTAAAGGTAATGACATGTAAATAAAAAACACTTTCTGCATAAAGTGGTTTTCAAAATCAGGTAGGTCCACATGACCCGCTTTTACACCTCGTCAACAAAAATAGCCTATTTTTTTAAATAATAAAAAATTCAGTCTAAATTTCAAAATATTTTTTAAAATCAGCATCTACCGATAATTTAACCATTTTATTCATGTAAAGAAAACCAATATTAACCAAAATACATAACTTATGATAGTTTTAATTGAATAATCTGAATATCACGATTTTTTTTCATTCGTTGCTTACAACTTATCTCTTACTTGCTACCTAAATTGCATCTCCTCCAGTCCCACACAATGGGGCATTAGAAACCGGCAGGGAATCCTCCTTTTCTAGGGTCACTAACTACCACAAGTTCTCCATGTCCCTTACCATCTAAATCATGAACTATAAATTGGCTCTCAGTTGTACTGGTTGCGCGTTCTAGGACATGCCCCTTCTTTCGAAGGTCTGTCCTGATTGTTTCAGGCACTTCAAAATGGTCACCAATCACACTTGTCCAATTCTCATACCTCACCACGTTGGGTATCAGCTGCATCAACACACAATGGAAACTACAACAGATAATCAACAAAACCAAACCCAGAATGTAAATGGCAAGAGTTTTCAGCAAAAGAAAAAAAAAACCTGATGGTAGACTCTTGGTGCCATGACAGACGAGAGTGGATCCATCCCCAGAGCAAAATGATTCAATAAAACCTGTGTAGTCGCAGCAATGATATTAGCTCCTCCACTTGCACCCACCACCGCTTTCAGCTTCTCATCCTGAAGAATCACGTGTGAAAAACCAAACTTTCCCTAAATGGATAGAAACGAATTATTTTTTTTAGATGTTAGTTTATGTTTGAAGCAGCAAACCTTCAAAACGATTGTGGGTGTCATAGACGATAATGGCCTTTTGCCAGGGTGGACAAAGTTGGGCGGTGCCGGCGGTGGGGTAACTCCGGAGCTATTGTTACTTGGCATGGAGAAGTCATCCATTTCATTATTGAGGACTATACCAGTGCTTGGAGACAGTATTTTTGAACCAAAATATCCATTCACTGTATTAGTTATGGATACAACGTTTCGCTTGGTATCCACTATGGATACATGACTGGTGCCATGGTCATGGATCTGGTTCCACCTGCCAGGATGCAAAAATTTACCATCAAAGTTAATTCAGATGGAGAAAAGCAAGCATGGGATGTACAGAAACAGAGCATTATGGTTATTTAAAGGTTATTTGGTAATTGTGGTTTTACCTTCCACCATAGTAATTGGGGCCAAAAGTCCTGTTGTCATTAATGGTTTTTTTCAGCTCTAGTGCAAACTTGGGAGAGAGCATATCGGCTACTACTTTGGAAACCTTTACAAAATCAGGATCACCTAAATTCATCCTTACTGCAAATGCATGTTTCAATGCTTCTATTAGTCTATGGGTTCCAAGTGATCCTGAAAGGCCTGATGGGATTGCGTATTGAGCAAGAATGTTCAATACCTGTTACAAGAAGGTAAAAATCCCAATTTATCAGACTTTTTTATTACCATTAAAATCATAATGATGCTAAATGTCATGGTATTAAAGATGAACCATAATATACTTACTAGCATCATTGAAACTCCCCCTGACGAAGGCAGTGGCATGGTAATAATTTTAAGGCCTAGAATGTTAGCTGTAATGGGTTCCCTTACTTTAACTTTATACTTCTTCAAGTCAGTTATTGTCAGTATCCCACCAGCTTCCTGAATGTCGTTTACCAAATTAAATCCAATGGATCCATTATAGAAAGTTTCTACCCCATATACTGAAATCTTTCGAAGAGTTTTTGCTAGCTTCTTGTTATAACAAATGTCACCCACTTTCAAAAGATCCCCATTTGATGTGAAGACTTCTCGAAGCCCCTTATCTGCCATGATTGCTGATTTCGAGCTTTCCATCTGCATGTGGAGATATGGAGAAATTTTGAACCCTTTTCGAGCAAGATTCTCAGCTGGTTTCACCAGTCTTTTCCACGGAAGCCTTCCATGTTGGTTCCAAGCTTGGTGAAGGCCTGCAAGTTGCCCTGGCACTCCGATGGAGAGACCACCCTTGGCTTTGCGATTAGCATTGCCTGCATACATGTTCTGAATATGGAGAAAATTGGAGTGATTAAAGAAGTAAAAACACAAAAAACAGATGGGTATTCAACATATGAAAAAAATTAGTATTAGGTGGTGTGAACCTGGGAAGCTTTCATTGGAGCTGTTTCCCTCATGTCAAACACGTGTGCTTTCCCATTTGCTTCTCTGAATAGCATGAAGGCTCCTCCACCTAAGCCACTTGATCCTGGGCTTACAACCCCCAAGCAAAGGGAAACAGCCACCGCTGCATCGACGGCATGACCTCTGTGCCGGAGAACATTCAACCCAATCGTCGAACATCGGCCATCATCAGCAGCAACTGCGCCATGACGTGCAACAATTTGCTGACGTCTCCGTTTCGTGGAGGCACTTGCACCATCCTCAGTTGAAGTTGCAGGGGAGACCAGGAAGAAGAGGAGTGCAACGGTGATCCACAACATCAATGTCATTACTGCAATATTCAAAGATCATTCATATTGAAACAAATAAAGAAAAAAATTCAAACATAAAAAGACAGTAAACAAACAAAAAATGCATTACAGAAAAATACATGATCAGGCATTTACATTAATGGGGAAGGGGATTTAAAGATCATGTTTGAATAAATTCAGGTCAACCTCTTCGTATTTTTAACATCTGTAGAATTTCTTCTATTTACTTTAAGGAGTATGTGCCCTCGATCTGCAAGAGCAGTGAATACCCCTCGAACCATGGCGTAATTTTGAGCACTCACTCGACATTGCAGAACCTTTGGAAGATTAGTAATTTTGTTAGTTCAAAATCAACTAAGACACGAACGAGAATAGAATAGAATAGATGAATATTTGGAAAGGTGAAACCCCAAGTTTCAAGAAGAGATGGAGTTTGGGCGACGGAGAGTTTCAAACAAAAATGTAGACAGAAACAATTTCGACAATACTTGTTCTCCATTTAATTAGAAAATACTTTCTATTTTTAGTTTCACACCAAGTATACACTACACACATTGATTACATGGATAAAATGCAGACATGTGGTGCGTTGTTATAAGTTGACGTGTTATTTTTTTATTTAACAATAATAATAATGTTTTTTAATTGTATAAGTAGTTTTTTTTTTCTTTACTATCATTAAGGAATAATTTTACTATCAACGAAATTTAATGAAAGTACATGTTGTCCATTTCGTTGTTTCTCTTGTTAACATGTGGTTGTTTTTTAGTTGTTGTTCAATGGTGACAAATTGGAGGTTCTCAACGGCTTTAAATGTTGTTTTAGTGCGTTCAAGAATGATGTTGGTCTTCAATAACTTACAAGCAAAAATATTGTGAGACTTTAAAATTAAAAAAATAATATTGGACAAAACAATAGCGCGGAAGATAAGAATTCTAGCCTAAAATTTGCTAGCAAACATGAAGCTTCGAATGGATAGCAATTGGAATCCATTATAGTTCTTAACACTGGTTGCTACTCGAGTCATATCCTTCTATCACAATAGGGAGAAGTGATCACCAAGGTTGAGAAAAGGTTGATTCTTTGATTGAAAAGTCTGAGATGAATGAGCAGAGATAGGTGCTGAGAATCGAAAGATAAAGATCAGGAATTATTATAATGGCCCCTATAGGACATGGATTAGATCCTCGAAAGATAAGTTTATTTCTCGATTTTCATATAACCCAAAAGGTACATGTTAAAGCAATGTAGAAATTTCTTGAATTGTGAGAGTTGGTACAATTTCCTTGGAGCCATTGTAAAATCTAATTGGAGATAGATGAGTTGGTAAGAGAGTCGAAGCGAACTAATTTCTCATCTCCTCCATGTATGGGGACTGTTTTACAAAGGAGATCAAAGGCTCTCTTGGTGTCAAGAGATTTATGGGACTTATTTTGATCCCAAATGATGAGATGAGGATAGAGGTAGGTTTGTGTTGGAACATTTTCAATAATATTTATATATAGCGTTTCAATAACTATAAATGAAAAGATGTAATAAATCAAAAATTATATCTTTTGCTTATTGTTTAAGAGTTATATTTAATTTTTGACAAAAAATTATAACTATTCAAATAATATTACTTGAATAGTTATATTATTAGATGAAAATTCTTATAAATAGGAATAAGATTTCATTTCGAAACCATACCAATAAGTTCTAAAATTCTATCTTTACTCCATCTTCTAATATTATTATATTGTTTTATAAAAAATTCCTGTAGAATTTCGTTATAGAAATTGATTTTTTCATTTACATTGGTTAGTGCTTAGTGGACTATTTTCATTAGTGCAAAAATAGTAATCGAATTTCTTTGTATCTTTTAAGTTTATTTGCTTGAAACTCATTTGCACATCAAGTATAGCTAGGGCGAATAGAAACTTAGAAGATATTAACTTGATACACGCTTTAAAATCTCATCTTATTTCTTGGTCTTTTATTCAAGTTGTTGTTCGTGTTTCATTCGTGTAGTCGTGATTTTTCTTAGCGAAGTTTTTGTACTAACAGCTTGAACTTGGAAGTCGGAGTCATATGGTTCAACAGTGTCCAACTCTTTCTTCCACCCCAGAACTAAACACCCTTTCCTCTGTTACAAATATCCTTACCTAGTAAAATGCCTTTCCAGACCCAAGAGTAAGAAGGTTTTGGATTAACAGATTCAAAGGGGGTGTGACTGCAATATTGAGCTCTAAGAACTTTTGAGAGCATACAATTTTGGCCCGTCATTATTCGCCTTGCGACTTTCGAGAGGAGGGCTTCATTTAGTCTTACGGATTTCCAAGCCCCCTTGTGAGATGGGAGCGCAAAGCTTATCCCATTGACAAGGATGAAATTGCCAAGTGTTTGTGTCGTGACCCTACTAGAAGGCCCTAATTGTCTTATCAATTTCATCATAAATGTTCGTGGGGGCTTGAAAGTAGAAAGGGGAAGAGGGAAAGCAAAGTTAGAGTGGATTTAATAAGAGTGAGCCTCCCATCCAACAACGGGCATTTTGTCCTCCATGAAGCTAGCTTGCTGTTAATCTTATATAGAAGTCGTAAAAGAACTCTTTCTTCTTATGCAATTTCTCTAGCTCAAGCCTCAAATACCTTCCAGAAAAGTTAAAACTTTTTTGGCTAAAGATGCCACTAAACCATCTCTTCACATGTTGCTTGGTAGAAAGACTGAGAAAGAGCTCGAACTTAGCAAAATTTATTTGGAGACATGAGAGAGAGCAACATCTTGTAAGCAAGGCCTTGAGAGATTTGCAAGTCTGTAGAGAAGCATTAAAAAAAATGTAGCAGTCATCTGTAAAGAGAAGATGATTAATAGGGGGCATTTTTAGATATCTTAGTTCCACATAAGGATCCATTTTCATTTGCTTTTTGAAGCATGAACGAAAGAATATTCATGCACAGAACAAAAAGATAAGGGGAAAGAGAATTACAAGTAGTTTCAAGCTAAAAATAGATGCCAGTAGAAAAGTGCTGATGGAAATTTGATGGGGCTTGGAGCAGATTAACGTGATATTGTAGATGGTCTCTAACAGGAAATTAGGATATCCTGATTAAATATATATTTCACTCTCAATTATTTTGATTAAATAATGATCATAAGATTATAATCTCACACATGCGACCTGAATTTCATCACCCACAATCCGACTAAACGTGGGTATTAGAAACCGGCAGGGAACCCTCCTTTTCTAGGGTCACTAACTGCCACAAGTTCTCCATTTCCCTTCAAACCATCTAAATTATGAACTATAAATTGGCTAACACTTAAACTGGCTGGACCTTGTAGTATATGTCCCTTCTTTTGAAGGTCTTTCCTGATTGTTTCAGGCACTTCAAAATGGTCGCCAATCACATTTGTCGAGTTCTCATACTTCACAACATTGGGTATCAGCTACATCAACACATAAAGAAAATAATATCAGATAGGGGTGAGCATTCGATCGAATCGAATCGAATCGAATGAAAAAATTTCGAGTTAATCGATTTGACGAATCATATTTTATCATCCTAATCTGATTTGAAATTTTCTCGAATCGAGTCGAGTGAGATGGAATTCAAATCGAATCGAGTCGAGTGAGATGGAATTCGAATCGAATCGAATTGAATTTATTTGTTCGAGTTAAATTTTAAAAAATAATTTTGGGTCCTTGTAATAACTGTCATCCATCATAATAAAATTTATCCACCTTAATCAAAATTTTTATTAACTTTCATCACTTCATAATTTATTTATTAATCTTTTATATACGGGTTAACTTATTTGCTTGCTTAGTTTTTTCAATTATCTTTACATTCTTGTCACTATATATTTTGGAATTAAAAAATATATTAAATGTAAAAATATGATTTTTTAATAAAAGTTATTTTAAAGATAAAATGTGAATACCAATATAAAATTTTAACATGAATATTTAATGGCATAATTAATAATTTAATTTTAATATAAATATTCAATATCACTAAACAATTTAATAATATAAATAATATAAAATGTGAAATTTAATTTAATAATATAAATAGTAGATATAAATAAAATTATTACTATTTATGTTTAGTGATTTTTTTGGGATAATTTTGATTTTTTATTTGAGAGTAAAAGGTGAGAAGTAAAAATTTAGGAGGAAAATAAAAAGTTTTGGGGGATAAAAGTTTGAGGGAAAGTAAATAGGACGAGTAAAATTTTGGAGGGAAAATATTAAAAAAAAATTGGGGGGGGATGGATTTGGGGAAGATGGGAGGTGGAATTGGAAGGAAGTAAAAGTTTTAGGGGGAAAGTGGGAGGGAGTAAAAATTATGGGGGAAAATAAAAAATTTTGAGAAAAAGTAAATGGGAGAGTAAAATTTTGGTGGGAAATGGATTTTGGGTAGATTGGGAGGTTGGGATAGAAGGGGAGTAAAAGTTTTGGGGGGAAAGTAGGAAGGAGTAAAAATTTTGAGGGAAAAGTAAAAAGGTTTGGGAGTTTAGGGTAAAAATGTAAAATACTATAGTTTAATATTCGAATTATTCGAATTATTCGAGTTATTCGAATTCGAAAACTCAACTCGATTCGAACTCGAAATTCGAAAAAAAATTCGAGTTGACTCGAATAACTCGATTAACTCGAATAACTCGATTCGTTTAACTCGAAATTCGATTTTTTTCGATTTTTTCGAGTCGAATCAAGTTTTGCTCACCCCTTTATCAGATAAATCAAGAAAACCAAACCCAGATTGTAAATGACAAGAGTGTTATGCAAAAAAAAAAAACCTGATGGTAGACCCTTGGTGCCATGACAGACGAGAGTTGATCCATCCCAAGAGCAAAATGGTTCAAAAAAACCTGTGTAGTCCCAGCGATGATATTAGCTCCTCCACTTGCACCCACCACCGTTTTCAGCTTCTCATCCTGAAGAATTACATGTGTGAAAAACCCATCATTTTTTTAGATGTTAGATTATGTTTTGAAGCAGCAAACCTTCAAAATGATTGTGGGTGTCATAGAAGATAAGGGCCTTTTGCCAGGGCGGACGAAGTTGGATGGTGCCGGCGGTGGGGTATCTTTTGAGCTATTGTTACTCGGCATGGAGAAGTCATCCATTTCATTATTGAGGACTATACCAGTACTTGGTGACAGTATTTTTGAACCAAAGAATGCATTCACTGTATTAGTTATTGCTACAGCGTTTCTGTTGGTATCCACTATGGATACGTGACTGGTGCCATGATCATCGATCTGGTTCCACCTGCCAGGATGCAAAATTTTTAACATCAAAGTTAATTGAGATGGAGAAAAGCAAGCATGTTTATTTAAAGGTTATTTGGTTACAGTTGTTTTACCTTCCACCATAGTACTTGGGACCAAAAGTCATGTTGTCATGAATGGTTTTCTTTAACTCTTGTGCAAACTTGGGAGAGAGCATATCGGCTACAACTTGGGAAACATTTACAAAATCAGGATCACCTAAGTTCATCCTTACTGCAAATGCATGTTTCAATGCTTCTATTAGTCTATGGGTTCCAAGTGATCCTGTAAGGCCGGTTAGGATTGCATATTGGGCAAGAATGTTCAATATCTATTACAATAAGATTAAAAAAAAAACCAAGCTATCAAACTCTGACAATATCTTACAAATTGATGTTAATTGTGACAGAAAGCATGAACCAGAGTATACTTACTAGTGTCATCGAAACTCCCCCTGAGGAAGGCGGTGGCATGCTAAGAATTTTAAGGCCTAGTACGTTAGCTGTGATGGGTTCCCTCATTTTAACTTCATACTTCTTCAAGTCAGTTAATGTGAGTATCCCCTCAGCTTTTTGAACATCTTTTACTAAATTAAACCCGATGGATCCATTATAGAAAGCGTGTACCCCATATACTGAAATCTTTCGAAGAGTTTTTGCTAGCTTCTTGTTATAACAAATATCACCAACTTTCAAAAGCTCCCCATTTGATGTGAAGACTTCTCGAAGCCCCTTATCTGCCATGATTGCTGATTTCTAACTTTCCATCTACATTTGGAGATATGGAGAAACTTTGAACCCTTTTCGGGCAAGACTCTCAGCTGGTTTCACCAGTCTTTTCCATGGAAGTTTTCCATGTTGTTTCCAAGCTTTGTGAAGGCCTGCAAGTTGCCCTGGTACTCCAATAGAGAGACCACCATTGGCTTTTAGATTAGCATTGCCTGCATACATGTTCTGGATATGGAGAAAAATGGAGTAATTAATGAAGAAAAAACAAACAAATAAACAGATGGATATTCAACATATGGAAATGCCAATCAATTTGCTGTTCACCTGAGAGGCTTTCATTGGAGCTATTTCTCTCATGTCAAATACTTGTGCTTTCCCATTAGCTTCTCTAATTAACATGAAGGCTCCTCCACCTATTCCACTTGATCCCGGGCTTACAACCCCCAAGCAAAGGGAAGCAGCCACCGCTGCATCGATGGCATGGCCTGCTGTTCCAATAGGGTCGGAAGCGTGTAAATTATTGTACTAAAAAATCACACAAAGTTTAATTTCCAGGGAAGAGAGGTGGATCACATGGATCTCTTAAATACCAAGTCTTTCCTTAGTCAGAATATCCCTTCTATAGTAATTTAATAGCACAATTAAATACTACTATTATACCCTCAAATATTGAAAGAAAAATAGGACAAGAAAGAACACAAGAGTTTTAACGAGGTTCGGTAAATTATACCTACGTCCTCAGGCACTAACACCAGATGATAACTTTACTATCTTCAAAATATTACAAACAAATAGAATTCCTTAAGAATTCTCAAATGGGAGAAGAAAGAAAACTAAGAGAGAAAGATTGGTTGGGATGGTGTAAATGAGAAATGGTTAGGCCTATTTATAGTTGAGGTTCATGGACTAACTTGCAAATGGCCTAAAAAATTAGGGACCAAAATTGCAATTATCCCATTCAACTTTAAACAACTTGCCTACCATTTTTTTCTTTCGGTGCCACTTGCACCTCCCATTTTTTTGACTTGTCAACACCCCTTTTAATTTGACTTTTCAACAATCTTCACCTTGAAGATTTGATTAGGATAATCACATCTTCACACACTTCCTTCAACTCCCCAAATTCGATAAAGTTATCTTTTGTAGTGCCTCCAAATGCGCTCTCGAGCGCCATACACCTGAAGGTGCTCAAATTCTCAGGATGTTAATCAAGTTCAAACAATGATTAAACTTGATTGTTGTTACCACCTTGGTCATCATATCTGCGGGATTATCTGCTGTCGGAATCTTCTGAAGTAGAATTTTTCTTTTTTCAAAGACTTCCCGCACAAAGTGATATCTTACGTCGATATGCTCGGTTCTTGAATGATAGATTTGATTTTTCGCTAAATGAATAGCGCTCTGACTGTCACAATATAAACTTATGTGACTTTGAACAACTCTTAAGTCTTTCAACAATCCATTAAGCCAAATAGCCTCCTTAACAGCTTCTGTAACTGCCATATATTCTGCCTCTGTAGTAGACACAGCTACTGTAGATTGTAAGGTAGACTTCCAACTCATTGGGGCTTTCGCAAGAGTAAACAGATACCCCGTAGTTGAACGACATTTATCTAAATCACCAGCAAAGTCGGAATCAACATATCCAACTACAAACTGACCAAGTGCTTCATCCTGTTCAAAAATTAAACCAACATCTACGGGTTTTCGAAGATACCGTAGAATCCATTTCACAGCTTGCCAATGTCCTTTTCCAGGATCATGCATATACCTGCTCACAACTCCAACAACTTGTGAAATGTCAGGCCGCGTACACACCATCGCATACATCAAACTCTCAACTGCATTAGCATATGGGACTTTTGCCATATATTCTCTTTCTTCTTCAGTTTTCGGAGATAATTGAGCACTAAGTTTCAAATGAGAAGCAAGTGGGGTACTTACATGTTTTGTGTTTTCATTTACACCAAAACATTGTAATACCTTTTTCAGATATTTCTTCTGATTCAAACAAAGCTTGCCTCTCTGTCTATCTCTACTTATCTCCATGCCGAGAATCTTCTTGGCCTCACCTAGATCTTTCATCTCGAACTCTTGATTCAACTGAGCCTTCAGCTTATCTATCTCTTTTTGGCTCTTCGAAGCGATTAACATATCATCAACATACAAGAGTAGATAAATGAAAGATCCGTCATGCAGCTTCTGCAAATACACACAATTGTCATATTTGCTTCTTGTGTACTTCTGCCTTCTCATAAAGCTATCAAATCGCTTGTACCACTGCCTCGGGGATTGCTTCAATCCATATAGCGATTTGTTCAGCTTACAAACCCAATTTCTACCACCAGCATCTGTGTATCCTTCGGGCTGAGTCATATAGATCTCCTCTTCTAACTCACCATGCAAGAAAGCCGTCTTAACATCAAGTTGAGCTAGTTCCAAATTCAACTGTGCTACCAAGGCTAACAAAATTCTAATGGAGGAATGCTTCACAACAAGGGAAAATACATCATTGTAGTCAATTCCCTCCTTCTGAGCGTAGCCTTTAGCTACCAATCTTGCCTTATAGCGAATATCCTTCTTGCTAGGAGATCCATCTTTCTTTGCGAATACCCACTTGCATCCGATTGCCCTTTTACCTTTCGGTAATTGCGCCAACTCCCAAGTATTGTTCTTCAGGAGAGACTGCATTTCTTCATCCATGGCGTTTTTCCATTTATCACTTTCTAAGCTTTACATTGCTTCTTGATAAGTGATAGGAATATCATCAACAATGGGAAGGGCGTAGGCCACCATATCAGTAAATCGAGCAGGTTTACGAATTTCTCTCCGTGGCCTTGCAACTGCAACTGGTTCTGGTGTACTTAGTGGTTCTTGGGTCAGAACCTCTTCAACCTCTAATTCCTCCATTGTGGCTGGAGAATTAGACTTATTAACTGGGCAAATCCCCATCTGCTCAAACTCCACATGTTTTGGAGTACACTCCACCTGCTGTGGAGTATTGCTCGTCTGAATATCTTTATATGCTACCTTTTTCAATGTGGCAGATTCATCAAAGGTAACATCTCTGCTACAGATCATTTTCTTTATCCCTTCACTCCAGAAGTGATTCCCATAAAGAGAGTTTTCTTTACCCTCGGATCTAACTTTGACTCCTTCACATGGTAATATGCAGTGGATCTAAACACATGTAAGGAATCATAATCTGTAGCCGGTTTTCCATACCATACCTCCATAGGAGTTTTTCTTTCTAATGCAGATGATGGCAAACGATTAACAAGATGACCAGCGTATGTCACAGTCTCGGCCCAAAATTACTTGCCCAACCCAGCATTGGACAACATACATCGAACTTTCTCCAGCAATGTTCGATTCATACGCTCTGCCAATCCATTATGCTGTGGTGTATCCCTAGCTGTAAAGTGTCGAACAATACCATACTTTTGGCACACATCGAAGAACGGATCACTTTTATATTCCCCTCCATTATCCGTCCTAAGCCGCTTGATTTTCTTGCCAGTCTGGTTTTCGATCATAGTTTTCCATTTAAGAAAAACTCTAAGCACTTCATCCTTAGTTCTCATGGTATACACCCAAACTCTTCTGGAAAAGTCATCAACAAAAGTAACAAAGTAGTGTTTTCCTTCCAATGAAGGTGTCTTGGAAGACCCCCACACATCTGAGTGAACATATTCCAAAATACCTTTTGTATTATGCATAGCAGTACCGAATTTCACTCTCTTTTGCTTTCCCAGAACACAATGCTCGCAAAATTTTAATTTGCAAGCCTTTGCACCTTTCAAAAATCCTTGCTTTGCCAGAATTTGCAAGGATTTTTCGCTGGCATGTCCCAACTTCATATGCCACAACTGCATTGAGTCCAATTCTTTGTTACCGGAAGCTGTAGCGACTGCTCCAATAACTGTACTACCTTGGTAGTAATACAAGTTATTTTTCCTGATGCCCTTCAATATCACAAGTGCACCAGATGTCACTTTCAAAATCCCATCTCTCATAGTAACAACTGAACCATTGGATTCCAAGGCTCCCAATGAGATGAGATTTTTCTTCAAACTGGGCACGAACCGAACATCAGTCAGAACTCTGGTTGATCCATCTTGATTCTTTAATTGGATTGAACCTATCCCAACAGTTTTACAGGCATTGTCATTGCCCATATAAACAACTCATCCATTTAGTTCTACTAAATCAGAGAACCACTCCCGGTTA
Organism: Gossypium hirsutum; assembly: GCF_007990345.1. NCBI lineage: Eukaryota > Viridiplantae > Streptophyta > Magnoliopsida > Malvales > Malvaceae > Gossypium > Gossypium hirsutum. Next base: position 99,473,569 of record NC_053425.1, read on the forward strand.
GGGGACATATGATAGGTACAACCCGAATCCAATATCCACTCATCTGAATGGAACGACGATGATGATGCAACCAGTGATAGTTCAGAGTCACTAGTATCATGTTTTGCAACACAAGCATCTACAGCAGCTTTTCCCTTATTCTTCAGCTTTGGACAATTTTTCTTCCAGTGGCCTTTCTCATGACAAAAGGCACATTCATCTTTCCCGAGTCTGGACTTTGACTTTGATCTCCCCTTCTGAGTTTTCTTCTGAGTGTATGAACGACCTCGGACTACTAAAGCTTCTGTATCTCTGATTGAGTTTTTCTGTTTGTCATTCTTTCTCTGTTCATAACTGTATAAGGCTGCACAGACTTCGCTCAGAGATATATCACTCATGCCATGAAGTAGAGTAGTTTCTAGGAACTCAAACTCCTCAGGAAGTGACCCCAACAGCATCAAAGCCAAATTTTCATCTTTGAATGTCTCATCCATATTTAGCAAATCAGTGACTAACTGATTAAATTTGGTGATGTGATCATTCATTGCGGTATTTGGGACGTAAGAGAAGCGAAATAGTCTTTTCTTCAAGTGGAGCTTATTTTGACTGTTTTTCTTCAAAAATTTTTCTTCAAGTGCCACCCACAACTTATTTGCAGAAGTCTCCTTTGAAAAAGCATACCTCTGCTCTCGAGAAAGGCATGATCGAATTGTGCCACATGCCAACCGATTGATCGCCTTCCAATCTTTCTCCTGTACATCATCTGGTTTCTTTTCATCAATGGCAATGTCTAGACCCTGCTGAAAAAGGGCATCTAGAACCTCACTTTGCCACATACCAAAATAGCCCGTGCCATCAAAGATCTCCACGGCCAGTCTTGCATTTGCAATTGTCGGTCTTGTCCATATGGACGATGTTGAAGCTCCTACACCGATCGTTTTCTCCATAATCTTTCAATATACCTAAGAAAATCTTTTCTGATGTGGAAGATCAGTTCAAACTGCAACCACAGAGCATACTACGATTAACCTTCGGCTCTTGATACCACTTGTTGTTCCAATAGGGTCGGAAGCGTGTAAATTATTGTACTAAAAAATCACACAAAGTTCAATTCCCAGGGAAGAGAGGTGGATCACATGGATCTCTTAAATACCAAGTCTTTCCTTAGTCAGAATATCCCTTCTATAGTAATTTAATAGCACAATTAAATACTACTATTATACCCTCAAATATTGAAAGAAAAATAGGACAAGAAAGAACACAAGAGTTTTAACGAGGTTCGGTAAATTATACCTACGTCCTCGGGCACTAACACCAGATGATAACTTTACTATCTTCAAAATATTACAAACAAATAGAATTCCTTAAGAATTCTCAAATGGGAGAAGAAAGAAAACTAAGAGAGAAAGATTGGTTGGGATGGTGTAAATGAGAAATGGTTAGGCCTATTTATAGTTGAGGTTCAGGGACTAACTTGCAAATGGCCTAAAAAATTAGGGACCAAAATTGCAATTATCCCATTCAACTTTAAACAACTTGCCTACCATTTTTTTCTTTCGGTGCCACTTGCACCTCCCATTTTTTTGACTTTTCAACACCCCTTTTAATTTGACTTTTCAACATGGCCTCCGTTCCAGAGAATATTCATCCCGATCGTCGAACATCGGCCATCGTCGGCAGCAACTGCGCCTTGACGTGCAACGATTTGCTCACGTCTCTGTTTAGTGGAAGCAATTGCACCATCTACCTCTGTTGAAGTAGCAGGGGAGACCACGAAGAAGAGAAGTGAAATGGTGATCCACAACATTACTGCAATATTGGGTAAATCATGACCTGCTTGAGTTCAACACCAGAAATAAGCATGATTCATAAAAATTCACAGCCCTTCTCCCTCTGTCAAAGATTAATATTTTAAACATGAACACCTACACTAAGTAGCCTCGTACTTACATATTTACATAGTAGAACAACGACATTTATTTCCTCTCCATTTATGTATTTAATATAGGATTCTCTTTTCAAACTTTTCCTTCTTTAGCACTCGCCACTCGACATTTGGCTATTGAAATGCATGCATCATATTCATCTGATTAAATAAAATAAAGAGAAACAGAAATGGGCTTTGAATTCGATTCTCTTCTTCTTGTTCTACTAAAAAATAAATGTATCATAGGAAAATACGCATGATCAGGCATTTTCACCAATGGAGGAGAGGGGAGGGGGATTTAAAAATCATGTTTCAGCCTTATTTGATCTGGGAATATATGTATATATAAACACCCTATAATAACCTTGCCATCATACTTAGAAAGATAATAGAAAGCTACTGAAGCATGCAAGCATGGCAGTGCCAACATTTCAGTAAAACAATATGAAATGAAAACTACAAGTCAAAGCAAATGAAAGGATATTTCTTACATGATGTAGAAATAGTAGTAGTAGTCTTCCTCATCTCTTTCCTTTGTGTTTCTTTCTCCTTTGAAAAATATTAAGTTTGAGTTTAACTCTTGTACTACAGATCTCATAGATATCATATTATCATGGATCAATTGGTTTGGCTTAAAATATTATCCAAGGGACAAATGTGATTGATGCCATTTTAATTTCCAATTTAATAAGACAGCAGCACATGGAATAATATGTATCATCTTCTTCCTGTCCCAAAATGTCAATGTTCTCTTTTGTTAAATGTTAGATGCTTGATTTAAAAACCAATCTAATTTGTTTGGAGTATTGTTTTCATCCAATTACCTATCTAGTTTTGGATGTTTTTCCATTTTTCCAAAACATACTATACATTTTCTTCTAGTACTTACTATATTTTTAAGCACACTTGCACTTATTTACCTAACTACAAAGATAGCATAAAAAATAATTATTAAATAAATTATTGCATAATGCATTTAGCTCTTAAACTTCAAAATATTTTAATTAGGTTTTCAAAGTCTCGAATATTACCTATTAAAAACAAAAGAATGTACTCTTTCTAGATTTTAGAAATTGATTTTGTATTTGTTGCAATTATTATAGGTTCATATTATATACACCTCTCCAACCCTTAAATAGAAAACTAATGCAGTTCAATACACTCGAACCTACATCCTCTTATATTAACAACAATACTAATACCAATCAAATTAAAACTCAATCGACATCACATGGAACTAAATTAAATCCTACAAAACATGTTTTGGCTTACTTGACTAACATATAGGTCTTTAAAATAGTTGTGAAAATCTATCTAACACTAGTTCAAAAAGAAAAAAATAATTTATTCCATATACATTTACACCTAAAGGAAAATCTAACCTAATTTTACTAAAAATCCTAAGTTCCATTTTCTTGATCATGATATTCCATTTTCTCCTCAAACACCATTGACTTCAAAACTCACAATTGATACCCTAAAAACATTGCTATAAAATCCCATAATTCAAAATGATTTCTAAACCCATAACTTGAAGAGATTGAAAACCCATCATAACTAGAAATAAATCATTAAGTGATCTAACCTTAGACCATAAGAATAGTAAACTAAAAAATGTCTTTTTTTCATCCATCTCGAACTCAAAAACTAGAAAGGATAAATATTCAATTATATTGTTATTGTGGGTTGAGAGCTTTAACCTGCAACTTCAACGCTTTGTGGAATAAAGGAAGAAAATTTTTTGGATTAATATTCGTCTTCTTTTTTGTTTTTGTTGAGAAATTTTTATTTGGGTATTATGATTTGTGAGATGAGAATGAGTTGTAATACAAGATTTATAGTTAGTGAAATTATTGTTTATAAAGTTTGGAGCTTAGGGTGGATATAACTTTTTTTTCTTTTTTATGTTTAAATTGATGTTGAATTATGAGATTATATCTCGATTGTTAAATTTGTTAGAAAATTGTTTGTTGAGAAATTATTGATGTTTGAAATTTTTATTGAAGTTGCGTAAAAGTAATTAAGATTATTGTTGAAATAGGCTTAGGGGTGTTATTAATTTATGGTTTTTTTTTCGAGAAGTGAAGAATAGCAGAACAACAAAACAATGGAACATTTTTGTTTAATTCATCAACACAATATGTTACTAAGAAAGAATAGGCAATTGGGAATTAACAACAATGAGCCGCAACAATTGGTTAATAATAAGGAATTCTAAACTATGCGAATGAAAGCTATGCGGTTAAAAAAGAAGACGATAAGATACCTGTCAATTATTTCAAAAAAGAACTATTATATTTGTGTATAAATTGAGTTTATTTGTCACCTGGATTATGCTTTTGTTATACATTTTCTGTTAGCAATTTAGTTCAATATTACCAAAGGTTTTGATTAATGGCATATGTAATTGATGTGAACATTGGAATTTGTTATGGAATTTTTCAATTTATTGCATTGGTGTAAACTCTCATTCCCTACATTACCTACTTCCCCCTCTTAGTAAGTCTTGTTAGTATCTATTATGTCAAGGCAATTGGTTTGGTTGAAGTAGGTGGGGAATGGTCTATTGAAATACCTTATTCAGTTGAAGGAGTTGACTGTAACGAAGTAGTTTTTGTTTTGTATAGAGAGACAATAAAGAAACCCTACACACACATACATATCAGGTGCTATTTATGCTAGTCAAACAAGGAAAACAATCATCATTTACCTCAACATATGTTGTTGCATTCAATGCTTTTGCTGGAGACTTGTTTCTTAAGGTGTGCATAGGTAGTCTGTAAGAGGATAATATCCCACAATCCTACAAAGTTTTGAATCAATTCTATGGGAACATGTGAAGAGGGTCTAACTTGTTTTTGGAGGCTTACCTAAACGATAATTCTTGCTAGCATCAATGCTATTGTTGGAGTTGTAGGATCTAGTTCTACCAAAGTTGATACACTTGTTGGTGGAGTTACAGGTACTGATGGAACTGGAGTTGATGATGCTACATGAGATGTAAGAATTGTTGTTTCTAAGGGAAACAAATAAAATATAGTTAAATGAAAACAGAACAAAGAAAACATTTGTTTTGGTTGAGAAGCACTTACAGTAGATTTTGAACGTTTCCAAAGGTTGTGTTGGTGGAGTTACAGGTACTGATGGAACTGGAGTTGATGATGCTACATGAGATGTAAGAATTGTTGTTTCTAAGGGAAACAAATAAAATATAGTTAAATGAAAACAGAACAAAGAAAACATTTGTTTTGGTTGAGAAGCACTTACAGTAGATTTTGAACGTTTCCAAAGGTTGTGTTATACTTCAAAGCATTAATGATACCTTATCTTCCTTCCCCTCCTAGATGGTTTGGCACCACCACTTTATTCACCCTCCTTTAATCTATACATATATATATTGAATTAAAGTCCAAAGTATCTTCCTCATGCTGCATATGGCACACACCCATCGTTCATTTTATTTTATTTTTTTATTTTTTTTTTACATTTTGTAAAAGTGGTTAATTTTCAATTTCGGTCCTTCTAATATGCTTAAATTCAAGATTTGTCCTTATACTTTAATTTCTAACATAATTTGGTCTCTATGTTGTTATAATGTTTGTAATTAGTTTAATATTTTTATAATGTAATTAATTACTTCAAATAGATAATATTGTTAACTTTTTAATTAAAATGTTATGTGATTATATATACTGTGAAAGTAGCTTTATAAATCCAAAAAGCAGAGGGATCAAATTCTTAAAAATAAAAGTAAGAGAACTAAATTCCAAATATACGAAGTGTAGAAACCTAGTGTCACGGTTGTTTGAACCAATCAAGGTATCAGTCCGAAGAGAAGCATCAAAGTAGTTAACATGCAAACCAGTACAAACTGGTTGAACCAAGTTAAAAAACGATTAAACTAGTTGTCATTTTTAAAATATTTTTTAATGATTTGTTCAATTGAACTAGTGGACTGATTAGTTTGACTATCGATTCAGTTTTGAAAATCTTACTTAGAGTATATTTTAATTTTCAAAATTTTACCCTATAATATAAATAAATAATCAACCCAACATAAAATGTAAATAACTTTAATTGTTGCCATGCATTTTACTTTTAATTGGGGCTGAAGCGAAGGCATGTTTGTTATCGTCCAAAATCTCTCACTAGGAACAACAATGAAGATATAACCATACAATTTTTTTTTATAAATTACTAGAAGAGAGTAAAATTTTAATAACAAACGGCTAATACCATTCGAATCTATATTACACCTAAAACAATAAACACTCAGATATAATATTTTTTATTACACTAACAATGCTTCACCTATAAAAGATGTGACATAATGCTACCAAATTTTGTTCCAGCATTTAATGCCTAAACCCCGCGAATACATCAAGTCAAACATCGTCAAAAGTCTAGTTATTTGCATTTACTTGCATTTTCCACATAAAAACGCCGCTAAACATGAATGTTCATTTAATCTGCCCTTTTGTTTCAGCGACGTTTTCAAGTGCAATCGCCGCTAAAACCTTCATTATGCCCAACACCTTCGTCCTTCCTCCCAAAACACAAACCCCAAATTTAATTTCAAATCCTAAAGCAGCGACGGCTCTATATCTCCATCCGGTTCTCTTTACCTCAATATCTATTGTGTTTTAACAATTTCATAAGTTGATTTCTTCCACAAGCCAAAATTTTAGCATTTTAAAGTAGTAATGGTTAACGATCGTAGGATTTTAGCATTTTAGTATTCCCTCCCATAAGTTGATTTCTTCCACAAGCCAAAATTTCATAAGAATGGTAGGATTTTGTAAACTGTAATGATCGTAGTTTCGTATACTGTAACTTGGAGAAATGGAGCTTATTATGGTTTTAGCATAAGATAAATCTCTAACGTGGTTCAGAGTCGACTGATTAAGCTTTACTGTCTACTTTTCATTGCTTTGCAAAAGATTTTTGAATCATCTGAGCTTGTTTAGTGTTTTCTACGTTCAATCATGCTTAATTTACGGTCATTTTATAATTAGAACTGTGGCTTGTATTCTGGGTCTGAAATCTGCATTTTTCACCTCTGCAGTAAGAACAAGTTTTACGTTTTGCTCTGATATTATCTCTATTATCTGCCAATTATTGGATGAAATGCATTCTTATTTTTAACTTTCTTGCAATTCTCTACACAAAAACATCTGAATTTTCTCTATTCTCCAGCATTTGTATAACTTTTGGCTTCAATTATACCGAAAATGATAGAATCACTTTTCTCGGAAACTTGCAATGTCTTGGTTCCATAATTGAAAATAGATCATTTTTTGTGTATGTTTTGCATCTTTCTTACCATCTGACATCTAATCAAGTGGCTTAGATTTCTTAAGCATCTTACTTCCTCCTAGAACCCCATCTTGGACTCATTGACCAAGAGTTTTCACTTCATTCCCGATATGTGGGATCGATCCACAGCATAGCCTGTGTGATAATTTAGTACGAATGTAGGTGTGTGAGTTGTACTTGAAATAAAAATAAAAAAAATCTTACTTCCTCCTAAGTGGCTACATCTAAAGCTAATGCTAATGCTAATGCTAATGCTAAAAACAACTCAAATGATATGTCATATACCCTTTTTCTTATAGTGGTTTCTTTTCATTTTAGTTTCAAATTTGAGATATGCTGTGCTTGTCTTCATTGCTTGTGTTGTTACCTACTACAATCCAACACATATGGTAAGCATTTTTCATTATTTATAGGTGAAAACAAAAGAAAAAAAAATTGCCGAGTATTAAATTAAGCAGCTGCACAATCAGTCAGTTCATATAGTATGCAGGATACTGAAAATGAAGTGTTCACTGAAATTACTAAAAGAGAAAGGAACAGAGGGATCCGAGGTATTGGAATAGGTCCCCTGCCATCTTGCTACTTTGAGCGAAATACTTGGTTGTCTATAGAAGAAGTTGATGAAATTGAGAGAAGAAGTGAATTTTATGAAAGCAAACCTGGCCAGAATGCAAGCAGAAAGAGAAGTAGACATGGCCAAAATGCAAGCACATGAAGAAGAAATGAAGAGAAAATATCAGGAAATGCAGTCACAGATTCAGGTTATTTCAAGTTTCATGCAACAGAACTCCAAAAACCCATCATTTCAGGTTCTATTTTTATTCACGTTGTTAATTGTTTAATAGGGTAATTAGGGCGGTGATGAAGGTGGTGCAGAAATCGACAGTAAACCAGTTTGCTTCCAACTGTAACGGAGAGATTCTATCTTTTGTATTTTGTTCAAAAGTGTTGAGAAAGACCCATCTATGATGAAGTTTGAATTTTAAAACTTGAATATTTCCTCTCAACTTGTATGTTTCATGGTATTCAAAGCAGAAATTAGTGTTAATTCTTTATTAACACTAAAAAATTAGACAGAAGACTATATAACACCATGCTAATTTCTAACATCTTTTTCCATTGAAATATAAAATTATGTATACACAAAAACCAAAAACGGTGAATCCGGATGGGATCGGGGAATTGAACCCGACGTGAACCGAACACGCAACCTTCTGATCTGGAGTCAGACGCGCTACCATTGCGCCACGGATCCTACGGTCCTAGCGACCTTAGCTTATTATATATAATCCTTAGTTATGAATACACTTGCAAGATAGATTTTTTTAATTAAAAGTATATAAAATATCCACATAAGACATATTAATTAAATTTAACTTATATGATGTTGACATCTGGATTTATATCAGATTGAAATATCTAATTAAATATATTTTAATTAAAAAATAAATTAATAAAGGCTAAGTAATATAATAGTAGTGTTATATAGTTTTCCTTAGTGGAAATTGCCAACCAGTTTGTTGGGAGAATTAAAAAGACATACAACCACATGCGAATCTAGAGGTTGGATCTGCCTTAAAATAAGAAATTGTTCTTTAGATCTTTAAAATTTTTAAAATTTTAAATTTATAAAAATAAAATTACATTTTAACTTTTTAAAATTAATTTAATCTTTTAAAAATTATAAAAATATAAACTATAAAAAATTAAAATTTCATTCGGCCCTAAAAGTTAATTCTCGCTTCCCCCTACATACAACTAATCAACCGGTAATAACCACCCATCAAAGAACGTGTTATGGTCACAACATAATTAACAATACTTCACTCTTAGGGACACGTTCGGAAATTGTAAACATTATGATATACATTTTTGTACTCTTCAAATTTCACATATGTATAGATTTAATAGTTATTATTATTATATTACTAAGAGTAATTGTTATTATATTATTAACAATATCTATTTATATATTTAAATTAAATATTACAAATAATTTATATTAATGATTTAAAAGATATTTAAAATTTATATGTTAATATTATTATATTAAATTATTTAGATTATTTTATTTTTTTACTTTACATCATCGTGTCCAAAATAGATAATTTAACTTTCAACCATAATTTTTCGATAATAATATTAAACACTTAAAATTAACATATTACATTTATTTTTATAACACTTTTTCAAAATGATTTTATAATAAATTTCTTAAAATTATTTATAAAATGAAAAATGTTTGAATTGAATTATTATTTTTGGGAGGGGATAAAATTGAAAATTTTCTAATTATCCAGAGAGGGGGAGTCAAGACCCGAGCTGCCGCTAAATTTGTCCCTATTCTCATGTTTATGTAACACATTATTATTTTGTGTTTTTAAATTTTAATCAAGAAGCTTTTAAATTTTTTAACCTACTATTTTTATTTAATTAATTGCGTTTTAGTGTTGTTTTGATGCTAATTAAAAGTTTATCTTCTGTTTATAATGAATTAATTATTTTTAATATTTTTTAATATTTTTTTAGAGGTTATAATTTATTTATATGTATAAATAGTTATTTCTTAAATCTCTAGATATTATATAACTTTCAACTATGAGGTGAATAGCAAATTTAATGTTTTATGAGTTTAGACTTTTATGATTTTCCTTTTTTTTTTCTTTTTTTATTACAAAGAAAGTTGAATTTCAAAAGTTCAACTAAGAAATAAAGGATTAAGTTGTCTATCACTGATCACGTAACATAATATCTTGTACCACAAGAGGCGGGTGAAAGAAAAAATGAAATCTTATTGTACAGCTCCTTATCACCTTGGTCATAACATCAACTGCCATGTTTGCTATTTGTGGCATACATTGGATGATTATTTTAATACGAAAGAGAAAAAGAATTTTTAAATTTTTATATGTTGTAATTTAAAGAATTTTGAATTATACTCTAGATTAAAAAATATTTTATAATTTTTTATAGGTATAGTGCAAAGTTCAAAACATGAGTGTAAAATATTATGTTTTAATTTATATTTAAATTTTAATTATGTTTTGTTTCATGATAAAATTATTCCTAGTGATAACTCATATTGGATTTCTTAAATTTTCTTATTTTTCTCATTCTCCCATTAAATTTTTTTCATTTTTAATTTTTTTAATCAAAAACCATTAGTTTAGTTTTTTTTTTCTCAATTCATCAAATTTTCGTGCATTTTTTTCTTTTGTTTCTCATGCATTTTTAGGCAGTCCCCAACTTTTTCTTATATTATTTTCATTTCTTCACTTAGTCTTGTAATCTAGTGCAAATATAATTTTTTACATATTAAAACAAATAAAAAAGATATAAATTATTTTTTTACATAAAATATTTTAAAAAAACTAGTATAAAAGTTTGTGCTAATAAATTATTAGAACATATCCGTATATTGTCAATGAAATTTTAGTTGTGTTCGCAAATGTTAAGATAATAACACAAATTAATTTATTCAATTTAGTTTTTGTAAAAATTGATCCTGATTAAAATTGTTGATATAATAAATTATAAATAGCTTTTCACTTGGTAGGTGGGTGAAAAATTTTTTTATTCCATATCCTACCCTTATAATTAGTTTATTTGAGTAAATTAAGTCATAAAAAAAATTAAAAGAAAGATATATTAAAACAATTTTTTTAAAAATAATAATTATATTTTGAAAAAAAAATATAGTAATTTTTTAAGTTGGTAGTTTTTATTTTAATAAATGCTTTAGTTTTTATTAAAACTTAAAAAGTTTTAAACACCTTTAATCATCTTTTTTGTAATTTTAACTCATGACTCCAAAGACTGTTATATTTTTCATACATAGCTAGATTATGGCACACTCACGTTATGAGTGGAAAAAACATATATAGAACATATATTTCTGTTAAGGGGGAATCGACTTCTCTTGAAGAAGTCATGTCTTCGAAGTGTTATCCTCTAGGCAATCGATTTGAACCTCAACAATTGAAGATGTTGTACCCATATTGGGGTTTTGTCCTTGGTTTCTACGGAGTCCTGTGTACGATTCATGGAGGGGGCACTTCGATCGAGGTATAACATACCCAAGTACCTCCATTATTATTCACACGCCTAATACTAATACCTATCTTAAGTCTTGTGTCACAGGTTGCGAATCAAAGCTCGTAACTAATGCACAAAGAGTGTCTCATGGAGGCCAATTGATTAAATGGGGCTCATTTGACCCACTTGAACTGACTCAACTCATGGAACATTTGGATAAGCCTATCTACTTGAAGTTTTGCGGCCTAGTGAAACACTTAAGGAAAATTAGGGCTGCCTTGGTAAATATGGAAAGTAATCTTAGAAAATTTGATTTAGTAATCTTAGGAGATCAAGTAAATCCCTTAAGAATCTCAAATTGTAGATTGGATTAATCTCGATCGACAATATAAAGTAAATTGTATCGTTGGATCTAGGAGAGCTCAACTATAAAGAGAAGTTTTCCCTCTCATTTGTAATCATACTATTACATCTCACAGTACTTTATTATTGAGTTAAAGAATATGTTTGAAAGCATTTACTCAAACATTTAGTGTGCATTACTTTCTTGTGGTTTTTTCAATTCTCTCATTACTCTTTCGCTTTTGAGTTTGCTTCCACTTTATTTTGATGCCTTAGAGAAATTCCAGGAAAATTATCACATTTCGAGAGATAAGCTAACTTAGGCAAATTTGAAGCAAAGAAATTACCTAAGGCCGCGCGGTTTGCTAAACTTAAGTTCTAGCCCCATGACAGTTGGTATCCAAGCTAAGGCTCGAAGGTGTCGGTCGAGATGACGAAAGGAGGAGAATATTAAGTTGAGCCAATAGAGACTTGTGGGAGGGCAAGGAAAGCTAGCCTATTAAGGGAGTGCTATTAGCTTTGGAAAGTCGAGTAGTCAATCTTGAGGAACCCATGAGGGATGTGAGGAGACACTCCAGGTAGTTGAAGGATGCACTGCAGAGTTGGATTTAATAGAAGAGCAACATAAGGAATTTGAGTTGGAGTCTATCAGTAATGTGGAAGTGATGCGAGGGGTGCTCAATTCCACTACAGATAAGCTGATAGTAAGGGACGATGTTCTCGGGGTCATGGTGATGGCTTTAAAAGAGGAAACTAAAGTCAAGACGAAGGCTTTAAGCACAAGAATTGAAGAGCTTAAGGGAACTAAGGGAGGCAACGGAATAAACATACTGAATGCTAAGTAATTCATATGAAATTTACTTAACTTACCTTAACAACTTACCTTAACAAAGGGAGGCAACGGAGTAAACATATTGAATGCTTAGTAAGTCCATATGGAATTTACTTAACTTACCTTAACATTACAACATAACATTTAAATACATTGGCATTCTATATGGCATCCTTATAATATCATATGCATAAACAAATACAACTAATAGGTTAGTTCACTTACATATCAAGAACTTATAACACAAAATATATATGTATATATATATACACACAACAATTCTATTTAATATCATATATCATCCAATTTGTACTCAATTTGAAAGCATATGTAATTTAATTCATGTTCAAATCATTTCAACAATTTCATTTCCATTAGGTTACCATTTTCGCTCAAGAAAACCTTAGTAAATCAACTCAGATACATGGAACTATATTGCTCAGACAAGCTGATAGTGATCAGGGTTGCTCACACAAGCTGACATTTATGAATTTGCTCACACAAGTTGGAATTATATTGAGATTACTAGTCCATGCTAAACTAATGATACATTTAAACCGAGAATCCGCAACAAATGATGGATCTCATATAACTATGTCAATCCTTAACCGTTTTCATATTTGACCTTAATGGCATACCATACGTATTCTAATCCTTTACTAAGTTCACACAGACATTATTACTGTATTCATATCATTTCAATCCCTGTAACAACATATACATTTCATACCAAATCTGATAAACATTCCATTTCCATTTCGATACCTTGTACCTATTCATAAATATAATATTTTTCATACTTTGTAATTTAGTCCAATTGATGCCAAAATCACCAAATTCACAATTATATAAACTAATGAGCAAAATAATTACAATTAAATTATAACATGTAACAAAATAGTAAGTTCCATATGAAACTTACCTGACAAAATAACAAATGAATAAGTCTTTAAGGACTAACCAACAAATTTGCCTTTTCCCCGATTATCTTTAATTTGGTTCAATTCTTGATTTGTACAATAATTCGATTCAATTTATCAATTCCAAACATTTTATAACATCTTATTATATGCATAAATCAATTCAATTTCATTTTTTGATTCTCCCTAAAGTTTTACATTTTATTTAATTTAGTCTTTAAAACCAAATTTTCCATAACTTTCAATTTTGAGATTTGGTTTCAAAATTGATCTTAATTACATCCTTTTAAGACCCTCTATTATCCAAAATCACATAAATTTCACATTAATTTTTAAATCTATGCACTTTAGTCCTTATATTCAAAAACTAGCAATTACGTTTTACAATCTAGTCCTTTTCACTTCTATGCTTAAAATCTATCAATTTAACACCAATTTATTTAAGAAGTCATCAATGGAAACTTTTATAAAATTTAACAGTTTTACAAATCGGTACATGGGCTAGCTAAATCAAGCTCTTATGACATCAAAAACATAAAAATTATAAGAAATGACTTGATTGAAATTACAAATTAAAGGCCGCAAGTTTTGAAAGCTTAAAATCCTATTCTTTTCCTTACAAATGGTGGAGAAGAAGATGATGAACAAATGTTTCTTTTTTCTTCCAATTTTGTCTTTTATACTTAGTCTAACTTTTAATTAATCTCAATTAATTTAATTAAACTTGAGTAAGCTAACCTTAAGCATGACTAAAAAATTTGGTGGATTTTTATCGTCACCCACCACCATTTGGCCATATACAATTGGTCTAGTTGTTCATTTGGTCTCTTGGTTAATTAAAAATCTATATCGAAAAACTTTTACAATTTAGTCCTTATATCTTAATTAGCTACCAATTTGACAAAATTAAGAGACTAAACTTTAATAAAATTTAATACTAACCTCATAAATATTAATATATATACGGGCTTGGATATAAAAAATGGGGTTCCAAAACTACTATTTTTAACACCACTAAAAACTGGGTTGTTACAAATTCTCTGTTAGTTCCTTTTGTCGATTGCATATGTATCGTGGATACTCATTAATGACAATGCATTGTGTTGGTGAGTCGTGATGAGAAAGGTGAAACCAAGGTATTTTTGACAATCCACCTAGTTGAGGATGTTCATTGTGGCAAGAACACTGACTTGGTAGATTGGGGTGCTATGAAAACTTCATTGGAAATGCTAGAGGTACGACAAACCAATGTGAAGCCTGTTGAACTATCAATGGGGCTACCACCTATGAGAGAGGTGGTTGTGCATCAAAATTTATCAGAAAAATAGTGATACAAATTGGGTAGTTAGATCGATTAAATGCTACGCAGGAGATACATCTCAAACATTTTCCTAGTGTTTTTCATTTTGACTTACCATTGGCTTAGAAAAGATACAGAAGCCCTTTCAAAGTTCTGAAGCAAGTAACCTGAGGGGCTTTCAAATCAGAGTTGGGGAGAAAGGTTAACCCAATGTTCAAGTGGGCACGTCTAAGCCTATTTGTAAGGATCAAGAGGTTCTTAATCGAGGTAAGTCACAATGTGGGCAAGTAAGAGCGATAGGCTCTTACAACTAAGATGTGCCAAGGAGAGGGACAGTTCGAGTTAGGCAACAATTGAAGCCAAGACAAATATTCTAAAGGGCGGGACTACCTAATAGAGGCTAATCGAGAATCAACCAAGGCATCAAGATAGTTCAAAAATAAGTCAAACCAATGTCATTTAGAGGATGCGACGAGGGCGTCGTAAGAATAGGCGGGGGAGAATGTCAAAGGCCGCAGATCAAAGCCTGTGACTAATGCACAAATAGTGTCCTATGGAGGTCAATAGATTAAACGGGGCTTATTTGACCTATTTGAATTGACCCAATTTATGGAATATGTGGAAAATACCATCTACTTAAAGCCTTGGTGGCCCAGTAAAACACTTAAGGGAAATCAGAGCTACCTTGGTAAATATGGAAAGTAATATTAGAATATTTTATTTTGTAATATTAAAGGATCATGTAAATCTTTTAAGAATCTCAAAATGTAGATTGACTTAATCTTGATTGTTGATGTAACAAAAATTGTTCCGTTGGATCTAAGGGAGCTCAATTATAAATAGAGTCATTCCTTATCGTTTGTAATCATCCATTAAATCCCATAGTATCCTATTGTACTTTATAATATATTTGAGAGCAGTTACTCAAACACTTGGTGTACATTGCTTTCTTGTGGCTTTTTCAGTTCTCTCGTTGCTCTTTTGCGTTTAGGTTTGTTTCTGCTTATTTCAATGCCTTGGAAATTTTTCAAGAGAATTTTCACTTTTTGAGAGTTAGGTAGATTTGAAGTAAAAAATCGTTTAAAGCCGTCGGTTTGTCAGACTTAAGTTCTAACCCTGTGACACTTGTAGATACCTATTGTAACAGCCTGTTTTTAGTGAAATAGGAACAGTGGTTTCGAGACTACAAATCCAAGTCCGTAAGAAAAATTATTTTAATATTATTTCATGATATGCATTATGATAGGAATATTGCATAGAAATTTCATTAAGAAAATTTTACCGATTTCACGCTTAATTGAGAAAAAGACCAAATTGCATAAAATGTAAAAGTTAGCTATGGAATTCAAATTTTGAGGTCCTTATATGGAAAATAAACCATTAAGAGGTGTTGGTAGATAAGTTTGATGAATCATCTATGAAAAATTAAATAAAGAAAATGATGAAATTGGAAATTAAAATAATAAAAGATGATAAATGATAAAATAATGAAAATATCATCATTTTATATCATCTTTCCCAAATAAAAACATGGAAACCCTAGTTTAAAAGAGCTTGAAGATAGCAAGTTATTTTGGTTCAATTAGGTGAGTATTCAAGTCCCGTTTTTAGTAATTTTTATATTTTCGAGATTGTAATAACCTAATTTAGCTATTTTGGGGACTAATTTGCAAAGTTATCAAAGTATTAAAGTTTTTCCATGAATGAATATGCATGAATTATGAATTTTTATGATAGAAATAGAAGGTTGTTGATAGATAAACAACTTTTGTAAAGGAAATTTTCATGAAATTGTGATTTAGGGACTAAATTGAAAAGACATAAAATTCATGGAAAAAATTTGATTTTTGAGAAATACATGGACTGTTATTGTTATATGAAAAATTCGGCTAGGCTTGGAATAAGGGTTAAGTTGCATGGAATTCATTTTCCAAGCATAGGGACGAAATTGGAATTAATCAAAAGTATAGAGGTAAAAATGGTACTTTTGCCTAAGATATGAATTGGATTGAATTGAATATGAAATGTGTTAAATTGATGTTAAATTCATTTGTATAGATCTGAAAAAATCAAATAAGAAATTAGATCAAGGAAAAGAAAAGGTGTTGGATTAGTAGGTTTTTGTATACGAGCAAGTGTTGAGGTATGTTCGCGTAACTAAATTGTATATTTATGTGATATGTTTAATTTATATGTATGTAATTTGTATAATTGTTAAGTATGCAAATAAATCACATATCCAACGATGTCTGACAAGAAATAAATCTTGTTTGAACAAATGAAATTAGATGGATACAGAGTTCTCGAAGTGGTTGTGGTTTTGCATATGTTGCGAACACACCATAGTTCGCAAGAGCATCCCGTTATAGCTCACATGAGCATCCTGATATAAGCTTTCTTGAGCTTTTTGATACATGGTTCCTCCAAGCTTCCCGTTTATATGTTCCTATGAACATTCTGATCGGTAGTGATCCTGCATGTATTGCAAACACATCACAGCTCTTATGAGCGTCCCGATATATGGCTATTCAGAGCTTCTTGATTAAAAGCTCTTTCATAAGCTTCCTGATAATATCTCTTCGGAGTTACCCGTTAAGCTCGTATAAGCCTTCTAATTTAAGCTCTTATGAGCTTCCTATTATTAAGCCCGGATAAGCTTCCCCTCACAAGCTCAAAAGAGCTTTCTGTTATTTGGCTTGGAAGAGCTTCCCGTTTAAATGCTCAATGAGCATTCCAGAATATGAATTGACAGAATATAGTATGTACACTTTGTGTGTACTAACCATGTATCTATGGATATTATAAGTGGTTCAACCAGTAAAGTTATGATAAATGACAATAATGAATTTGTGATGAAAGATTATGGACATATATTTGACTACAAGAACATGACTTGTATATGAAGTTTGTATACAAGATATGGAAAGTGTATGGAAATGATATTTGCTTGATATACTAAAGCATGAATTGGCTGTTACTTGAATGTGGAATTTGCTTGATGACCTTGTTCATCCATGATTAAGGGCTATTATATGTAATTACTTCGCTAATGATCAACATGCTTGAATATATTATGTGTATTTACCTTAAATGCATTTGAATGGTAAGTTAATTTCTGTTATACGAACTTACTAAGCAATTAAATGCTTACTCTATTTTATTTCCTCTATTTTATAGTAACTTGGAAGCTCGTTAAGTTTGGAAACTGGTCGAAGCCACATCACACTATCAATCACCCTTTTTCGGTATATTTTTTAAACCAACTTTGGTATAATGGCATGTATAGTTTAATTTAGCCATTGGTGGCACATAAATGTTTAGTTGTGATTAGTCATTTGGATGGCTTATGTTTGATATATTTTGATATATATTAGTATATGGTATTATCATAGTTTTTATGTGTTTTGGTATAGTTGATTGATGGATAACTGAGAAGCAAATTGTCAAGCATGGATATTTGAATATATATTATAATATGATATGTAATAGAATTTTTTTTGGTTTGATTTGTATGTTTTGTGTTGACTTGGAAATATGTTAAAATGTCATTGTAAATGGAAGACAAATTGGGTGAGAAAAGTGGCCTTAAAAATGGCCTTTTTTTTGGATAGAGATACGGGCGTGTGTCCCAGCCGTATGTGACACACAACCTAACACATGGGCATGTGATCTAGCCATAGGTCCCCTGCATTTTAAAATTTCAAAATAGAATGCTCAAAATTTATCACACGGCCTGGCATACGGGCGTGTAGCTTGGCCGTGTGACCCCTGCATCTACACACGACTTAGCACACGGCGTGTGACTTGGCTGTATGACCTAAGTCAGAGAATTACACGGGTATGGACACAGGCTGAGACATGGCCAGGTGCCTTATTTCGATTACCCACACAGCCTAAGACACAGACGTGTCTCTTGATCGTGTGAGCCACACAGCTTGACCATACGGCATGTATACCCTGCAATCTGGAAAATTTTTGAGATTTTGCGAAAAATTCTTTAAGTACCCGATTTAGTTCCGACTTATTTCTAATTCATAATTTGAGCTTTGAGGGCTTAAATAAGGAAATTTATGAATAATATTTGACATGAATGTTAAATAATATGAAATGTCTGTATTTGATCTGTTTATTCCTGTAATACTCTGTAACCCTATTCTGGCGACGGGTACGGGTTAAAGGTGTTACATTTATTGGTATCAGAGCTACGATTTAGTGGATTCTCAGACTAACGTAGTGTATACAAGTCTAACTGTACATGCCATTACATAATCTGTGATAGTATGATATTTTCTGACTATTTTAAATATATTTTTCATATAGTAATGTCGTTCAACCGAGTTGAATCTGAAGAAGTTGAGAGCAATGCTCAAGCTTCAGTATAAAGAGCAGCATCTAGTAGTAGAAAGTCCGTATCTGAGGGCCGAGGAAGAGAAGCAAAAGAAGCCTTCTTTCAAATGATGAATGAATGGTTTACCGAGTTTGTAAGAACAAACCCTGCTGTACAACAACCTCCATCCTTCCAGTTTCTCAATCGGTTCTTGATATGCCACAAGGTACAGAACTTGTTAGAGCCAATAAGCCTCCTGTTGATAAAATCCGTAAATATAGAGTAGAATAATTCAAAGCTACAGTTGAAAATGATCCTGAAAGGGCTGAATTTTGGTTGCAAAACACTATCAGGGTTTTGGATTAATTTTCTTGTTCACAGGATGAATGTCTGAAATGTGTTGTATCTTTGCTAAAAGACTCAGCTTAACAATGGTGGAATACACTAATTTTTGTTGTTCCAAAAGAAAGTATCATTTGGGAATTTTTCTGAACTGAATTAAAAAAAATATATTAGTTAGAGATTTCTTGATCAGAAAAGAAAAGAATTTCTAGAGCTTAAACAGGGGTATAGCACAGTATCTGAATATAAAAAGGAATTTGTTCGATTGAGTAAATATGCTAGATAGTGTATCCTGACTGAAGTCGCAATGTGTAAGTGATTTGAAGAAAGTCTGAATAAATACATAAAGTTGTTAGTTGGGATTCTGGAATTAAAAGAATTTGTGGTACTGGTTGGCCGAGTACATAAAGCCAAAGAGCTACGTAAAGAAAAGAGACAGGCTGAGATGGAAGCCAGAACTTCAAGTAAAAGATTTATCAGAAAATCATATCAGTCTTCCTAAAAAAAATCGAAGAAATGTCATGATCGTTCTACTACTTGTACAAGGTATTCTAGGAAGGACAAAATTATTCAACGTTCTAATCTGATATCTCAGGCTACATCTGTAGTGAGTGCAGTGCAAACACTATAATAAATTTCTTTTTGGTGAGTGTCGCATGAAAAACGGAGCATGTTTTAGATGTGGTTCTTTTGACCACTATCTCAGAGACTGTCCGGAAAAGCCTAAGAAAGATATTGTATAGACTTCAAACCTGAGCAACTCCGCTACAAAAGGTAGACCACCTTATAACACCGGTAATGTTAGTGGTAGTCGAGGTACGATAAAAAATTCAACTATTAAATCTAAAGCATGAGCACCGATAATGACATATGTTATTCGTGCACGTGAGGATGCATTTACACCCGATGTTATTGCTGGTATTTTTTCTCTTCTTGATACTGATATAACTACTTTATTTGATCTTGGTTTGACACATTCATACATTTGCACGAATTTAGTGACTATTAAAAATTTATCTGTTGAGTCCACTGAATTTGTGGTTAAAGTATCAAACCCCCTAGGCCAATATTTGATGGTGGATAAAATTTGTAAAGACTGTCCATTAATGATACGGGGTTTCTATTTTTCAGTTGGTTTGATGTTATTACTGCTTGATGAGTTAAATGCAATTTCGGATATGGATTGGTTGACTCAGCATTATGCCATTGTAAATTGTAAATGGAAGTATATTGTGTTGAAATGTCAGAAAGGTGAAATGTTCTGTATTGAATCAGATAAATTGGACGGGTTGTCTAATGTAATATCAGCCATGTCAGCACAGAAATATGTCAGAAAAGGTAATGATGCTTATCTTACTTTTGTATTGGATACTAAAGTGTTTGAATCAAAGATTAAATCTGTGCTAGTAGTCTGTGAGTATCTTGATGTGTTTCCAAAAGAGTTACTCGGGTTACCACCGATCAGAGAGGTTGAATTTTCTATAGATCTTATTCCGGGAACAACACCAATATCTATAGCACCCTACAGAATAGCTCCGATAGAATTAAATGAGCTAAAAACACGATTTCAAGAATTGACTGACAGAGGTTTTGCTCAACCTAGTTCTTCACATTGAGGTGCGCTGGTTTTGTTTGTTAAGAAAAAAGATGGATCTCTTAGATTGTGTATTGATTATCGACAGCTTAATAAAGTTACAATCAAGAACAAGTATCCACTACCTCGCATTGACGGCTACAGTATTTTTAAAGATTGATTTCCATTTTAATTACTATCAGTTACGAGTGAAAGACTCAAATGTACGAAAAATAGCCTTCAAAACCAGGTACGGACATTATGAATTCCTCGTGATGCCATTTAGCTTGGCAAATGCACTTGCGGTATTTATGGATCTGATGAACAGAATTTTCAGACTGTATTTAGACAGATTTGTGGTTGTATTCATTGATGATATTCTCGTATATTTCCGAGATGAAATCGAGCATGCTGATCATTTGAGAATTGTTCTATAAACACAATGTGAGAAACACTGTATGCTAAATTTAGTAAATGCGAATTTTGGCTTCAGGAAGTCGGTTTTCTTGGACATATAGTATCTGCTGAAGGCATCAAAGTAGATCCAAATAAAATTTTAGTAATTGTTAATTGGAAACCACTGAAAAATATATCTGAAGTTAGAAGTTTTCTAGGATTAGTCGGTTATTATCAGAGATTTATACAAGGGTTTTCAATGATAGCTTCGCCAATGACACGGTTGTTGCAAAAAGATGTGAAATTTTAGTGGTCTGATAAATGTTAGCAAAGCTTTGATCGATTGAAAGCCCTGTTGACCGAAGCACTAATTTTGGTTTAGCCCGAGTCAAGTAAGGAATTTGTAATATATAGTGATGCAGCATTGGACGGTTTAGGCTGTGTTTTGATGCAAGAAGGTAAAGTAATAGTCTATGCTTCTAGACAGCTTAAGCCACATGAAAAGAATTACCCGATACATGAGCTTGAATTAGCAGCTATTGTTTTTGCTTTGAAAATTTGGCAAAACTACTTGTTTGGTGAAAATTTTCATATATTCACTGATCATAAGAGTTTAAAGTATTTTGATGTCGCAAAAGGATTTAAATCTGAGACAGCGCAGGTGGCTTGAATTGTTAAAAGATTATGACCTGGTTATTAACTATCATCTAGGAAAAGCAAATGTGGTTGCAGATTCTCTGAGCAGAAAATCTTTGTTTGCATTGCGAGCAATGAATACTCGATTGTCATTGTCTGATGATGGCTCTATCTTAGCTGAGCTAAAAGCTAAGATAACATTTCTGCAGCAGATCTGCGAAGCTTAGAAAAATGATGATAAATTACAAGCTACACGGGTACAATGTGAGTCAATTTCTGATTCAGAATTTCAGATTAGTTCTGATGATTGCCTATTATTCAGAGGCAGAGTATGTGTTCCAAAGAATTCAGAGCTTGTACAGAAGATATTGTACGAAGCTCATAATGGTATTATGTCTGTTCATCCGGGGAGTAATAAAATGTACAATAATTTGAAACAGATGTACTAGTGGCTGGGAATGAAACGTAATATTTCTGAATTTGTATCTAGATGTTTGGTAAGTTAGCAAGTTAAAGCTGAACATCAGCTACATTCAGGACTGTTACAGCCAATTACGATACTGAAATGGATATAGGAAAGAGTTACCATGGATTTTATTTTGGGATTTCCCCTATCTTCGAAAAAAAATATGCTATTTGGGTAATCGTCAACCGTTTGACAAAGTTTGCACATTTTACTCCAGTACGTACGGATTTCTCCCTGGATAGATTAGCTGAGTTATATGTTTCTGAGATTGTCAGATTACACGGTGTGCCAGTTTTTATTATTTCTAATAGAGATCCACGGTTTACATCTCGATTTTAGGAAAAGCTACAAGAAGCTTTGGGTACTCAATTGCATTTCAGTACAACATTCTATCATCAGATAGATAGTCAATCCAAACATGTGATACAAATTTTAGAAGATATGCTTCGGTATTGTGTTTTAGAATTCAAAGGTAATTGGGAAAAATATCTGTCATTAGTCGTATTCGCATATAATAATAGTTATCAGTCAAGTATTAAAATGGCACCGTATGAATTTTTGTATGGTCGTAAATGTAGAACTCCATTGTATTGTACTAAACTCGGTGAGAAAAAGATACATAGAGTTGATCAAATCCGTGAAATCAAAGACAAAGTGAAAGTGATCCGAGACATCTTAAAAAGAGCTTCTGATCGTAAAAAATCCTATGCGAATCTTAAACGAAAAGAAATAGAATTCCAAGTAGGCGATAAGGTATTCTTGAAAGTATCACATTGGAATAAAGTTCTTCTTTTTAGCCATAAAGGCAAATTGAGTCCGCGGTTTATTGGGTCGTATAAGGTTTTTGAAAGAATTGGACTCGTTGCATACCGATTAGCAGTACCACCAGAACTTGACAAGATTTATAATGTTTTTCACGTGTCTATGTTACGGCGATGTCAGTTAAATCCTTCCCATGTTATCTTCCCGACAGAGGTTGAAATCCAGCCTGATATGACTTATAGTGAAGAACCGATCAAAATTCTGGCATTTGAGACAAAAAAACTGAGAAATGAAAATGTAGTTCTACTAAAAGTCCTTTGGCAACGACACGAAATAGAAGGGGCTACCTAGCCACCTGAAGAAACTATAAGAAAGTAATATCCAAATCTATTTACTGGTAAGATTCTCGAGGATGAAAATTCTTTAAGGGGGAAAGTTAAAACAGCCCATTTTTAGTGAAATTGAAACACTGGTTTCGAGACCACAAATTTGAGTCCTTAAGAAAAATTATTTTAATATTATTTCATGATCTGCATTATGATAGGAATATTGTATAGAAATTTCATTAAGAAAATTTTACCGATTTCATGTTTAATTGTGGAAATGACCAAATTGTATAAAATGCAGAAGTTGAATTCTAATAGCTATAAGTATTAAATCGCTATGGAATTCAAAATTTGAGATCCTTATATGGTAGTTAGACTATTAAATGGAGTTAGTAGATATTTATGATGATTTATCCATGGAAAACTAGAAAAAGAAAAGGACTAAATTGGAAATGAAAATAATTAAATATGGTAATAAACTAGTATCATCTATATCATCTTCATCCCCAAATTAAAAATACATGGAAACCCTAGCTAAGAGAAAGTGAGTTCAAGAAACTTATCTTGGTTCAATTAGGTATGAATTCTTGTCCTGTTTTTAGTATTTTTTATATTTTCGAGATCATAATAATCTAATTGATCTATTTTGGGGATCAATTTGCAAATTTATCAAAGTATTAAAGTTTTTCCATGGATGAGTATGCTGAAAATTTAAAATTTATGGTAGAAAATGAAAGGTTGTTGATAGATAAACAACTTTTGTAAAGGAAATTTTCATGAAATTGTGATTTAAAGACTAAATTGAAAAGATGTAAAAATTCATGGAAAATTTCTTATTTTTATGAAATACATGGACTTTTATTGTTATATGTATAAATTAGTTAGGCTTGGAACAATGATTAAATTGCATGAATTTCATTTTTCCAAGCCTAGGGATGAAATTGTCATTAATTAAAATTTTAGGGGCAAAATGATAATTTTTTCCTAAGACGTGAATTGGATTGATTTGAATGTGAAATGTAATAAATTGATGATTAAATTCATTTATATAGATCTGGAAAGATTGAATAAGGAGTTAGATCGAGGAAAAGAAAAAAGTTTCGGATTAGTAGATTCTTATATAAAAAAAGTATAGAGGTAAGTTCGTATAACTAAATTATGTATATTTTCATATTTGAATTGTATATTGTATGTGAATTATGAATTTTTATTTATTTATATAAAAGTAATTATATATCCGACATGCGCGAGAAATATTAAGTCCAGATTAAATAAATGAAATTCGATGGATATAAGTTTCCCGATTGGGTGTGATCTAGCATATGTTGCAGACACACCATAGTTCAAAGGAGCGCCTCGTTATTAGCCCTCTCGAGCGTCCAGTATATGGTTCTTGCAAGCTTCCTGTTATAGCTCTTTGGAGCATTCCGATAGGTTGTGATTCCTATATGTGTTGTGGACACGCCTTAGCTCTTATGAGCTTCCCGATTATATGGCTCTTCGTGAGCTTCCCGATTTAAGGCTCTTTGTAAGCTACTTGATAATGGCTCACTTGAATTTCCCGATATATGGATATTCTGGGCTTCCCATTAATGGCTTTTCGAAGCTACTTGTTATTGGCTCGTATGAGCTTCTTGATTATGGCTCTCATGAGCTTCCCGTTATACTGTCCGGATAAGTTTCCCTATACAATATGGCTCACATAAGCTTCCCGTTATATGGCTTAAGAGAGTGCTTCATGTTTAAGTGTTCTCATGAACACTCCTGAATATGAATTGACGGATTATAGATTTGTACACTTCATGTGTACTACCCGATATCCATTGATATTTCATAAGGTTTAATGGATAAAGTTTTCGATATAAGATAAGTTAAGGTCTGAATAAATTAATAATTGTATCTACCTAAAAATGAATGGAAATGTTTATACGATGAGCTTATCTTTATTATTTGAAAAGTACTTGGAATTCATGACTAACTTGCTTGATGAGTATATGTGTTTAGTAAATGGCAAATTTCTTTTGGATGCATGTTATTTATATACTTATTTTAAATGAACATGAGTGGTAAATTAATTTTTCATTATGCGAACTTACTAAACATTAAATGCTTACTCGGTTTATTTCCTCTGTTTTATAATATTCGGAAACTCGTAACGGTTGGAGCAGGTCGGAGCAAGATCACACTATCCTTCAACTCAATTTGGTATAATTAGTAAAACTACTTTTGGTATAATGGCATGTATAGGCTAAGTTAGATTAAATGATGAAATGTTTTGGTTGTAACTAGCCATTGAAATAGCTAGTGATATTATGGTTAATGTCTATGTATGAGATTATGCTATGTTTGATATGTAAGTGTGCATGATTGGTATTATAGGTTTAAACATGCTTAAGTAAGAATATGTTCAATCGAGTAAGCAGGATATTTGAACCAAGGTGATGATATATCATGCATAAGAATTCATTTTTGACTTGGTTTAAATGTCTTGAATTGGTTGGTGAATGTGCTTAAATATGGTTCAGGTGGAAGACTAAATGGGTGAGAAAAGTGGCCTTGAAAATGACTTATTTTCGTCCACACAGGTAGACACATGGGCGTGTGTCTCAGTCGTGTGTGATACATGTCCATGCGCACGGGCATGTGGTTTGGTTATGTGTCCCCTGCATCCTTAAATTTGAGAAACAGAATACCCAGGTATTTTCACAGGGGCAGAGACACGGGTGTGTGTCTCAACCATGTGTGACACATAGCCTAGCACACGGTCATGTGACTTGACCGTGTGAACCCTGCACCTAATTATTTGAAGTCAGTATACTCACACGGCCTGGCACACGAGCGTGTGGCTAGCCGTGTGACCCAAGTCAGTAGCTACCCTAAATTGAACATGGGCTAGGACATGACCGTGTAGCTCACATTGAATACCAACATGGCCTGGGACACGGGTGTGTCACTTGGCCATGTGAGCCACACAGACTACCCACACGGGCATTTGACCCTTGTATCTAAGAAAATTTTTAAAATTTTACAAAAAATTCTCTGAGTTCTCAATTTGGTCCCAACTTGTTTTTAAAGCACCAATTGGGCCTCGAGGGTTCCATTATGGGACAATATGATTGATTATGTATAATTTCATATATGAATAGTAAATGATACAATTTAATTATATTTGGTCTGTAAACTCCGGTAATGTTTCATAACCCTATTCTGGCGACGGATATGGGTTAGGGATGTTACATATACGAACTTACTAAGCAATTAAATACTTATTCTATTTTATTTCCTTTGTTTTATAGTAACCTAGAAGCTCGCTAAGGTTGGAAGCTGGTCGGAGCCACATCACACTATCAATCACCCTTTTTCGGTATATTTATTAAATCAACTTTGGTATAATGGCATGTATAGGTTAATTTAGCCATTGATGGTATGTAAATGTTTAGTTGTGATTAACCATTTGGATGGCTTATGTTTGATATATTTTGATATATATTAGTGTATGGTCTCATCATATTTGTTATGTGTTTTGGTATAGATGATTGACGGATAACTAATAAGCAAATTGTTAAGCATGGATATTTGAATATATATGATAATATGATATATATGTAATAGACTTGGTTTTGGTTTGATTTTTATGTTTTGTGTTAACTTAGGAATGTGTTAAAATGTCATTGTAAATAGAAGACAATTTGAGTGAGAAAAGTGGCCTTGAAAATGGCCTATTTTTGTCCATATGGACAGAGACACGGGCGTGTGTCTCAGCCGTGTGTGACACACAGTGTAACAACTCAATTTTGGGCCTAGTCGAGACAGTGGTTTCGGAACCACAATTCAGAGCTGGAGAAATTATTTTTAATATTATTTTATGTGTTATAGCATGATTATACAAGTGCATGAAAATTTTGGTTACTTAAATTTAGCGATTGTGAGCTTAATTACAAAAAATGAGTAAATCGCATAAGGGGAAAAAGTTTTGTTTTGCTAGCCAAATGTGTTAAATAGCTATAGAACCATAATTGGGGGTTTTTAAAGTGCTAATAGGCCTTTAAATTAGTGGTGGCCGGCCATAAGGGACAAGAATTGACAAAATAATCAAAGTTGGTAATGGTTTGGTATTTGATGACAAAAGCAAATACTAATAAAATAAAACAAGTGGTCATTTCTCTTATCCGTTTCCTTTCTCTGCCGAAATATTGAAGGAGAAACCTCCATGGAAGCTTGAAATTTTCAGCCACTTGCAACCCTTACTAGTAAGTCATTTTGATGGTCATTTTTATTGATTTTTGTGTTTTTGGGACCCTTGTAGCATGAGCTAGCTAATGGGGGGATTATTTTGCAAAATGGTTGAAAGTCTATGGTTTTTCCATGTGAATATCTATGTTGTTTTCTAAATTTCTATGGAAGAAAATGAGTCATGGTTGTGTAATAAACAACTTTTGTAAAAGGATTTTCATGAAAACACCTAAAATAGACCATTTTGTAAAGATGGCAAAATGAGTGATAAGTATGAGTAATAATGAGAATTGTGGGCTGATCCTAGTATAAAAAGAAGTCAAATAGGCTTGGGTAGTGAGGAAATTTGATAAAAATTGATTTACAAGCCTAAGGGTAAAACCGTAAATTTGTGAAAGTCTAAGGGCAAAATGGTCATTTTGCTGAAGTATAAATTATGAAATGTATTGGTTAATATGATGATTAAAATAGTGTATTTTATCATTATAGATCAAGAAAATTGGGATTCGAGCTTAAATCGGAAAGCACGAGGTTATGGACTAAAATAGAATAATTTGCCGAAATTTTCATTCGAGGTAAGTTCGTGTGATAATAATAACGCAATGTTATAATTGAATATTAAATGCTTTATTGTTATTATTATATAAATTGTATGATTGATTATACGGATATTCTTGATGAAGATTCGACAAGAAAGTACATAAGCAAATAATGTGATGTTGTAGCATATTTTAATGCTTTGATAATATGTGCATTTAAATGTTTTATTACTATCATGAAAGTATGAAATGTATGATGGAAGAATAAATGACATTATGAGCAAGTGCGACAACATTAAGAAATCCCGTTTGAACTCAGGAATAGTATAGAATACACGAGATATGTCATGAGAAATAATGTGGTCTGAACTCATGAGTTGTGTCTGAGTTTATGAGACAAGTGATATATGTAATGTGGGTCCGGGTGCTGACCATGTGATCAGGCCCGTGAATAACTCGCTAAGCGAGCATATCATGTTAATGCTTTGGGGTCCGGGTGCTGACCTTGTATACAGACCCATGAGTAGCTCAAATGCGGGCATTACATAATATGTGGTAGCTTTAGCTACATACTTTACGCGCTATGAGTTGGTTCTAGTTACGTATATGGCACTATGTACAAGTTTCCGTGTATCCATTAGTATTCTTAGTGTTCAACGGGTAATTCAATGAAGGATTTGATGATGGTCCCAATGAGGTGTGTCATTGGTGAGAACGAACTTGAGTTATGTTACGAATGAGTACAGGTATGTACAGAAACTCAATTGAATATGAAATCCACGAATGGTAAGTCCATGAGTATTGTGAAATGATGTTATGTTAATTTGGGGGACTATGATATATGTTTATAAATGCATAGATTTCTAATTTAAAACAAATGAAGGTGTGATGAACTTAGTCATCATCATTTTTGTACTAAAACTGTTTGGACAGTACCTATATTCCAAATTTGAAAATTCACAAAAAATTGTGGAAATTTAATTTGAGGCTGAATAAAATATGAAATTAAAGCTTATTGAGCCTAGTTTCACATAGAAGAAACGGTGTAAGAAAATGAATATCATATTATGAGATATTTAAATTATTGTGAGATAGAGGCAGAATGATTTTGAAATCCCCTATTATGATTTGATAAAATCATTAAAAAATGTACAAAAATAGTTATGGGTTTTAATTTATATTCTTAGAATCCTTAATGAGTCTATTTTTAAGAGAAATAGACGAGAACATAATCCAAGTCCTGTATTATGAGATAATTAATTTTTATTGAAGAGGGTTTGGAATTGTTAGATAGTGAAAAAATGGTAACTTTAAAGAATAAATTGTACTTATTGGTTAGAATAAAATTTCTTAAAATTTTAAGGTAAGGAGATATGTGAGTCTAGCTTTAGGAAAAATTAGCAAATCTTAATTTGGAGTTCTGTAGCTCTAGATATAAATAAATTAGTAACTATGACTCGAGAAAATAACATGACCAAAAAAATAAGTAAAAGTGTAATTGTAGTTGTATTACCTTGAAAAGCATGTTGGCATATTGCTTATTATTTTCATATGGACTTACTAAGCGTAAAGCTTACTCCCTCCTTTTCATTTCTTTAGTGTTGTCAGGTCGGCTTGGGGTTGGAGATCGTCGGAGGCAGCAT
This sequence comes from Gossypium hirsutum, assembly GCF_007990345.1. Lineage (NCBI taxonomy): Eukaryota > Viridiplantae > Streptophyta > Magnoliopsida > Malvales > Malvaceae > Gossypium > Gossypium hirsutum. The sequence continues at coordinate 99,503,463 of NC_053425.1, forward strand.
CACACTATCAAGCTATTACCGTTGGGGTATTGATAAACCTTAGGTGTATTTGAGTTAGTGGCATGTATAGGGACTTAGTTATAATGATATGCATTCTTCTGATTTGGCCAAGATGTTGGCTTAAATTGATTCGTTGTGTTTAGCCATGAGACGTGGCTTATATGGGTGATGGCTTGTAAGCCTATTTATCCAAGCTATGTATTGATGCCTTGCGATGTGGTCATGTGATTATATTTGTTTGATATGAATGGTTAGTGTTACGGTACGTATGCTTTATAAATGTCTTATGACCAAACGAAGTGGTCATAATCAGAGAATAAAAGTGTGATATGGCAATAAGTCAATAATACTAGAAAACGAAATTGGTGTGGAATGACTTAGGCAAGCATGTCGTTTGTGAATGTGAAATATTGTCAAGCATGGTATAAACGTATAAGTGACAATCAAAATGACATGTTCAATTGATTGTAAATTGGTATGTTTAGACTTGGTATAAAATGAGTAAGCAAAACATATGTATGATGACATATGAATATTACAATTGAGTCTTAATGAAAGATGTTTAATTATCTACTTGATGCTACATTATATGTGTCTATAATGTATTTAAGTGTAACAGCCCGTTTTTTTAGGGTTGATCGGAACAGTGGTTTCGAGGCCACCAAATCCAAACGAGTAGGTTGGTAACTATTATATTTAATATTTACGAGTTAATTGTGATTTTAAAAATGTTTTTGATATTGTGATTTTTGTTTTATAAGCGATTTATTAAGTTCAAGTGGTATGACCCTAAGGTCAAGTGGGTTTAGAAAATGAGGTATCGGGACCTTGTTTCTATAAACTGAGTCATAAATATTTTTATAAATATTTACGTAGTGGCAATAAGATGGTATTAAAGTTTCGTTGAAAAATTTTATCGTTTCGATAGTTAATTAAACAAAAAGGACTAAATTGTGTAAAGTGCAAAAGTTGTGTTCTATAACCTAAAGGTATTAAATAGATATATAACTTAAAAGTAGAAGTCCTTATTTGGTAAGTAGCCTATTAAAGAGATAGTGGGATATGATGGCTTGGCATTTGGTGTAATAAATAAAGTGTATAAAGGTTAATATTGTAAATTGGTTAAAAATAATAATAAAATGAATATAATAAAAGAATCAAGGTGTCATCTTTTTCATTATCTTTTTACCAGCCGAATATGAAGGCTTGAGAAGCCATGGAAGAAGCTTCCAACTTTCAGCTAATGCATGGTAGGCATTTCTAGTCCCGTTTTTAATTATTTTTATATTTTCGGGATCGTTGTTGCTTAATCTATCTAATGAGGGGACTATTTTGCAAAACCATTGAATAGTTTGATATTTTCCATTGATGAATATAATAGGGCTTTGCAGTTTAATGGAAGAATATGAGTCCTTGTTGATAGTTAAACACTTTTTGTTAAGTGAAATTTTGTGAAATTGACAATTAAGGGCTAAATTGATAAATGTGAAAACTTTGTGGTTAAAATGTCAAACAAATGAAATGTGTGGGCTGCTAGAGACACTAGTGATATTCGTCTATAGTGGAATTTTACTCAATTTCATGAATTTGCATTTTTATGATATAGGGACTAAATTGTAAAGAAGTTGAAATATTAGGGGCAAAACTATAATTATGCCAAAAAGTGAATTATGGACTGTTTTAATACCATGAACATTTGGATAAGCTTAATTATGGTTAAAAATGGTTAATTTGCATGTTTTGAGCTCAGGGACTAAAATGAATAAAAGTAAAACTTTAAGGGTAATTTTGTAAAAATAACAAAAATGACCAAATTGTATGAAATGAGGTGTTTTAATGTCTAAATTAATATACTGAATGAAACTATTAATTTAGATCAAGATCGGGTGGAAAATTGAGAAAAATGAGAAAATTACCAAAATGCCTCTGAACTTTGGTATCTCTACAATTTAGCCAGGTAAGTTCGTATGCAATAAGCATTGTTAAATTGATGTTTCTAATGCTTTAATATTGTATAAATTGTATATACGTGAATATTTTAATGTCTGACGACATATCGACAAAATGTGGCACTTAGTGTGCGGGGTAATCAAATATGATACTCAGTGTACGAAATATTGAAAATGACACTTAGTGTGCGAGATATTGAGAATGACACTTAGTGTGCAAAATATCGAATGATTCAAAGGGAAATTATAAATTGTGATTGAATGATTAAATAGAGCAAAGTGAACAGGTATACATGCTATATTATATGAATTGTTTATGAGACGACTTTATAATGGTGATATTTGGGCTTTGAGCCTAGCAAGCTTTAAGCTGGTGAATAATATTATCGGGTTTAAAACCTAGCAGGCTAAATGCCGGTGATTTGATAAAAGTCTAAGATTATGAGACCTTGTGTTAAATCGGCAATTGAATTTGTTCAATGCATTAAGTTGGCCAGGTATGTGATATATTCTTATGCATGTTAGATCGATTGGAAATGAATCATGAATGTGAAATGAGAAGCATAGGTGAAAATGCCTATGTCATATATGTGAGTAACGGCAAAACCATCGTAAATTATCGATAAGGGTGGACTATGTGCGAAATCATCTTATAATTGCTAATTTGAACGGTTGTGTGCGAATCATTGAGCATGATGTATTGTATTGAGATTATGCTTGAGTGAAATTATAGATATGTTATGAAATTGATTGGTGATATACATGTTTAAATAATGTGAATGCAAAGAATGTGTGAAAGAGTAAATTTGTAATAAATCTACTTGGGACAGTAGCAGTAATGTGATTTTAGAAAATCACCATAAATTGTTGGAGTTGAGTTAGAAGCTGAATAAGTTATGTAATTAAAGCTTAATGAGTCTAGTTTCTTATAAAAGAAACCGTGTACGCAAAAGAATTTCTGATAATGAGATATTTGAAGTGGCGTGGGATAGAGTCAAATGACTTCGGGGTCCCCTGTTTTGTTTTTATAAAATCATTATAATTTGTACAAAAATGGTTATAAGATAAAATTTATATGATTAGACTCCTTAATGAGTCTAGTTTCAAATGAAATCAAATATAACATATTTTGAATTCTGTACAATGAGAAATTTGATTCGTAGTGAAGAGTGGTCAGATTAGTCAAACAGTGAAACAAGGGAAACTTTAAGAAAAATCTGGTATTGATTGGCCAAACCTAAAATTCTGAAAATTTTATGGATGGAAGATATATGAGTCTATTTTCAAGTAAAATTAACAGCAATTGATTTGGAGTTTTTTAGCTCTAGTTATAAATAATTTAGTGACTATTGCTCAGGAAGACAACTTGTAGTGAATTTGTGATTATGTTGTAAACATTGATAAAACTTGTTAATGAGTTGCTTATTGCTTTCTTATGAACTTACTAAGCGTAAAGCTTACTCCCCTTTTCTTTCCCATATTCCCTAGGGTTGCCAGGTTATCTCGGGTTGGAGGCCGTCAGAGATATTATCACATTGTCAAGTCTACGCTATCAGCATAAGTAAATCTTAATGTTTCAAGTCTATGGCATGTATAGGGTTGTAAAGTTGAGTAAGTAAATGATACAAGACTAAGATATTGGTAAATATTTAATAAGGCCTCATGAATATTTTGGGCCTTGTAAGCCCGATTAAAGGATAATATACGTGTGTATGAAAAGTTTAAAATCGATCAAAAATTTTTACGGTCTGGTTTTATATAAATGGATGAGTTTAAATCTGGTAGCACCTCGAACCCTGTTCCGGCGAGGGATACGGGCGAAGGGTGTTACATTTTATTAGTATCAGAGCCATGGTTTAGTCGGTTCTAGGACTACCATGGCGTATGTGAGTCTAGCTGTACATGCCATATTTGACCTGCGATAGTGTGATATCTCCTGACTCTGACGAAAATTATTTGAATAGGACAGATAAGTCTTTCAATCAAGCTAATTTTAATAGTATAGAATATGTACTCAGATGTTCGAATGAAATTGTGTTCTATACTGATTTGATTAAATTAAAGTTGGCTCTGAAATGTTTAAGTGTTCATGAATATATGAATCCAAAGTTAAATGAAATGATATGTTCAAAGTGCACATATGTGATGTTTTATAGACTTGGTTAAGTCACTTCAATGTGCAACAACAAGTGACCATAGGCACTGTGTGTGTAAGTTCCGTAACCGAACACTGTGTGTGCGAGATCAGTTGTTGAGGCACTGTGTGTGCGAGTTCCGTAACTGAGCACTGTGTGTGCGAGATCTGTTGTTGAGGCACTGTGTGTGCGAGTTCCGTAACCGAGCACTATGTGTGCGAGATCGGTTGTTGAGGCACTGTGTGTGTGAGTTCCGTAACCAAGCACTGTGTGTGCAAGATCGGTTGTTGGGGCACTAAGTGTGTGAAATGAGATCATGTAAGACCTCGTCCGAGACGAAGGCATTGATTTGAAGTAGTGTATAAGAACGTGTCTGGGACACTGGCATCACTTATGATTCGTGTAAGACCCTGTCCGGGACAGTGGCGTCGATATTGAATAAACTTGGTCAGATGTATGTAGTCCATGTGAAAATGAGACGTGATAAATAACAGATAAATATATGCTATATGTGCTTGACATGTGACCTTGTGGTTCCATGAATCAAACAAGGAAAAATATGACATGTTTTGGTTGGTATGTATTGGATATGTGCAAGTTTTGTTCATACGAATGAATTGACAGTTATCACACGAATTTAAAATCATAGTCATAAGTTATTAGTAAATATAAATAAGTGAAGCTATTTAATAAGGTTATATGAACTTAAGAGTACTATGAATGTATATGCAATTGAGATTATTTTTCAATTCGGTTAGTGATATGGAATTTTCATAATCATTGAAATGATTTATTTGCTTAAGGCTTAAGCTTATTCTGTGTGTTTTTCATAAGACAGATATGCTTTCCAACCGAGCTAATTCTGATAGTACAGAATGTTATACTCAAACGTTTGAGTGAAAATGTGTTGGTGATGAGTTGAAACTCATAAAAAGGTATGAATCAGAATGCATGATATTCTGCTATTGATAAATGTTATAATTATATGAGTATATGAGTTGTGATGTTGGGTATATGATTGTTATGTGAATATTTTGATTTGGAATTTATGATTTGATTTAGCGTATGAACTATGTGTTAAGTACCAAGTGATCATAAGTAAATGATTGCTAGATGTTTGAGAATGCGGAATTAGTAATGAACTGTTCGTTCACAATAGTATGTGTGATGTGCATGCTTACGTAAGAGTTAAAATTGTTGGCTTTACAACCCTCACCCCCTCATTGGTAAAGCATTATAATGAAATCCGTACTATATGGATTAAATAAGCTTATAAGTGCGGAATGATAGAGTCTCATGATTGAAGGATTAGTATTGTGATCAGATAAAAGAATGAGCCCGCAAGTGAAGACAGTAACAGAAAAGATATTGGATCGTGTTGAAGGCCATTTGTAATATGCAAAGTCACTGTTAAAAGAAAAGTTGAATTAGATGAAACCAAATATTCAGGTATGATATCTAAAGAATATATTAACTGGAAGTTCTTCCGAATTGGCCTCCGTTAGTGTTGGGATAATGAGAAATTAGTGATGTCAGAGATAGACAGTAGAATCATATTTGAATTATAAAGATATTTGAGCACAACAATTATAGTCGAATGGTTTACGAGAACTCTTCTGGGTATTCTATGTGTTCAATTATCCTCAGAGGTATGTGAAGCTGTATATTTTCAGATGAAATTCTTATCATATGAGAACGTTATCTATATATATTGATATATGAAAGCATTGTTGGGCTGTTTGGGTTACAATCAGCATTATTATATCTTTCTCTGGTATTCTATTTCATTTTATTGAAAGAAAAGATCGACGATTAAATTTGTGTGATGTTGGTATTCTGCTCCTACTGGTTGTTGATCTGCTTAGTATACATGAAGATTATATTGTTTTTGTTACTGTTGATTCCGGTGCATATGAGTGATGCTTTACTTCTGGATTTCCTCTGAAACATCATTGAGATATCTGTCATCTGATATGGGTGCTTTCTTAAAAAAGATTAGTATAGTGATATATTCGAGAATTACAGTATCTCTGCTTTCTTATGATTCTATATGGTTATCTGTGAAAAATATCTATTGAATGACTGTAACTATATTTCAATTTCTCTTATGTTCAAAATGCATTATTGATAATTGGGACATTATATATCTATACGGTTGAGATGTCAGCCTTATTATGGCACTATGATTTTAAATTATCTGATGGTTGTGGCTTCAGTATGGTTCAAAGCTTCGTTGATTAATAATTGAAAAGTTATTACTTGACAGTCGAGATCGATTCAGTTGTCTAGTTTGATTAGATTAATTGCTTGAAGGATTAATCGAGTTACTTGTATTTGAATCTATCCACAGGGTGGAAATAAAGTTTGAATGTTCATGGATAAATAGATGAATATTCTGAATGCATGATTCATATTCTAGAAGATATGATACAGAATTATATCCATCAGAATGATTTTATTGAGAAATGTTCTTATAGATCGCGATTGGGAAGTCTGAATGATGTGATAATTATCAATAAAGTGGTAAACAGTTGAAGAAATTGTTAATTGAAGCGTCAGTTCTCAGGTGAAGAGTTATTCGACACAAGAATTAAAGATGGTTTGAACTGTTGAAAGATTATGAGTCAGCGATTGATTATCAATCTGGACAAATGATTATAGTCTTTGGGGTTCTGAGCGAGAATCTTTATGTGTTTTACGACCGATAATCATGTGATTAATCTTATCAAATGATGAGTAGTTATTGGCTGAGCTAGAAACTAAATTGATGTTTAATTAGCAAATTTGTGAGGTTAAGAGGTGTGTCAGTGAATTACAAGTTAAAAAGGGTACAACGTAAATTGATTTCTGATTTAGAATTTCAGATTGGAACCTACAATTGTTCGTTATGTCGAGATAGAGTTCGTGTATTGAGAAATCCAGAGATTTTACAATAATTGTGACATCTAGCACAGTGGTAATTATCTGTCCGTACGGGGAGTACTAAAAGAGTGCTAGTTTTCATTGTTCAAATGGAGACACGAGGATTATATCGTGTTACTAAAATAAACTACTATGAGCTTTGGGTATGGAATTACTTTGTAACACTGTGTTCTAGAACTTGAAAGCAACCGAGAAAGACATTTATTGTTGGTTAAGTTTGCCTATAATAATAATAGTTATGAGATAAATGTTAAGATAGCATTGTATGAGTGTGGTATGGTTGCAATTACTGAACTTCGTTGTACTGAATTGAATTTTTATAAAAAGAATTTCGGCGTCGATGTGATTGGAAAGACTGAAGGAAAATGAAAGTAATTCATGACCGTCTAAAAACAGTTTCAGATTTGCAGAAAATATATGTGGGCTTGATGCGTAAAAGCATTGAATTTTCAATTAGAAAATTGAGTATTTGTAAAAGTATTATAGTGGGAATAGAATTTCTAGATTTAGCTATAAAGAGAAGTAGAGTTCGCAATTCATCGGATTGAATGAGATTATTATCAAAACTTGAGAAGACCCGTAATGTGTTTTTTATATATATGATATGATTATACAAATAAGATCCTTTATCTATAGTATCTCTTACAGAAGTAGAAACTCAGCTTGTTATAATGTATAGCAAAGAGCAGATCATAATCTTAGCTCATGAGATTGAAAAGTTGAGAAATCTGAGGCTAGGTGAGAAATTGTTGAGGTTGGTGAAAGAAAATCACTAATTTATTCTCTGGCAAGATTTTCGGGGACGAAAATCCCTAAGGGGGGAGAGTTGTAACAACCCATTTTTTTAGGGTTGATCGGAACAGTGGTTTCGGGGCCACCAAATCCAAACGAGTAGGTTGGTAAATATTATATTTAATATTTACGAGTTAATTGTGATTTTAAAAATGTTTTTGATATTGTGATTTTTGTTTTATAAGCGATTTATTAAGTTTAAGTGGTATGACCTTAAGGTCAAGTGGGTTTACAAATGAGGTATCGGGACCTTGTTTCTATAAACCGAGTCGTAAATATTTTTATAAATATTTACGTAGTGGCAATAAGATGGTATTAAAGTTTCGTTGAAAAATTTTATCGTTTCGATAGTTAATTAAACAAAAAGGACTAAATTGTGTAAAGTGCAAAAGTTGTGTTCTATAACCTTAAGGTATTAAATAGATATATAACTTAAAAGTAGAAGTCCTTATTTGGTAAGTAGCCCATTAAAGAGATAGTGGGATATGATGGCTTGGCATTTGGTGTAATAAATAAAGTGTATAAAGGTTAATATTGTAAATTGGTTAAAAATAATAATAAAATGAATATAATAAAAGAATCAAGGTGTCATCTTTTTCATTCTCTTTTTACCAGCCGAATATGAAGGCTTGAGAAGCCATGGAAGAAGCTTCCAACTTTCAGCTAATGCATGGTAGGTATTTCTAGTCCCGTTTTTAATTATTTTTATATTTTCGGGATCGTTGTTGCTTAATCTATCTAATGAGGGGACTATTTTGCAAAACCATTGAATAGTTTGATATTTGCCATTGATGAGTATAATAGGGCTTTGAAGTTTAATGGAAGAATATGAGTCCTTGTTGATAGTTAAACACTTTTTGTTAAGTGAATTTTTGTGAAATTGACAATTAAGGGCTAAATTGATAAATGTGAAAACTTTGTGGTTAAAATGTCAAATAAATGAAATGTGTGGGCTGCTAGAGACACTAGTGATATTCGTATATAGTGGAATTTTACTCAATTTCATGAATTTGTATTTTTATGATATAGGGACTAAATTGTAAAGAAGTTAAAACATTAGGGGCAAAACTATAATTTTTTCATAAAGTGAATTATGGACTGTTTTGATACCATGAGCATTTGGCTAAGCTTAATTATGGTTAAAAATGGTTAATTTGCATGTTTGGGTTCAGGGACTAAAATGAATAAAAGTAAAACTTTAGGGGTAATTTTGTAAAAATGAAAAAAAGACCAAATTATATGAAATGAGGTGTTTTAATGTCTAAATTAATATACTGAATGAAATTATTAATTTAGATCAAGATCGGGTGGAAAATCGAGAAAAATGAAAAAATTACCCAAATGCCCCTGAACTTTGGTATCTCTACAATTTAGCCAGGTAAGTTCGTATGCAATAAGCATTGTTAAATTGATGTTTCTAATGCTTTAATATTGTATAAATTGTATATACGTGAATATTTTAATGCCTGACGACATATCGACAAAATGTGGCACTTAGTGTGCGGGGCAATCAAATATGGTACTCAGTGTATGAAATATTGAGAATGGCACTTAGTGTGCGAGATATTGAGAATGACACTTAGTGTGCGAGATATTGAGAATGACACTTAGTGTGCAAAATATCGAATGATTCAAAGGGAAATTATAAATTGTGATTGAATGATTAAATAGAGCAAAGTGAACAGGTATACATGCTATATTATATGAATTGTTTATGAGACGACTTTATAATGGTGATATTTGGGCTTTGAGCCTAGCAAGCTTTAAACTGGTGAATAATATTATCGGGTTTAAAACCTAGCAGGCTAAATGCCGGTGATTTGATAAAAGTCTAAGACTATGAGACCTTGTGTTAAATCAGCAATTGAATTTGTTCAATGCATTAAGTTGGCCAGGTATGTGATATATTCTTATGCATGTTAGATCGATTGGAATTGAATCATGAATGTGAAATGAGAAGCATAGGTGAAAATGCCTATGTCATATATGTGAGTAACGGCAAAACCATCGTAAATTATCGATAAGGGTGGACTATGTGCGGAATCATCTTATAATTGTTAATTTGAACGGTTGTGTGCGAATCATTGAGCATGATGTATTGTATTGAGATTATGCTTGAGTGAAATTATAGATATGTGATGAAATTGATTGGTTATATACATGTTTAAATAATGTGAATGCAAAGAATGTGTGAAAGAGTAAATTTGTAATAAATCTGCTTGGGACAGCAGCAGTAACGTGATTTTGGAAAATCACCATAAATTTTTGGAGTTGAGTTAGAAGCTGAATAAATTATGTAATTAAAGCTTAATGAGTCTAGTTTCTTATAAAAGAAACCTTGTAAGCAAAAGAATTTCTGATAATGAGATATTTGAAGTTGCGTGGGATACAGTCAAATAACTTCGGGGTCCCCTATTCTGTTTTTATAAAATCATTATAATTTGTACAAAAATGGTTATAAGATAAAATTTATATGATTAGTCTCTTTAATGAGTCTAGTTTCAAATGAAATCAAATAGAATATATTTTGAATTCTGTACAATGAGAAATTTGATTCGTAGTGAAGAGTGGTCAGATTAGTCAAACAGTGAAATAGAGGAAACTTTAAGAAAAATCTGGTATTGATTAGTCAAACCTAAAATTCTGAAAATTTTATGGATGGAAGATATATGAGTCTATTTTCAGGTAAAATTAACGGCAATTGATTTGGAGTTTTGTAGCTCTAGTTATAAATAATTTAGTGACTATTGCTCAGGAAGACAACTTGTAGTGAATTTGTGATTATGTTGTAAACATTGATAAAACTTGTTAATGAGTTGCTTATTGTTTTCTTATGAACTTACTAAGCGTAAAGCTTACTCCCCTTTTCTTTCCCATATTCCCTAGGGTTGTCAGGTTAGCTCGGTTGGAGGCCGTCAGAGATATTATCACATTGTCAAGTCTACGCTATCGGCGTAAGTAAATCTTAGTGTTTCGAGTCTATGGCATGTATAGGGTTGTAAAGTTGAGTAAGTAAATGATACAAGGCTAAGATATTGGTAAATATTTAATAATGCCTCATGAATATTTTGGGCCTTGTAAGCCCGATTAAAGTATAATATACGTGTGTATGAAAAGTTTAAAATTGATCAAAAATTTTTACGGTCTGGTTTTATATAAATGGATGAGTTTAAATCTGGTAGCACCTCGAACCCTGTTCCGGAGAGGGATACGGGAGAAGGGTGTTACATTAAGTATGTGAGGTATTAATGGTAACAAAATGCTTGGAAAATAGCCTAAATGTTGGCCATATGGGCAAAGACACGGCCATGTGTCTTAGTCGTGTGGAGGACACGGCCTAGCACAAGGGCGTGTGGCCTGGCCGTGTGGTTCAAACTAGTTGCTGACATCACAAACAAAGAGTTACACGGGCTGAGGACACGAGCGTATCCCAAGCCATATGGGCGTGTGTGACCACACGGCCCAATCCACACGGGCGTGTGACTCTCCAAAGTAAGAAAATTTGTTAAGTTGTCTAAAGTTTATCGAAAGTTCCCGGTTTAGTCCCGAACCACCCCGATGTATGTTTTTAGGCCTCGAAGGCCGGTATAAGAGACGATATGCATGTGTTTGAAAAATTTTAATTTGGACAAAATTTTGTGGCCCGGTTTTGCATGTTTGTGAATGTTTAAGTCCGGTAATGCCTCGAACTCTGTCCTGGTGTCAGATACGGGTAAGGGGTGTTACACACAGCCTAGCACATGGGCGTGTGATCTAGTCATGTGTCCCTTGCATTTTAAAATTTCAAAACAGAATGCTCAGAATTTATCACACGGCTTGGCACACGGGCGTGTGGCTTGACCGTGTGACCCTTGCATCTACACACAGCCTAGCACACGGACGTGTGACTTGGCTGTGTGACCTAAGTCAGAGAGTTACACCGATATGGACACGGGCGTGTCTCTTGACCGTGTGGGCCACACGGCCTGACCACACAGGCATGTGTACCCTGCAATATGAAAAAAATATTGTGATTTGTGAAAAATTCTCCGAGTACCCGGTTTAGTCTCAACTTGTTTCTAATGGATAATTTGAGCCTTGAGGGCTAAAATAAGGGACTTTATGAATAATATCTAACATGAATGTTAAATAATATGAAAAATCTGTATTTAATCTTTTTATTTCGGTAATACTTCGTAACTTTGTTCTGGCGATGGATATGGATTAGGGGTGTTACACCTATCTCTATCGACAAAAGCACCCCTTCTGTGAATCGTATATGACTCTCTGTGGAGGCTGAGGATAAAACCTTGACACGAAGACAATACCTTCGATTGTTGAGATCTAAGTTGGCAACCTAGAGAACGACATTTTAAAGACAAAATTTCTCTCGAAGGAGTCGATTCCCCCTTAATGAAACTAAATATAGATGTAGATATAGATAAAGATAAAATAAAATAAAATAAAATAAAAATCTATATATTGTAAATTATCTGATATAAACGGATAGGACAAGTATGGTTTCATTTTATTTGGAAGAGAAGTAACGTAGATAAAGCTACCATAGGCATTCGATACCCATACGGTATAACTACAAGTGAGTTTAGGCATGCACCCAAGTGGCACACTCAACATCAACCGGCAGGCTGACTTCACTAAACTCCAACTCCAGCAAGCCTAACATACATACGCGGCTAGGATTGTTTTTGGGTAAGATTTTTAAAAAACGCAAACATAATTAACACGTGAGCATCCATCCAAATGAAATTTTTTTGCCAGACCAACACCCCTTGTGGCCAAGACGTCTCCGCGCCATATTCTCCACCAATCACAACTCTAAATTCCTCTATTTCTCTATCCGCCTTTTGCCACGTGTCCTCCTTACCTCCACCCCTTTTTCTTCCTTTTTCACTTCATTTTCTGAAAAATTTGTCCGTTTCTCTGCAATCTCTTCACTCTTCCACCACAGGACATTCACAGTCCCAAATATATAACCCCAAAAAATAAAAAATAAAAATAAAAAAGAGAGAAAAATAATGACCTTTTTGGGGTTTAGTTAGGGTTTGATTCAAGTTTTCTGACTGTTGCAGGAAAATTCTAGTTCAGTTGCATTAATGGCGTCATCATCTCTACCATTACAAGAGCTTCACTTTCTCTCCCCGAGAACTACTTCGAAGCACCGGTTTTATCTCTCTAGATGTTCTTCTCTCTCTAGAGTTTCTCTTGCTGGGAACGGCCATTTAAGAAACGGTGTCGTTTTGCGTTCTCGAGTTCGAGCGCTTAAAGAGGAAGGAGTTTCCTATGAGGAAAGGGAGCGAGAATTTATCAATGAAGTCAACGGTGGGTTTGGATCGAATGGGAACGGTAGTGCTAGTAAGTACGAGTATAAGAATGGATCGGTTGAGGGATATAGTAATACCAACGGTGGAGTTGGAGTGGTGGAGAGTGACAGCAATGGGAGCTTGGTCAAGTATGTGAACGGGAATGGGAATGGTGTGGCGGCGGAAGTGATGGCAGCGGAGGTGATGCAGGTGGTAGAAAAGGAAGGAGTAGTTTCGGAGGAGGCGAGGAAAAAAAGGGTAGAAGATATTGGGAAAGAGGAGGCTTGGTTCAAGCGGAGCACTCAAGACCAGGTCGAGGTACATGGTTTTACCTTTCGTGGAGTTGGGACTGATTTAGAAAAAACTTGGTTTTATTTGTTTTTTTTTATTTGTTCTTAAAAGGTTCTGCGAAGCAAAGTAAATCATAGAAAGTAAAACCATATTAATTCAAAGGGAGCCAAAATATAAAAGTAGATTATGAATGTATTCTTTACAAAATGTGTTATTTCTAATCCAAAAAATATATATTTATTTAAAAATTTGAATTCGAATACCATTTTTGCTTTCTGATTTTAGGAGCAAAAAACATTTAACAAAATTAGCAACTAAGAATTCTTTTAAACAAATGTTCCTTCTAATATTATATAACAAGATATGGGGCTCATGGAATTTGAATATTGTGGTGAAATTTTTGTTTGCTTGTAAGTAAATGTACTACTAGTTCAGACTTTGCAGGATTGCTTTTAAAGTTTTGGTGTAGATCTCCATGATTAATGTAGCAGTATAAACCAATTTGTTTTTCGTTCTTTTGAATGTAGTATCTTATTTCATTATTAGAGAGGAGTATATACAGCTAATAATAACAAAAATTCAGGTTTAAGCTTGTACCTGGGTGCTTTTCCTTGATGTACTTTCTCACCCAGTTCCGTGATGTTTGTTTGATTGCCTTGTATAATATAATACATGTTGAGTTGACCGCATTGATTTGTTTTTAGTGTCACAACCATCTCTGTTTTGGTGCGTTTTCTACCTAAGTAGCTCTGGTTGTGTTCTTTCTATTTTGTATTAACTGTAATCTTGTGGCAATAAATCTTTCAGGTTTCTGTTGCTCCTGGGGGGCGTTGGAGTAGATTCAAAACCTACTCAACAATACAGAGGACCTTGGAAATATGGGGATTTGTTCTAACTTTTGTATTTAAGGCATGGTTGAACAATCAGAAATTCTCCTATCAAGGTCAGTTACTGCTAGATATGCCCTTTCTCTTTGCAGTAAGTCTCCATGACAAATACAAAATTTGTTATTGTAAACCATTCTTTCTTCCATCTGATGGAATAGAATAATAATACTAATAATAAAAATAATAAAATAGTAATTATTTAATTAAAATTAATTGTCTCATTATCAATTGGTTTTGGTTATGTTAGAGGTTAGCTGCTTCGTAGGTTTATAGCTGTTAAAATACAGCACGCCTGTATGACTGTCAGCAATTGCACCGTGTTTTTCATTTTTCCCATCATTTACTTGGAGGAAAAATAGATTATAAAAATAGGTATAGCCCAAATTTGATCCATGACATATGATGAAAAAGGTGATATTTTCAGAAAATGGTATTTTATAAAGAATGCATCACAAATTATATAAGTTCATTGTTTTACATTTTAGCAACCCTAATTTAAGTTTGACTAGATAAAGGGATGTTATCTAATAGAATTAACATTCTTGACATGCAATATAAAGAAGATTGCTAGCTTGCGAAAAGAATTGGTTTTGAATGGTTGACATGATCCAGCAATGTTATCAGGATATAAAATTTTCTTTGTGATCCTTTTTATTCTGTATCCTGCCTTTATAGACAGTGAGTGTGCTTGTAGCATCCTCTTGCATTTCTGAACTACCACCAAATGTTGGAATATAGAAGTGCAAGGGGTGGCTTGTTTGACTTATGTCCTTAGATAAACCCTGTGGTCTTATGTATCATATCGTTATGTATCCTTCTTGTTGGCATTATATATCTTGTTTTAAGGTGCATTCATGCAGGGGGAATGACTGAGGAAAAGAAAGTTCTAAGGCGGAAGGCCCTGGCAAAATGGTTAAAAGAAAGCATCTTGAGACTGGGCCCTACTTTCATCAAAATTGGCCAGCAGTTCTCCACAAGGGTTGACATTCTTGCTCAAGAATATGTTGATCAGTTGTCAGAGCTACAGGTTGAAGTTCCTTTTCTTTTAAATTTTAACTTTTAGGTTGGATATTGTTTATTGTGAACGTTAGTTCTGCTTGTAGAAGAATTCATTCACGGCAGATTGTGAAATAAACTGTATGATAATTCTGTGCCCCAAAATCATATAATGATTTTCTAGTACATACTACCCCCTCCCTTCTGCAAGAGAGAGTTAGCTAGCAATATGGTTTCTGAATTTAAAATTTTGTAGTATAGAATTTAATTCTATTCACATGCAGGATCAAGTTCCACCTTTTCCATCAGAGACTGCAGTATCTATTGTTGAAGAAGAGCTTGGAGCTCCTGTGGGTGTTATCTTTGATCGGTTTGACTATGAACCCATTGCTGCTGCTAGTCTTGGTAATCTTCTTGACCTCTACATTTTTCTGATTTAATTTCTTTTTCATCACTGAATAAACATTTCATAAGATCAAGTGATAAAAGATGGATTTTTTTTTTTAATCATTACAAATTGGGGAGGGGGATGGATTGCACAAGGCTTGAACCTTGGCCTTTGGTGTCAACTTATAACAATGTTGCCACCGCAACTGTGGCTTTGTTGGTGGTAAAAGATGGATTATGCTGTGGTTAGTATGACCATTGTCAAATCACCAAATTTTATAACATACCCCCCTCCTCTCCAACCCGATTTTGAACAAGACTTTACAAAGATACGTTGCATCTCATGCCAAGTGGTATATTGAGAACAATTTTTGTTTTTTCTTTAATTCACTTATTTTACTTGTAAATAAAATTTCAACTCATACCAATTTGGTGGACTATTTAATAGTTTGACTAAAATAACATGTAAATATGAAAGACGCAAAGATAAATTCAGAGCTAGCTGTGCCTAAAAGAAGTTTACTGATTTAATGTCTTCATATGATAATATGTCAAGAACTATTACTATTCTATTGCTTCATTAACACATTAATGTGGCATCTAATGCCTATTTAATTATATATATGAATAACTCTGTAGATTTCTATGATCTTGTTATGAGATGAGAGAGATATAGAATGGTATTACCCATTAGCAATAATGGAATTTTGACTTTCACTTTTCCCCCCAGTAGTTATAATTCAAATTTTTTTTTTTGAAATAAGTTATAATTCAATTAAATGAAATAAAAAGAGCCCAAGTTTTCTGATGCTTGCATAAGGACGTGTCTAAATTGAGCACAATAACAGAATATGATCAATGTAACTGAGCTTCATGGTTAGAAAAGACTTGTTTGTTGTATGTTGGACATCCACTTATCGTTTTGTACTCTCACATATCATATTAAGTGCTTATATAAGGTAAAGCCTCACCAAACCACTCTTTATAACTATTAAAAAAATTGGAGTTGACTTTCTTGTCATCACATTATTTTTCCATGTGGCAGCAAATGAATTCAACCATGTTGCTTATTTCTCCCTCACTCCCCCTTTAAAATTAGCCCTATCCAGATGATATTTTAATTTCAATGAGTTTGCAAATATTTAGAAGAGTCAATTTAAAAACAGAAGAAACAAATTGTATTCATGATTAAACGATAAAGGAGTAAGAGAACATACACAGGAAAAAGTTGGGTGTCTATCCACTGACCATGAACCATATTATGACACATCATTAATACAGTGAACTGATTTATACACTGTCAGTGTATAATTAAAATAATTTAATCTTTTAACTGGTGGCATCATGTGGTTCATTGGAAGGTATAGATCTATACACTGTTATTGTATCAAATATAAATCCATAATAGTTTGCTAGTTGATTAAATGGAATTGAAAGATTTGTTGTTTCTTTTGCAGGCCAAGTCCATCGAGCAAAACTGAAGGGCCAAGAAGTAGTTGTCAAAGTACAAAGACCTGGTCTAAAGAGTCTCTTTGATATCGATCTTAAAAACCTGAGGGTTAGTTTACTAATTTTTGAAATTCTATGTACCACTGATAATGTTATCCTCTTATCATGACTTCATCATGCCTATGGTTTCTTAGCTTTTGTGACTTCTGGTGTGTTGCCATTTACTCTTTGATTTGCTTGTCAAACATGATTTCTACTTTATTACTTTGGTTACGCTATCACTATCATTGGGTACTAATAAACTGCTTATTTTCTATTAAGATAATCTTGAAAGGAACTTATGGAAAATGAGAACGATTACAGAAGGTTAAAGATTCTGACTCTTCTTTGGTTTGGCTTTCAGGTAATAGCTGAATATCTTCAGAAGATAGACCCAAAGTCAGATGGTGCAAAGCGAGACTGGGTTGCAATTTATGATGAATGTGCAAGTGTGTTGTATCAGGTAGTCCCATTACTGTATCAGAAGCTATCAAGTGCCTTGCTTCTGAATTGCTTTAATACTAGTTTGTGTGCAATTTGCAATTGCTATTATTTCCCCATAAAGTTTATGCATGAAGATTCTTTATTTTAAGTTTTAAGGACCTTTTTGCTTCTTAAAAGTTGATGCTCGAAAGATCTCAATGTCACAAGACTGGATGAAATTAAAATAATGAACTAGGAAGAGAGTTAAAGGCAATGAGGATAAACAAGTAGGGAAATAAATGAAATAAGAAGGAAAACCTTATAAACAGGGAAAATTCAGGATTTTAGGGAGAATTGGAAGAACTTGGGGGGGAAACTGAGAAAGAACCACTAGAGGCAAAATATCTTAGTAATTCATCATCCAAAAATTGCTAGAAGCTAAAATCAGATGAGTGTAAATTGAACCTTTAACCATAAGTAGATCTACCTCATTAACTATGTAAGAATTGAGTGCACATTTTAGATTAAATAACCAAAGGATTTATTAGGAATAAGAATGATGAAATGATTGGATTGTATACTCATGCTGAAAGTTTTCAAGAGAGTTTTTAATAAAACTGTTCTATATTATTAACTAAAGAATTGAACTTAAATAGACAAAAAAATCCTAATCTTAATTGGGGAGTGCATAAATTGACTCACTAAGCTCACTGCAAAAATTATGTCTGGCCTTGTATATGATAAGTAAATTAACTTACCAACTAATCTTTGGTATTGCCCTTTATCAACTAATCGACCTTCTTTATTTCCGAATTTTACATTTGGATCAATTGGTGTGTCAGCTGGGCGGCAACCACTCATCCCAGCCTCTTTTAAAAGATCAATCACATATTTTTTCTGAGAGACCACAAGACTCTTTTTTGATCGAGCAACTTCCATTCCAAGAAAATATTTCAAAGGACCCAAGTCTTTGATCTCAAACTCCAATGCTAGATGCTCCTTGAGACGCCTTATTTCATCCACATCATCTCCTGTAAGAATGATATCATCGACATAAACTATAATAACTGCTATTCTACCTTTTTGTGAATGTCGATAGAACATTGTGTGATCAGCTTGCCCTTCTGAGTAACCTTGTTTTTTAACAACTTGAGTGAATCGTTCAAACCAAGCTCGAGGAGACTGCTTCAGACCATACGAAGATTTCTTGAGTTTACATACTCGAGTTCTAAATTTTTCTTCAAAACCTGGAAGAGGATCAATGTAAACTTCTTCTTCAAGTTTTCCATTTAGGAAAGCATTCTTCACATCTAGCTGTTGTAAAGACCAATCAAGATTAACAGCAATTGATAAAAGAACTCTAACGGAATTTAATTTGGCCACTGGAGCAAACATTTCAAGATAATCTATCCCGTATGTTTGAGTGTACCCTTTAGCCACCAACCGGGCTTTGTATCTATCTAAAGATCCATTTGGTTTGAATTTGGTTGTGAACACCCATTTACAACCCACTGTTTTTTTCCCTACAAGTAATTCCATTATTTCCCATGTACCTGTTTTTTCAAGAGCGTGTATCTCCTCTAAAATAGCTTCCTTCCACTCAGGAACCTGTAAAGCATCTTTCACATTTTTGGGTATTTGTACAGTATCGAGACACGAAACAAATGTTGAGAATGTCGAAGACAATGCTTTATAGGATACAAAGTTAGACCTGGGATATTTGACAATATTTCTACAACCTTTTCTTTTGGCAATTGGAATATCTAAATCAGAAAATTCATTGGCTGGATTATGAGTTTTACCTAGACTTTTGACAGGATCTTGCGGGTCGGATTCTTGGTGATGAATCTGGTGGATTCCACTTTCTTGATTTCGATTTCTTCTTGAGTAAACAATTAACTCCTTTGTTTGTTCTTTATTTTCATGATCAGACTCTACACCTTTATCCTCCTTTTCATTAACATTAACATCATTAATTTCTGTGTTAATTATAAATTCGCCTTCCCCATTATTAGAATCCCTATGTTGTATATTCCTAGTCTTTTCTTGATCAATTATAGAATTTTCCTTAGTATAATTCCCTCCCTAAAGATTAGAATCAAAATAAGATTATGTTTCAACAAATGTGACATCCATGGTAACAATAATATTCCTATCAATTGGATCATAACATTTGTAACCTTTTTTATTAGAAGCATAACCAACAAAGACACATTTTTTTGCTCTAGGATCTAGTTTACCTTGATTATGAAGATGAACAAAAACACTACACCCAAAAATTCGGAGGGATAAATCTGTGATCAATTTAGAGTTAGGAAAATTATCTTTAAAGAGACGAAAAGGAGTTCTATAATTTAGAGTTTTACTGGGCATTCTATTAATAAGATATGTAGCTGTTAACAAGGCTTCGCCCCAAAGATAACGTGGTACTTGACCAGTGAACATCAAGGCTCTAGTTACTTCCAAAAGATGTTGGTTTTTTCTTTTTACAATCCCATTTTGTTGTGGTGTATTTGTACAAGAACTTTGGTGCACTATTCCATGTTTGGTTAAGAAAACACCTAATTGGTCGCTAAAAAATTCCCCACCATTGTCAGTCCGAAATACTTTTATTTTCACACCAAATTATGTTTTCACCATAGCATAAAAAGACTGAAACACATTTTTAACTTCAGACTTATCTTTTAATAAAAACACCCAACAAAGTCGAGCATGATCATCAATAAAAGTGACAAACCAACGTTTTCTTGAAAAAGTAGAGACTCTTGAAGGTCCCCAAACATCACTATGAATTAACAAAAAAGGGTTGGAGGCTTTATATTTTTGAGGTGGAAAGAATGACTGATGATGTTTAGCCAATTCACAAAATTCACAATGATATGAAGGACTTTTATTTTTAAATAGATTAGGTAACAAATATCTTAAATAGTAAAAATTAGGATGTCCAAGCCTATAATGCCAAATCATAACCTTATCAAAATCAGAAACAGAATTTAAACATAAATTAGTTGTTGGTTGACTTAGATGGTCGTCTTCAAGAAAGTAAATTCCACCAAATTCTTTAGCATTGCCAATCATCCTCCCCGAGACCATGTCCTGAAACTTACACATAGATGAGTCAAATATAACATGACAATTTGAGTACTGGGATAATTTACTGATCGATATGAGATTACAAGCTAGATTTGGCACATGTAAAACATCATGTAAAACCAAGGAAGATGAAATTTTAACAGTGCCTTTCCCGGCTATTGCCGAGAAGGACCCATCTGCTACTTTGATCTTTTTGTTTCCTGCGCAAGGTGTGTAAGTTGAAAAAAGAAAATGACTACTAGTCATGTGATCACTAGCTCCAGAATCAACGATCCATATGTTTGTTTTATAAGGCTTGACTGAAAAAAACAGAAAAATCAGTACCTGGTTGGGCAAAAGAAGAAGGACTATTGGATGAGCTAGGAATAGAAGAATTCATCCGAAATTGTGGTGATTGAAAAAACTTGTGTAGATGCTCTAATTGTTCCTTAGTGAATGGAGACCCTTCCAGAGAATTTTGGATCTCATAATTTCCATTAGTTGTTTGGAAAGCTCTGTTATCCCCTGATTGTGAACCACGACCATTGCCACTCTTTTCCCTTCCATTTGTCAGTTTCCCATGGAGCTTCCAACACGTTTCTCGAGTGTGCCAATATTTTTTGCAGTGATCGCACCAAGGTTTTTCCTTATCTCCAGTGAAGGCTGTTTTAACCATGATGTTACTAGAGATTTTAACCTAGCTCAGATGCCATGAAAGTTTTCAAGAGAGCTTTTAATAAAACTGTTCTATATTATTAACTAAAGAATTGAACTTAAATAGAGAAAAGAGTCCTAATCCTAATTGGGAAAATAGTTCCCTTATTCTAATAAACTACTAAAATATAAAAGAAAATAGTTTCCTTCTTCTAATAAACTACTAAAATATAAAATAAAAATATTCCTAGAATATGAAAAAAACTTATCTACCCAAATAAGATTTATCTACCTAAATAAATTTAAAATATATACATATTTCAACACATGCAACACGGTGAGGAAAGGGAACAGTGAAGATTTCTTTACTAGTGAAGGCATAATTGGTGTTTAATGGGATCCTATGTCATGACCAAACCCTCTAGCCTTATGCTAAAGACTCTTTTTAAAGGGAGAACTCTTGGCGGAAGTTTGAAATTAAGGATTTTGTGCTATGGTTTTGAGCTTCCAATAAGGGGAAGATATTGATAAACACAAAAGATAGCATGAATAGTAGTTAGACTTCAAGGAATGTCCTAAACTAGAGATGGTAATAATAATGTAGGAAGAGCATTAATTAGTCATGCTCACTGTTTAGACTCTTGTTTTTGAGAATTTTGAAAGATCTTATGTATATGAAAATGTCAAATATCAACCAGGGAATGAGAATGCATTTTGGATTGCCATTAAATTCAGTAATTAAAAAGTAACATATAGGCAAACTATACGAGTTTTTTATCATTTTGACCTCCGGGTTAAATGCATAATCTTACCTAGTGCGAGTTACTTTCTTCTTTCTGCGAATTCTGCAACTATTGTCATTGATATTAACTTATACAATATGCATATATGCAATTTTCAGGAAATTGATTACACAAAGGAAGCTGCCAATGCAGAATTATTTGCCAGTAATTTCAAAGACATGGATTATGTGAAAGTTCCATCAATATACTGGGAATACACCACACCACAGGTATGAATTTTATGAATTTATAAAAAAAAAAATTAGTGTTGGAATGTCTTCTGGA
Organism: Gossypium hirsutum; assembly: GCF_007990345.1. Classification (NCBI taxonomy): domain Eukaryota; kingdom Viridiplantae; phylum Streptophyta; class Magnoliopsida; order Malvales; family Malvaceae; genus Gossypium; species Gossypium hirsutum. The sequence continues at coordinate 99,525,826 of NC_053425.1, forward strand.
TTTACATTCTTAAATATTTAGATTTATCCATGTAATCTGTGTAGGTCTTGACAATGGAGTATGTTCCTGGGATCAAAATAAACAAGATTCAAGCTTTAGATCAGCTGGGAGTTGATCGGAAAAGGTTTTGCTAATTTCCCTAGCGAAAACAATATTTCATGCATTGCTTTCTTCTCTTACATATTAACAAGTGACTACAATATATGATGTTCATGTGTTACCCTTCTTGCTCTTCACAGTTATTACATTTTTATGTGATGCAGGTTGGGCAGATATGCAGTTGAATCTTACTTGGAACAAATTTTGTCTCATGGTTTTTTCCATGCTGACCCAGTGAGTTTCTACAATCAGTTTTAATTTGTTGGGCTTTTATACAAATGAGCAAGGTATTTGGGTTTATTTGTGGAACTGCTAGGTCAAGGGGTGTCAGTTGAATATTATGTTTGCACTTAAAATAGTAGCATATAACATGCCATAGTTTCAAAGGAATGCTTTGCTTTTTGTTTTATAGTCCTAGTATTTTTTTAGAGCTAAAATGTGCAGTATTCGATTAGCAGTACCTGTTTTTATTTAATTATTTACTCAGATTACAAATTCCACTTCCTGAGTTCCTCCTGCTTTATTTAACTAGAAACTTAAATTACTGACATTAGAAATTTAGCAAAAATTCAAATGTAATTGGGGTTGATGGATAGATACCTTTTCCTGCTGGGGTTCTCTTTGAGTTCCTTTATCCACCAGCTTACTTAGTCAGCTCTGACCCTTGAAGAACAAACATTGCACTATACATGTGTAGCAGTTGGCTTTAAAACATATGTTCAGTCTTGTCAATTGATAGTTCCCTGTTTCATTATTTCTTTTCTTAGACATTATTGAATCAATCCTCATTTCCTCCTAGCTTCTTTCTTCGTTATACTATAGCAAGAAAAAGATTAGACAACCATATGCTTACTGGAACTACTAACATTTTGAAAGAAATCAAATGTAATTAAGGTTGATATGTTTTTCCTGTGCACTTTTCCATTACATAAGTTCCTCCAGCCACCATTTTTCATACCCAGCTTAGTTATCTTTTCAAGAGTAGTTATTTCTCAATTTCAAGTTAGTACGCTCAAAAACTTAGAATTAGCTAATGTAAAAAATGTAGTCTGACCAAGAGAGCCAAGAATTATGTAAACTGCCTCCTTATTTATGGTTAAGATCATTTAGAAGAAGTTCTGTGAGTTTTAGCAGTTTATGTTTTCATTGCTGTCTTATAGTATATTCCAATAATTGGGAGACTTGCTGTAGCCTATTCATACCTGTTCTAGGTCTTGAGACCCCTAGCTGTAGTAGTTATAAATAAGCCGTAGTCCTCAAGTTCCATGATTTCTCAATGGTATACTGGCCCTCAGGTATTTCTAACCAGAGCTTTCTTGTGTTTTCTTTTTCTTCCATTTCTGCAGCATCCAGGAAATATTGCTGTTGATGATTTTAATGGTGGACGGTTGATCTTCTATGACTTCGGCATGATGGGAAGGTAATGTCCTATTCTACGGTTAGCTATTTGCAGGAAACATTCTGGATAGAAAGCTTTTCAGGACTGTTGGAACTTTGCCTGACATATATCTTCTGTTTTTGCTACCTTGCAGTATCAGTTCAAACATCAGAGAAGGCTTGTTGGAAGCATTCTATGGAATCTATGAGAAGGATCCTGATAAGGTAATTATGTCTTTAAGGAACAGCCATATCATGCATTTGTTTGTGGACTTCCGTTGTTATATTCTGTTACTGATTAAGGTAACCTTAATAGGTCCTTCAAGCAATGATTCAGATGGGCGTTCTTGTGCCTACTGGAGATATGACTGCTGTCAGACGGACGGCACAATTCTTCCTTAATAGGTGGATTACAAGAAAAAATCCTACGGTTTTAACTTTTCACAGCATCCCTAAGTTTCTTTTGTCTAATAGGAGGATCTTGGCTTAAACTTTAGAGTGTGCTTCTGTATGCATGCCTAAAACTGGAAAGAAAAATAGTTCATTTTATCTGTGAAATTAGTATTTGGAGCTCTTTGCCTGTTGAAAAAAGGTTTAGAAGTAAGTTTAAACTATTTTTTTATTTAATTGGGTTAAAAAAGGGCATGGGTGGCAAAAGTGATGTACATTACAGTTGTCTCTTTCATCTAATATTCTGCTAAATGTGAAGTACATAAATGTAATTTTTTCAGTTTTGAAGAGCGACTTGCTGCTCAAAGAAGGGAGAGAGAACTGGCTACAGCAGAACTTGGATTTAAGAAACCATTGACAAAGGAGGAAAAGATTGCAAAAAAAAAGGAACGCCTGGCTGCAATCGGTAATACATTTGGTGCTATTTTTTTTCTTTTAGTGTAAAATAAGGTTTTACTAACTCAGCAAAAAGGACATGAGACTTTTTCATAACTTCAGTGGAGAAGACTCACTAAGCATCTAACAGGCTATTTGTTTGCAAGTTATTTGACATTTACATGGATACACACACATACTAGCGATCAGAGGAAAAAGATAATGTCAGCTTCTTTATCAGCTGATCAATTTTGAAAAATATCTGTATCATATGGCTTATGAAAAGATTGCCTTACTTACAAGGTCTGGCCTTTTTCCTCCTCTTAACAAGAACAATATTTGCATTATGTGGACATTACATGTGGTTGGATATTGAAAGCTCTTCAAAACTTGAGTTGTCTTCCTTTATGTTAGAATCAATTGATACATCCTAGAAAGACCTCCCTTTTTAAGTTTGAATTGTATTTCTTCCAATCTATTAATTTCCATTTATTTCTTCCTTGAGTTAATAATTCAGCTGTTTACCCTTTTATTGGTTCACTAAAAATAGTGGGCTCCTGCTTCTCATGGATGTTTCATTACCTGAACAGGGGAAGATTTATTAGCCATTGCGGCAGATCAACCCTTTCGATTCCCTGCCACATTCACATTTGTTGTCAGATCATTTTCAGGTAATATATATTAACCTGGTGGCTTCATTTCTATTTGTGCTTTGTTGAACAAGAACCTTAGCACCATCAATTATTTCCTCTGCAGTATTAGATGGCATCGGGAAGGGCCTTGATCCTCGGTTTGACATAACTGAGATTGCAAAACCGTGAGTGTGGTTTAACTCTTTAAGATCTTTGAAGTTTTCACTCATCTTTCAAAGGTTTAGTCATTCATTTTGTCAGTATATCTGATTATCTTGCATTTTATTGCTCCTAGCTATGCACTGGAGTTGTTAAAATTTCGTGAAGCTGGAGTTGAAGTTGTGTTGAAGGCAATCTTCTAATCTTTGAATCTAGTTTTGAGTTGTATTTTTCATGATACAGTTCCATTTTCATGATAATCTGTATAAATATTTCAGGACTTCAGAAAGAGATGGGACAGGCAGTCTCGTGCGTTCTATAACTTATTTAGGCAGGCAGATAGAGTTGAGAAGCTTGCTGAAATCATCCAAAGATTGGTAAGGCTCTAGATTCCTTCTATGATTTTGTTTGAAAGGTTAAAATAGTTTCTATGTTATATCAGTTGTTTCAAATGTTAAATTAATGTTGCATATTACAGGAGCAAGGTGATCTGAAGCTCAGAGTACGAGCTTTGGAGTCTGAAAGGGCTTTCCAACGTGTTGCTACTGTTCAGAAGACTGTAGGGAGCGTAAGTTAAATTATAAATTTCTTTTTCTTTCCGTCTAATTTCATCGTTTGAGATTTGTTTTTAACTATGAAAACATTTTAAATTCCTTCAAACATCATTTTGCACTGTTGAATTATTGGCTTTCTCGCATTTCCAAGTGGATATAGTAAGTTTTTTCTTTGTTTTTCATTTTTTTTTGGGGGTGTGGCGGACTTCACATTAAGTTCTCTTGTATGCATCCTTCCATAGGTTGGCAACTTGTTAATTGGAGATGTAGGCCCAGCATGACCCCCCCCTTCCCTTCTGTACTTGTATTCCCTTAGTATTATATTCTAATGGTGCATTTGGGAGGACTGGGGAAGTGATGGGATATGTGACAATGAAGTTCATGGATTGCTGATACAAGTGAAAATCAGACTTTAAGAAGTTCAGAATGGATGAAGTCCTGTGTATTTCAGATATTACTAGAATTGAAGGGTTTTATAGCTTACTGAATTGTTTTCCATTTATAACTTCAAAGGACATTTACGTTCGTGGTAGCTTTTGAACATATTCTACGATGTGGAAAACATTTGGAATGTTCTTCAAAACTAGATATTTACATGGTGATCCTGTTCCTTTTTACCTATAAACAGGCAGTAGCTGCTGGAAGCCTGATCAACCTCGCAACAATTTTGTACCTCAATTCCATTCGAGTAAGCTCTCTATTTTGTTGGTCAAAAAAGTGCTCTCTATTTTACTATGTATATCTACACCCCTCAGTTCTTGACCGTCTCTTTAATCATTTGCTCTTATGGTTATCAATTTAGGTGCCAGCTGTTGCTGCATATGTCATCTGTGCATTTTTCAGCTTTCAAGTTCTTATTGGTGTTATTAAGGTGAAAAGATTTGACCAGCGAGAAAGGTTGATAACGGGAACTGCTTGAGTAACAGGTAAGCAAATTTTTTTTCTTTTACACTTTAAGCATCTTGTTTTAAGTTTCTTTATCTTTGTAGATAATATATAGTGTAAATGAGATTCATCAATGTTGTTTTAGACGCTTGAACTACTGATAAGATTAAGGGTATGATTGATAGAGTGGAAAAGTGGGAGGATCAATAGAGAATGGTGAAAAAGTGGAAAGAAAATGAATTTTGGGTGCACTTGGTAGGAAAGAGAAGTGAGAGGAAAGTTTTATCATTTTCCACAAACAAAAACAAATCCGTTGTTATGAACACATGAACAGGATAGTCACAGGGCGTTTGACGGGGAAGTTGAAGTCAATTGTCTTCCCTGCTCCAAATTGGCAACGAAAGACGAAAGAAAACTAGGTTGATTTGAGTGAAGTGTTTACATTTACTAGATTCTTTATATTTTTCAAGATCTATTTTCTCATCTCAACTTAGAAAGGGTATGTCTTAATCAAATGCCTAGTGGCATACATTTTATTTTCTTTCCTCTCGTTTTTTCAATCATACCTAGCAATGGGTATGAAGAAAATTATATATATACTCTTTTGTACCTTTCCTACCAAGCATACTAATGGAAAGAAAAACACAATTTCTATCTTCCACTTTTCTCATCTTTCAAGTTTTCTTACCACTCAAGCAAATACTAAGTATATCATCATACTATTAGACGTAAATAACAAGTCAGACTCCTACGTGCTCTCTTTGATGCATCCTTTTCTTTTTGTTATGAAAAAAGAAATATAAACATATCAATGTCGATTAATGCCTGCTTTCATGTTATTCTCGTGTTACTCTTCTAGTAAGTTATATCACAGGAGCCGGGAATACATAATGGAGGTTTAAACCTTGTCTTTGCAGATTTGAAGATTCAACTCGGAGGAAACTTTGATGATAAAGCAATCTCGACCCACAGAAACAAAGTGAGAGGCATAGATACACTACATTTTTTGTTTGTTAATTCAACATAAATGAAAGCCTTAAACTTGGTAAATTTTTAGCCAAATGGATGTTTAACAGCTAAGCACTTGGGATGGCCTTACTTAAAAGCTCTCAAAGATCTTGATGATGTTCTAGCTAAAGCTTAGTGGCGGCAATTCCTATAGCAACTTCATATTTTCAATTCTCGAGATAGTAGTTTTTTTTCCCTTTTTATCATCGGCTGGCCTGATTTTCTTGTAGCAAGTCTTTTAGCCATAGCATAGATTAACTTCTGCAGAAATTCAATGTTAAGTGTTAGCATAATGTATCCCCCTGTCAATTTACTAAGGGGCATGTCTATAAGCTGTGTATAATATTTCAACATACGAGAAAATGTTGTGTAATTTGTAAGTTATACACCATTTACAGATTACAAATTCAATTATGGTTTCTATCTGAACAGCTTGCTATACATTTTTTACCTGACAGATTAAACACTTTTGAACTTTTTTTTGTTTAAACATGTCCGTTTTAGGGTACATGAATAATCTTTTCGGATCTTTTCGGAGTTTGTAGTTGTTTTTTTTCAAAAATTTCATATACAAGGTTCAAATTTGAGTTTTATTTGTTTTACCATTGCATTCAGCATTTATTAATAATTATATTTGGAAACCAGTTTGGAATGAACAGAAAATGTTGATAAATATGAGATTCAAATCTGATTTGGTGTTATTTGACCCGAAGATCAGTAGAGCCTCTTCTATCAACTATGGTTTTTGAGAACAAAAGTTATAAGAAATGGAGGTGAAGTGGTCCTGGAGTTGTAAGTTGGCAATTACATGCACTTTGTTGGTACTTGACAAATGATGATGCCACAATGAGAAAAGACAAGAAAAAAAAGGTAAGAAAAGCTTGGATTTGAATACTGTAGAAACACCAACTTCCAACAATTGAAAAGGTTATTATTATATTATTATTTCCTAAATTCTTTATTCATTAGCTGTCAGTCACTTGATGTATCCTTTTATAATCATTCAAGATGCTAAAGCAGATGGGGGTGGGCGGTGTTATGCCCCACTCCCCCCCCCCCAATATCATCATCTTTCTATTTGACCTAATTTCCAATTGCTATACACTCAAACATTGATTGTACTTGACATTGTGGTTGGGGGCCAGATCTGTACATTCACATGCCCTCAAATATAAATCTTTAGCTCTATTCTTTGTACGGAAGGGGAAAGGGGAAATGTCAACATGCAAAATCTTTTTTCGTCTCTGACGGCATCAGCTGTTCTACCTTACAAAAACACATTTTGGTCAAATTTGGCTGTTAGTCCTTGGACTTGTGTGAGTTGTGGATTTAATCCTTATACTCTAATTTGATTCGTTTTAGTCTCTTTACTTTTCAATTTGGTCAATTTGAGTCCTTCTATTATTATTTTTTTGAAATTTTAGTCTTGAAACGAATAGTAGTGGCTAAATTCGTTAGGTTTAAATTCTACTATTGGTCTTATAAGTTGTGGATTAGTTCCTGTTGCCCAGTTTGATCATTTTTAGTGTCTATGTTTTTCGGATTTTGAAATTTCAATCATTATCTAAACAATAGTTGTTAAATTCATTAACTAAAATAGTTTGGATTTTTCTGTAAATGTTATGTGAAAATAACAAACTGATATAGCATTATACAGACAATAATATGTTTACCACGTAAAATATTAAAAATAACATAATTTAATAATTACTAATTGGAAAAAATTGAAAATTCAAATTATAGAAAAGTATAAAAATAAATAATGACTAAATTAAAGTAAGAGAATTAAATTCACAACGTATGTATATATTGTACAAGGTACCTCTGTACTAACTTCGTCGATCACGATCAAATACACTAAGGTACCTCCTCTATCAATACTAATCACTCTAAAGGAATGCTCAAGCCGCCACTACTAGAAAGCCCATCCCATTGACTTGATAGTCATTATCCATCTTCTGTACACCTTATAACATCAGGAAACAACCCTCATTGAAGGGCAATGAGCGAACCCGTACACCTATGAGAATCCACTACCTAATTAAAAACCCTAAACTCTCTTAAATGAGAGGACATAAACACCCATACTCTGTTCTCTTTCCCCTTTCTCCTCTCCTCTTTTTTTTTTTCAATGGCGGAGATAGGAGATTGATTCAGTTAAACAATCATTTTTTAATATATAAAATATAATCATAAAATTAAATTATTTAATCCAATTAATAATTTTAAAATATGTAATTGAGGTATATATTTATTATAAAATGTTATTAAGATGAAAAAAAATATAAAACAAAAATTGATAAATTTAAAATAATACACCAAAACATATTTGGATGGTAAAAGTCGAAACAAAAATTGGATCCTTTAACCTCAAATGACTCGTACAACGTGGTTGCCAGAATCAAATTCCGTAACTTAGCCATGTATAATACTATATGTTCTTTTTAAGGCAATCAATTATTAGAAAGAGAGTTGTTTTTGTTGTGTAATCTAAGCAATTAATTAGAAAAAAAATTATGGGGTTTCCAAAACTAAAATATTTAAATTATTAGAAAATGTGAATGGACAAGATGGGTTCCCACATAATTGAGCTTAGGTTAAAAGCTAAACCTTCATTAAATTGATTAGTTAGAATCCAAGAAAACTAAACAAAGAGTTAATCAAGGGAGAGAGAGAGAGAGTTGGTGATGTAATCCTCTCCTCAGCTGCCCCACCCTTTCCCTGCTTGCAATCCACATTATATTCTCCTTACACCTCTCACATACTTACATGGAAAGTGAAGAGATGATATGTAATGCAAAAGTTTGAAAGTAATGGGGGAAATGAAGGGGGGTTCACAGCAGGCAGGAGCAGCTTTTGTGTGGTTTTCCACTTTGCCATGCACAAAGAGATGATACAAAAGAGAAAACAAGGACATATGATGAGCCATTGGATTTGGGAGATTGGAATATTGCTACTTTTTTCTTCTTTTTTTTCCCAATAACTTTGGAGTGAGCTTAGACTTTCGCAGTGGCCTTACTTTCTTCTTCCTTTTTCACATATTTGAATATACATGAATAAAAATTTATACATATTTTTTTATGGTCATGATCCTTTAAAGGAGGACAAACAAAACCACCATTGAGTGTAACCAAAGATACTATAATCCCCAAAATAAAGTTTACATAATTAGTTCAAACAAAATGTATCAAAATATATAATTGTTGTATATTATATATATAATAATCAAAATCACCATATGTGCTATATTAATCTAAAAAAGTAGTTGATAATACGATTACTAATAAAAATAATAAGAAAAATAAACATCATATAGATTTTTATCTAATTGCTCTAGTGTATATTTATTGGATTATCCTCTTTTTAATATTTAACGTATGCTCTTTATTATCATTTGTTGGTCATTTACTGAGTTCATCCTCATCTAAATTTGAATCTGCATCATTAAGATTATCAAAATCTCCTTCTTCCATGTACTCTTCGAAATATGCAACATTTGTTTTTTTATGCAATACTAAGGTGATGTTAATATAGAAAATATTTCTCAACCACATTTTCAAGCCTTTGAATGTCTCAAATTAAAGAATTCGCGAGCTATCTATAATATTTGTGTCTGACATCATTCTCTCAAATGATATCATCTCCCATGATATAGTGTAAGAAAATCTTTTTTATTTGCATAATTAGCATCGACCTTATAATATTTGGGTTCACAATCCAAATAATCTATACCTTTAATTATAAAAATTTATATAAACTTAATTTGAAAAAGAAAATTATGTTAGGTTATATCACTTTTTATAGTACGTAAATTAAGTAAAAAAATAATATAAAACTTAAAATATATAACCTTTATTAAAAGATTTTATAAATTGTTCAAAACTTTCATAACACTTCTCATAAATAATAATTTTTTTAGAAGCTATTTTTTTATAAACAAGTTAAGATAAGAAAACAAAACTATAACATTTTTATGAAAAAGTATATTATTTTTATAATATATAACATAGACACATAAAAAAATTATGTCCATACTTTTTCGCTATAATTTTTTACAAATAAACATATTATAACATTTTTTTAAATGATACATTTAACACTTTTATAATATGTAAATTATTTTATAATAAATTTTTTGACCATTTGGAAATTTTTTTAGAATTTAAATAATATAATTTTTTGTTATAACTTTATAAAATATATAAATTATTTTTATAATATAATTATCCCAAATGTTCTTACCTATTTTTACGATCATTTTACCAATAAATGCCCATTTCCAACTTTATTTACGGAAATGGGTCAATTTTTTCATTGTTTACCAGAAAGGGCCAAAATATGCAAAAACGCGTCCATGTAGGAGTGGTTTTGGGTGAAATTTTAGCAAATTGCGTTCCTGAGGGAGCGATTTTGCCATGTCAGCACAAAACGCGCTAACGTGGAAGCGTGCTGCTGACGTGGCAAAATCGCTCCCCCAGGGATGCGATTTGCTCTGTGTTTTTCTAGGGTTAGGGCTTTTTGCATGTTTAGTCCCTAGGGTTTTTTGGTTTAGGGTTTTTAGGGTTTAGGGTTATGATTTTGTTAAAATAATTTAGGTTTAGGGTTTAGGGTTTTGTTAAAAGAATTTAGGTGTAAGGTGTAGGGTTTAAGAATTTTAAAAAATAAATTAAGGTTTAGAGTTTTTTTAAAAAGTAATTAAATGAGGTTTTAGGGGTTTTAAATAAATAAATTAAATTAGGGTTTAGAGTTTTTAAGAAAATTAATTAAATTAAGGTTAGTTTTGTTAAAAATAATTTTGTGTTTAGGTTTAGGATTTAGAGAAAATTATATTGACAATAAGGATTTTGTTTTTTTTTCTACAGTAGTTTTAGAAAAATTAATTTTGAGAAGACGATTCTGAAAAGATAATGTTAAAAACACTTCAAGTAGGATGCACTGTTAGCAAAATTACTGAAAAAAGCTCCCACGTGAACGCTCTTTTTCTACAGTAGTTCTTGAAAAATAATTTTGAAAAGACGGTTTTGAACAAAGAGTGTTAAAAACGCTTCAAGCAGGATGCACTGTTAGCAAAAATATTGAGAAAAGCTCCCACATGGACGCTTTTTTCTATAATAGTTCCTGAAAAAATAATTTTGAGAAAACGATTTTGAACAAATAGTGGCAAAAATGCATCAAACAGGATGCACTATCAGCAAAATTAATGAAAAAAAGCTTTTTCTACAGTAGTTCCTGTTTGGCCTTAGGCTATAAATGAGCAAAATTTCATTCTCAGGTTGCATAAGTTATAGCAAGAAAAATTAGAGATGCTAAGCAGAATAGAAATTGAAGATGAGTGAACGTATTAGTGCTATTATTTACTATGATGGTGAGGTCCGTAAGACCAAGAACGACATTTTTTTTATCGGAAAACATAACGCGACTGGTTTTTAACCAGAACATAGATTTGATAGAACTTCGTAAAAGAATTAGGCGCAAAATCAACAGAACGACGCCGATGAGGGTTTTGTCTATTAAGTATCAATTTTGAGTTTTGGTTGATCCCGTGACATATGACTCATTCGATATCAAAGGTGGTCGTAGCTTAGAGGCGATAGTGCAGACTCATCTCGCTAGTGTATCACTCTATCTTGAGTTATATGTACAATTTTTATCGCCAAATGAAACATTTGCTGTTGTTTGAAAAGAATACACGACCTGTACCCGGCACTCCGTTAATGGGAGGCAGAACACGGAAGCGCTCGTGTTTGGTGGAAGTATAGAATACACAACTCCTACATAACACTCGGTTAGTAGATAGGACATGCACATCGGTGGATCAATGTTCGATGCTGGAAATATGTATTAGGGAATGACATCAACTTCTAGTGGTTGGCAATCTGCATATGATTGGAGACGTTACGAAACGTCCACAAGAAAGGATGATGTACTCCCTACGACGTCCACCGGCAAGGGGACCTCATACGTTGCAGATGATGTTATGTTGGATGATGAGCCTAATGTGGATCCATCTCGAAAGCCTGGCCCCGAGGGTGCAGAAGCTGTATTATTTTCTAAACTGGAGCCTATTCCAACCTAACCTGAAGATGTTGAAAGGGGTTTAGATAAAGAAGAAGAAGAAGATCCCTGATTCAGGGCATACTCGCTTCCAGCCCACATGCATAATGTTGATCTATCTACAGATGATGCATTAGAATTTCTATATCTACCACACAGAAGGCGTGACCGTATAAGTTCGTCATTGGATTCGGGTGAATTGGAAGTTGATAAGGAGTTTTCCAGTAAGGATAATTTTCTTGGTACATTGAAACAACATAGCATCATGAACGGAGTTAACTACAACATGGTTAAATCCAAATTTGAGAAGTTTGAAGCTAAGTGTGTAGTGCAATACGATACATGTTCATGGAAAATCATGGCTTCGGTTAGGAAAAAGACAGGCTTGTGGGAGATAAAAAAAGTACAAATGTCCACATACTTGTGTTGCCGGTACAATATCACTAGGTGTTTAGGGTTTTTGAATAATACTGTTATTACTTAATGTTGTATTATTTAATGTACTTTGTTGACAAGTGTTTCAAAAGATTATCTCAAGATGGATTTAAATATGATAGCTAGCTTAATACTACTGACGGTGAAGGTGAATCCTAAGACTTTTGTGTCGATATTAATTGCCAATATTCGTAGCCAATTGAGGTACATGCCCTCTTACCGCAAGGCTTGGATAGCTAAGCAGAAGGCATTGGAAAAGATGCATAGTGGGTGAGACGCTTCATATAATGAGGTGTGGCAGTGGTGTCAGGTGTTGGAGAGGTACATCCCAGGTTGCATAACAGACCTTGAAATGGACCCTGTGTACTACAACGACCGATTGCTCCGTGGATGCCTAGTGTTCAAGTATGTTCTGGAGCTTTGAGTAATGCTGGGATGCATTTGTGTACTGCAAGCCATTTGTAACACCCCTTACCCGTACCCAACGCTGGAACTGGGTTCGAGGTATCAGCGGACTTAAACACAAACTAACATACAAAACCGAGACATAAATTTCCATTCAAATTTAAAAATTTTCATTTACAAACATATCGTCCCTAAAACGAGCTTACGAGGCCCAAAACATACGTTGGAGGTGGTTCGAGACTAAATCGAGAACTTTAGAAAATTCTACAACACTTAAAAAATTGTAACACCCCTAACCCGTATCCGTTGCCGAACTAGGGTTAAAGGTATTACTAGACAAAATCAAAACATTAACATTCATTTCATAAGCATTAAAGCATTAATGATCAATCATCAATACAAAGTCCCTTATATAGGTCATCGAGACCTTAAACATGTATTAGAAAAGGGTTGGGACTAAGCCGAACACATACAATTTTTTTTAAAATTTAAACATTTTTCAAACAAGTACAGGTCACATGCCCGTGTGAACAGGCCGTGTGCCTCACACCGCTTTAGACACGTCCGTGTGTTTAGACCGTGCAAAACAGGGCATACATACTGACTTGTTCACACGGCCACAAGATACGCCCGTGTACTTTGGCCATGGTCGAATCTGACTTGGGCCACACTGCTAGCCACACGCCCGTGTGCCTTGGCCATGCTCAAGCCTGACTTACATTTGTAGAGTACCTCAGGGGACACACGGCCGTGCAACATAGCCGTGTGTCGCACACGGCTGAGACACACACCTGTGTCCCTGCCCATGTAGACAAAAATAAGCTATTTGAGTAGCCAACTTGCCACCCCAAATGGGTCAAATCTACAAATACCAAACCAAGCATATTTACACAACAATTTTAGCCAATTTCTATACCAAACTATACAACATTCATGACATAACATTATCAACCATTTACATGCTTATAAACTCAACTCAATTGTGCCAAAACATAAGACCAAATCATATCAAAACATATGGTCTCATAATCTTTAAACTCATGACCCAATTTCATACCAAAACGTGCTAAATTTACCATTTCTCTTAGCTATTCATGAATACATCAAATAGATCATTCTGCATCACATTTCATATTATCATACTGCATCACATTTCATATACTAAAATCAAAACATAAACACAACCATATCAAATCATATCGCATGGCTAAATATAAACATTACAAAACCTATCCAAAGTACTTCTAACCTATACATGCCACCTATACATGCCATACTTTACTAGACACATTTTCAAAAGGTACCAAAATGAGATTCGATAGTGTGGTGACAATCCTCGACGATCCCTGAGCTCACAGTAGCTTTGATATCTATAAGAACAATGCAAACATACACAAAGTAAGCTTTCAAAAGCTTAGTAAGTTCATACCAAAAATCATCAACATTTTATAAAATATAAAACATCAACACATGAGTACTTATTAATTCTCAGTTCATCTATCAATTCTATGCCAACACAATTCATATGTTTATACCAATTTAATGAACTTCATATGCATAACATCATCTATCACATAGGTATCATACATACCTAAACCTTCCCGTATTTGTTCATTTTCATTCTCACCTATCGTTCGGATATTTTAAGACTTTCCGAAGATTAATCATGCTTTAACATCCACACACTTAGTGCTTTAAGAGTTAGCTGAAGCTAGAACGATTCTGCATATTTAATGCCATTTCAATTAACCGAACCTATCTCGGTATCGCACACTTAGTGCCTCAGATAGCCGAAGCTATTTTGAATCGCACACTTAGTGCCTCAGATAGCCGAAGCTATTTTGAATCGCACACTTAGTGCCTAATACCATTGATTTATCATCGTATAATCAATTATATATACAATCAATATATAATCCAAGCATCAAAATATATTTGTAACTTCATATTTTACGTACGAACTTACCTCGTACTTGGAGTTGTTGACTCGGATTGTTTACTCAATAGCCTTCGACTTCCCTCGGTCCAAATCTGAATTCCTCGTTTCTTGATCTTAATCAAGTTCTTCAAAGGTCGAATGTTAAAACTCAAAACTTAGCTTTTCTTTCTTCAATTTTGGCATGAACAAGATGATAATGGACATTTTCATGCTTTTGTTTTAATTAAACAAACATTAATTAGCCATTTACAATTTTAACCTTTTTATATTTTCATTAGAATTCCACTAACTATTGTCCATATTTGTCCATTTATTAAACCAATGGTCTATTTTCATCATAAGGACTCCTCATTTATAAAGCCAATCAAATAGGCACTTTTAACATCTAGCACACAGCTTTTACATTTTACACGGTTAGATCCTTTTTATTAAATTAAGCATACAAACATTCAAATTTTCATACGAGACTTTAACAAATGCTAATTCACACATCATAAACACAAAAAATAATATTTAAACATTTCTCTGACTCAGATTTGTGGTCCTGAAACTACTATTCCTACTAGGGTCTAAACCAAACTGTTACAAAAAAATTTCATCAAAATAGGGTCACACGTTCGTGTGACTTGGGATATGCCCGTGTGAGTAGGCTGTGTGGAATTATAATGTTGTGTAACTGTGAGGTCTGAGGTTCAAGTCCTGGGATGCGCAATACAGTTACACAACACGCCACATTGCCATCCCACCACAGGCTCTTTCTATGTCACAAAATATCCTCAATTAATTATAAGGTCTATAGGCCAAAGTCCAAGTTCCTTTAAAAGAAAAACCAAAATAAATTGCAAGAGCCAAGACTTGAATCCAAGCTCCCTTGCAACCTTAATGACGCCACAACCACTAGACCACATGCTTCCTTATGTCATTTATTTAACACAATAATTTAAAAGGCCATCATTCAAGCATCAGGGTTTCTTCACTTAAAACCAAAATTTTTGCTAAAGCCTAGGCTTGAACCCAAGATTTCTCAAAAACTTCACAGAGCACTTAACCACTGAAGCAGTTACACAGTTGTGTCATTTCCTAGCACAATTAAATACTTATATACAACCTCCTTACGGACCCATACTCAAGGCCCAATACTTCTAGGCCCAAATTCGGGGTGTTACAATTAATGTCCCAATTCCTCTTGCTCAGGAACATGAACTTAAAAATATGTTCTTTGGATATATGAACCAGTGGTTCAATGAGTTTATGCAAGAAAAAAATCTGGTTCAGCAACATCCACCCCCTATTGTACCATCTATTATACCTTCGATTGCACCTCCACCGCCTTTAGTGATTGAACATAATAGACGTACTCCAATAGAGAAACTTAGAAAGTGTGGTGCTGAGGAATTTCGAGGCAGAGGATGATTCAATTAAAGCTGAGTACTAGCTTCAAAATATATTACGGGTTTTCAAAGAAATGACTTGCTCCCCTGATGACTTCCTTAGATGTGATGTTTCGTTATTAAAAGAGGAAGCATATAGCTGGTGGTCGACAATAGTAGCTGTGGTACCGAAGGAGAAAATTTCTTGGGAATTTTTCCAGACTGAGTTTAAAAAGAAATATGTCGTGAAAAGGTATTTGGAGAAGAAAAAGAGAGAATTTCTTGAGTGACGTTAGGGAAATAGATCAGTAGCTAAATATGAGAGAAAATTCGTATATCTCAGTAAATATGCTCAAGAAATTGTGCCACTGAAGAAGAAATGTGTATCCGATTTGAAGATGGTCTGAATGATGAAATTTGAATGATGATTGAAGGTAATAAAATACGATAATTTGTTGCCTTATTCGATCGTGCATAGAAAATGGAAGAAATGTACAACTCTAAGATACAACGGGATAGACGGATTCGAGAATTACACAAGAGAGGTTCCTCCGAGTCATTTTCAGCATCACTGGTGAAAAAGATCAAAGATGATTCTAGCCGAGCTACCTCAGTGTCTGAACGTTTGAGTAAAAACAAGACAATTCAACATGATTTTAGAGTATCTACTAAACCAACTGATAGTGTGGGTAATGTACAAAATTCTCCAAAGTCCAAATGTAGATATTGCGAGAAATATCACATTGGTAGTGTAGAGATAAACTGGGAGCATGTTATAGATGTAAATCAACTGATCATTTTATTCGTAATTGTCCTAAATTGCCAAAAGAGAATGAAGATTAGAAAGAAAAGCAAATGTCTACCTCTCAAAAAAGTAGACGTTCGGGTTAGAATAATGCTATCAGGACTATTCATTCGAGAATGAAAGACACTGTCGTATGGTCAGAGGCTAAAGCACCTACTCGTACCTACGCCATTCGAGCTAGAGAAGAAGCTACTACTCCAAATGTGGTTGCTAGTATATTTTATCTCTTCAATGTTACTGTGTATGTGTTGATTGACCTTGGGTCAACTCATTCTTATATTTGCACTACATTAGTAACAGAAAAGAAGTTACCTGTTAAATCTACTGATTATGATATTCAAGTTACTAATCCACTAGGTTAAAGTGTGATAGTTGATTTAGTCTATCATAATTGTCCACTGAAAGTTAAGGGCTATGAATTCCCTATTGATTTGATGTTGTTACCATTTCGGGAATTTGGTGTTATCCTAGGCATGGATTGGTTATCTTTGCATGATGTTGTGGTAAACTATAGACAGAAATGGATTGATTTGAAATGTCAGAAAGAAGAGATAATTTCAGTTGAGTTTGAGAATCCGAAAGATGTCATTAGAATTATTTCGGCTTTCTCTGCTTAGAGTTGATACGAAAAGGTAGCGAAACATTTCTAGCATATATCCTTGATACCAGATACTCAGAATCGAAGCTAGATCAGTTACCAGTTGTTAGTGAATTTATTGATGTATTTCCTGAAGAATTGTCGGGTTTACCTCCCAATCGTGAAGTTGAGTTTGTGATTGATTTGATTCCTAGAACTGCACCAATATCAAGAGTTATTAGATCAAGGGTTTATTCAACTGAGCATGTTTCCTTGGAGTGCACATGTTTTGTTTGTGAAAAAGAAAGACGGTTCTTTAAGATTGTGTATAGACTACAAACAATTGAACAGAGTCACAATAAAAAATAAATACCCTTTGCCACATATTGACAATTTGTTTGATCAATTGAAAGATGCCGCAGTGTTCTTGAATATAGATATCAGATCTGGGTATTATCAATTGAAGGTTAAAGACTGTGATGTGCCAAAGAATGTAACACCCTTAACCCGTATCCGACGCAGGAATAAGGTTACAAGGCATTACCAAAAATACCACGAGATAATCGATAGTGTGATGACGTATTCCCGATGATCCCCGAGTCCGTAGTAGTTTCAATAATCTATAAAACATAGACAAATAACACACAGTAAGCTTCATAGCGTAGTAAGTTCGTACCAAAAATACTCAACAGTTCATATTATCTAAATCATCAACTAATAAACACTTAATAGTTCTTATCTTTTCATTCAATTCTAATCCATAATCATTTATCATGTATATATCATTTCATCAAGCTTCATACACATAGTATCAACTACCACATAGGTATTGTACATACCTGTACTTTCCCCTATTTATTTATTTCATCCTCACCTCTTTGTTGATTACGTTAAATCGTTCGGAAATCTTTCAATGCTTTAAGAACTCACACACTTAGTGCATAAATGTTTAGTCGAAGCTATAACTATATCGCACACTTAGTGACATCACATTGAACCGAAGCTATCTCGGTATCACACACTTAGTGCCACATAAACCAAAGCTATTTCAATTCGCACACTGAGTGTTGTATATAGCCGAAGCTATCTCAAAATGCACACTAAGTGCCAAACATCGTAGACTTGTCGTCGTACATAGTCGTAGTTGCAAATATACAATTTATGTATTATTAAAGCATTAAAACTTCATTTATCACGTACGAACTTACCTTGTACTCGAAATAGACGAATCGGATCGATTACTCTATTATATTCGATTTTTCCCGATCTAAATCCGATTCCTTTTTTTCTTGATCTATATGAATTAAAAATTAACTCATTTAATCATATATTTATTCATTTCAATCCATAAACACATAATTAGGGCATTTTACACTTTAGCCCTTAAAATTTCACATTTTGACATTTTAGTCCTTAATACACAAAACACCAAATATACAAAATTTCATCAAAACCATGCCTTAGCTGAATCTTCCTAATGTCCCTAGTAGCCCAAAACTTTCATTTATTCACACATTTAAATTAATCCCTAATATGCATTTTTACTCAAAATCACTTTATAAAACATGTATATCAAGCACCAAGCTTTCATTATTCATCATCAAACATTCAAAAACTCAAGTATTCATCAATGGAAACTTTCAAAATCATCAACAAATTCAAAAATTAAGGTACGGGCTAGCTAGTACATAAAGCAACAATCACAAAAACATAGAAATCATCAAAAACCAAACAAATTTCATACCTTAATTGAGTAAAATGAGTGCCAAACCCTAGCTTAGTCTTTTTCTTTCTTTTTATTTTGTATTTTCGGTTAAGAAGAAATAAAATGACCTAAATTTTAGCTTTTGTTTAAATTATAATAACATAATTATCAATTACCAGTTTTACCCTTTATTATAACATTAATAATCCACTAACTCATGTCTAACTTTGTCCATTCATTAATCCAAGGGTCCATTTACAACATAAGTACCTCACATTTAATAAGCCATAACAAATAGGCACATTTAACATATAGCATGCCACTTTTCATTTTACGCGATTAAGTCCTTTTGTCAAATTGGACACTCAAACAATAAAATTAATTCACAAAATTTTCACACATATCAATTCACATACTATAAGCATGGAAAATAATATTAAAATATTTTCTGACTCGAATTTATGGTCCAAAAACCGCTGTTCTGACTAGGGTCTAAACCGGGCTATTACATTGCTTTCAGAACTCGTTACGGTCATTATGAGTTTTTGGTAATGCCATTTGGTTTCATTAATGCCCCTGATGCTTTTATGGATTTAATGAATAAGATTTTTCAACTTCATTTGGATAGATCATTATTGTGTTTATTAACGATATATTAATCTATTCCAAGACAGAATCTAAGCATGCACAACATTTGAGGATCGTACTACAAACTTTGAGAGAAAAGCAGTTGTACGCAAAATTTAGTAAATTTGAATTGTGGCTTCGTGAGGTTAGATTTTTGGGTCACATAGTATCAGTTGAAGGGATTTGAGTTGATTCAAGTAAAGTTTCTGTTGTGATAAATTGGAAACTTCAAAAAATGTCTCAGAAGTGCGAAGTTTTTTAGGTTTAACAAGTTATTATCGACGTTTTGTAAAAGAAATCGATTATTGATTTGCCGATGACCAGATTATTACAGAAAAATGTTAAATTTGTTTGGTCCGATAAATGCCAACAGAGTTTTGATCAGCTGAAGAAAATGTTGACGGAAGCCCCAGTCTTGACTCAGCCTGAATCTAGAGTAGCGTATGTTGTTTATAGTAATGCGTCTCTCAATGGTTTGGGTTGTGTACTGATGCAGTCAAGAAATGTAGTAGCCTATGCTTCTCAGCAATTAAAGTTGCATGAAAAGAATTATCTTATACATAATCTCGAGTAATTGGATTTGCTTTGAAGATTTTGAGACATTATTTATATGGCGAGAAATGAAAGTTGAGAACGAAACCCCTATTTTTACAACGAATTCGAGAATTGCAAGATGACGATCCGAAGTTGGTATTGAAACGAAAGATCATTCAGAATTATTTAAATTCAGAGGACAGTGTTGATGATAGTGGTACATTACGTTATCATGATAGAATTTGTGTTCCGAGTAATTTAAATTTGAAAAATGATATTCTTTCTGAAGCTCACAGTAGTACACACTCTATTCATCCGGACAGCATGAAGATGTATTGTGATTTGAAACAGATGTATTGGTGGTCAGGTATGGAATGGGAAGTTTGTGAGTTTGTAGCTAAATGTTTGATTTGTTAACAGGTGAAAGTAGAATATCAGGTACCAACGGGTTTATTACAACCTGTTATGATTCCTGAATGGAAGTAGGAGTGAGTCACGATGGAGTTTGTATCTAGCTTACCTGTAACTCCAAGAAAGAAAGATTCGATCTGGGTGATTGTTGATAAGCTGACTAAATCAGTACATTTTATTCCAGTTAGAACAGACTTTACACTTGAGTGATTAGCGAAACTATATCTATATGAGATTGTGAGATTACACGGAGTTTTGAAATCCATTATTTCAAATTGAGATCCGAGATTTACATCGAGATTTTGGAGCAAACTTCATGAGGCTCTAGGCACTAAGCTTAATTTTAGCACAGCATTTCATCCTCAGACTGACTGGCAATCAGAACGAGTGATTCAGATTTTGGAAGATATGTTGAGATGTTGTATACTCGAACTTGAAAGTAGTTGGGAAAAGTATATACCGTTAGCTGAATTTGTATATAATAACAATTATCAATCCAGTATAAAAATAGCACCATTTGAAGCTCTTTACGGGACAAAATGTAAAACACTGTTGTATTGTTCTGAGCTGAGTGAATCTAAGATGTAGGAGTTGATTTGATCCGAGAAACTAAAGATAAAGTTCGGATTATTCGAGACAGTTTGAAAGCTACATCTGATCGTTAGAAATCGTATACGGATCTGAAAAGAAAAGATATAGAATTTGTTGTTGATGATAAGGTAATTTTAAAAGTTTCTCTGTGGAAAAAAGTGTTACGGTTCGGCAGGAAGAGAAAGCTGAGTCCGAGATTTATCGGACCGCATGAAATTGTTGAAAGAATCAACCCTGTAGATTATAGATTAGCTTTGCCCTTTGAACTCGAGAAAATCCATAATGTGTTTCATGTATCGATGCTGAGACTGTACAGATCTGATCCTTCACATGTGATTCCTCATAGTGAGATTGAGCTACAGTCAGATTTGACGTATTCGGAGGAACCAGTGAGAATTTTAGCCCGGGAAGTCAAAGAATTGTGAAATAAACGAGTACTATTAGTAAAATTCTTGTGGTATCGACATGGTTCAAAAAAAGCTACTTGGGAAATTAAAGAATCAATAAGATTACAATATCCGAATTTATTTTCAGGTAACAAATTTTGAGGAAGAAATTTTCTAAACAGGGAAGTTATAACAGCTTGATTTTTCAATGATGTCAGAAACAGTGGTTTCGAGGCCACAAAATCCAGTGAGTAAGTTCATAAATATTATTATTAAATATTTACAAGTCAAATATGATTTTAAAATGGTTTTTGAATTGATAATTTATATTTCATAATGATTTATTATGTTCGAGTGGTAAGACCTTAGGTCAAGTGGTTTTAGAAAGTGAGGTATCGAGACCTTTTTTTTATAAATTGAGTCATAAATATTTATAAAAATATTTACGGAGTGTCATTAAGGTGGTATTAAAGTTTCGTTGAAAATTTTTAATATTTCGATAGTTAATTAATTAAAAAGAGTAAATTGAAAAAGATGTAAAACTTGCTAATTATAATAATAAAGTGATTAAATGGCTCGATTAATAAATAAAGAAGGACTTAAGTAGTAAATATACCTAAATTAAAGTGATGAGGCGGCATATGAAGAGAAATTAATAAAATAAAGCCATTGAATGGCAAAATAGAAATTCAGGTGAAATTAAAATATACAATTTGAAATTCTAAAAGTTTCTATGCAATTCATCTTCAATTTCAACTTAAACCGACATAGGAGAGAGCTCTTTAAGTTGGTTCTTCATATTTTTTCTTCATATCAAGATCCAGTAGATACTCGTGAAAAAGGAAAAATAGCGAAATAGTCCCTGAACTTCTACAATTACTACAATTTAGTCTAGGTAAGTTTGTATGATTAAAATTTTTTATTTGTATAATTTTTTTATGCATTTATTTTATTGTTGGAAATGAGCCATTGTTGGAATTATAATATTAAATTGGATATTTGGTTTGAATGGAACGCGGGATTTGAGTATATTCGTATTTTGGTTTATGATGGTATTGGGAGGAGACAATGACATTTTTCACAAGTAAATCGGGGTTCAGCATTTGTTGAGAACTCTTGTGTTTTACTTTCTATTAAGCTCTTACGAGCTTTTGTTAAGCTATCATGAGCTTTTGTTTAGCTCTCACGAGCTTCTGTTCAGCTTTCGAACTTCTGTTGGCATATTCGGGAGGACCAGCTCTTATGAGCTTCTGTTGACGATGTACTCTTTATCCGTAAGTTGTTCTTCGAATGGAAAATTTCGGTAAAGTGGTTTATTTAATGAATTTGAAAGACATGTTATGTATTTTTGTATTGATTTGAATATAGAGGTATTTATTAATAGAACTTGTGAATGGCAGGGAGTTGACATGAATGATTTTATTTATTTGACTTGTTATAGTAGGTTCGGTAAGATTTATGTTTAACCTATCGAACTTACTAAGCTTCATTAAGCTTATATGTGTTGTTTAATGTCTTTGTAGATTTTCAGAAAGTTGGACGATTGGATCAGCACTCAAGTTACACTATCCAACTTATCCCGATAGTTTTTGAAACATTGAATACGGTTTATATGGCATGTATAGGCTTTTGTTCGATTTTGGTCAAAATTTAGCTTATGTAAATATTATGAATAACATTTTGTTTATATAACCAACATACATATTGATATGAAATTAAGGTATGAGTGTGATGTTAGTATAAGTGATATATGTATGTATACAATTGAGTTAAAGTGAACTTTGGTAACTTGGTTAGATAGGTTAATTAGGTAAGTTTGGATACTTGGTTGACATGTTTTAAGTTGTCATATGAGGTGCCTAACGGCATATTGGTTGTATGTGGTGATAATACATGTTTAAGACATAATTTTAGTTTGTGTTGAAAGCCTTGTTATGGCTTGTTGATGTGCAATTTGTTGAGGTTAGGTTGGTGTCAATTTGGGTGAGAAATGTGGCCTAGAAAATGACCTATTTTTGTCCACACGAGTAGAGACACAGGCGTGTGTCTCAGCTGTGTGTGACACGTGGCCAGGTGATATGGCTGTGTGTCCCCTGTATCTTTTAAGAATGCAAGTTAGTATGCTCACACTGCCTAGCACACGAGCGTGTGACTTGGTTGTGTGACCTAAGTTAGAGAGTTGCACAGGTATAGACACGGGCTGAGACACAGCCGTGTGTCCCTATTTCGAATGCCCACATGGCCTGGCCACACGGCCGTGTGACCCCTGCAGCTTTGAAACTTTTCTACTTTTTCGAAAAAATTCTCTGAGTTTCTGATTTAGTCTCGACTTGTTTCTAACGCGTATTTTGGGCTTCAAAGGCTCCTATAAGAGACAATAAATATGATTTTGATTGGTTTTATTATGAATATTGATATGTAATGAAACATTTGAATTTTCTGTCAGATTGATCCGTAAGCCCAAGTAATGCTCTGTAATCATGTTTCGGTGACAGATAAGGATTAGGGGTGTTACAGCACGTCCACGTCTGTGCATTTTTCACTGAAATGGAAAAATTGCTCCTTCAGAGACGCATTTTGCTGGAATTTCCACTTAAAACGCTCCTACGTGACACGTTTTAGTGTTTTTGGCCCATTCCAGTAAATAATGAAAAAAGTGGCCCATTTCCGTAAATAAAGTAGGAAATGGGCTTTTATTGGTAAAATGGTCCTTAAAACTTTAACTTTAAGACACAAATATTTTTTGAAAAGCTAAAATAGTAGTATTTTGAATTGATATGTGATAACAATTACGAAGTATGAAATCAAAGTAATCCTTCAAACACTAAATGGAAAAACAAAACAAAGAATATAAGGAAGTTGTTTACGCTGTTTGGTTTGTGGTCCTGATATATCATACATCCTGTGACCATTTTTCTTACCTTTGTATTTTGAAGACTATATACTCTCCCCACTAAATTCACTCATTGTGAATTCAGCAAGTAAAACCACAATACAAAGATTTTACTATCAATATGCACTCATACAATGAAGTTACTTGCTTGGTAGATTTAGTATTCTCAATTTATAAAGAATATTTTGAGACTTGCTAACATAGAGAGGATCTATCACAAGCCCTGTAAAAGTAGCCACCATATAAGTTGAATACAATATAATAATAAACAAAGTAAACAATGATTCTTGACAACTAAGTCTTCAGTGATTCAATCCAATCCAACTTTCTTAATTTAAGGGGTTAGATAAAGGTGATCAAATTTGGTCCAATCTCCAAAACATGTTTCCTCAAGTGACTTCATTGATGGGATAGATATCATTAATGTATACTCAACATAGCCCATATAAACCATTCAATAAATTGTCAGTACCTTAAATATGGAAATTGTCTTCTACATATTTGATGGCTAGGAAGTGGAGACACTTTTAGACACGAAATTGTCAATTTCATATTTTTTAATAATATGTATTATGACACACAAAATATTTTAAACAAATAACTCAAAATAACTTCATTTAAGATTCAAAATAATTGAAACCCCTGAAAATATGATCCGAAGTATTTAAACATCAAACACTAACCTAACTTGACTGAAGTCAAAACTGTATGTTTGAGCAAAGCATACAAAACCCAAATAGAGTTGCAATTCCCCGATGCCCTACATCTTCAAATCCCTAATGTTGCACCATTTATGCATTGCTCCACACAATCAATCTCACTCATGAATACCTGGATATTAAAAAGATTGTTACATCAACTCTCACTAACAGCATGATGGCTTGAGATCTCCACACAGAATTCATTCAGGTTTAAGTTTCCAAGATAGCAGTTATAGTCCCAATATTAATAAATGACAACTCCTCTGTAAGTGGTGTGGCTATATTTTCATCATATGTTAATGATCAAATCAAGATTAGTGTCAATAGAAGGTTTATACCATTTTGTTATCAATTATTTCACACTACAGTTAAAAATATGTAAAATATTAAGAGTGTGTTTAGATATCACAAAGTAGGAGTGTTTATAGTTTGGTTATTGACCTAATTGATCTGATTTGATTAATCGGTCGGTGGTTGAATTTAATTCGATCAAAGGTCGAATAATGATTTTTTAAAATTTCAGTTATAGAGTAATTCAATTCGAAACTAAATATTTAATTGAAATAAATAATATATATTATATATAATATATATATATAGCACTCCCCTTTATATAAATAATTAAGATAACCTACTATATGAAAACAATGGACTGCAAATTTTTTTTACGTAACAAGCCATTTTTTACGTAACAAGCCAATAATGACCCAAAAATAATAAAGAAAAAACATTAAAATTAAACATTTAACAAAAAAATGAAATTGAAACAGTAAAAAACCCTAGCAGTTAAATTGGTCTTTTTGTTGTTGTTCTTTTTCCCTTCTGTTTTGGCTTAACCCTTATTTTTCAACTCATTTTTCAAATTTAACTTAAACTTCACCCTGCACCTGTAACATCCCAACTCGAAATCAACATCCTTATCCTTTTCATTTCGAGTTTCAACAATCAAGAGTTTCTAGATTGAATTCTTAAGATAATTACTTTTCTTTCGAAACTTTACTTTAAAGGTTTTTTTTGTTGTTAACTTTTAGTCGTATTATATGCTATCATTGTTAACTTTCAAGACTTACTTTATGTTACTTTTTAAAATTTTTAAGATTTTTTCTATGGTGTCCTTGTTAATTTTTTTTTGTTGTTAAATTTTAAGACTTATGTCATGTTTTTAATGTCTTATTTGTTGTTTTCATCTCCATTTAAAGTTTTTTTTAACTATTAAAATATAAAATAAACATTAGTAATATATTTTTTATATTTTTTAACCAAAAAGTAAAAATATATAAAATTTTGGTTAATTGACCAAATTAACCGAAATATTTTGATTCAGATAATGTATTTGAAAAAAAACTTCAAGTCGGTTAATAATTAAAGTTTTACATTTCAAGTATTAACTAAACCGACTATTTAAACATCCTTATCACAAAGTAATTGGGTGAAAGTATAAATATTGGTGTAGTAATTACACCATCTCATAATTACAAGGAATTTTAATTTTCCAGATTTGTTTAGCTTGACAAAATATAATTACATTATAATTCCTTATGTTGTACAACTTGTAATTATATAGTTACATAATTTATTTATTTTTTTAAATATTAATTACTATAAAAATATTAATAATAGTAGAGAAGAAAATTCTAAACAAGTAACAAAATTAGAATCAAATCACCATATGTAATATGTTAGTCCAAGAAAGTAGTCGACAATATAATTACAAATAAAGATAGCAAGAAAAATAAATATCATGTGCAAATTTATCTAATTGCTTTATCATTCCATATTTGTTAGGCTATTTTCTTTCTAACATTTAACCTTTACTCATTAAATTGTTGGTCCTTGAGCAATTTCTTTACGATCTTAGTTGAAATTTGAATCTGTATCATTCAGACTATTAGGATTTTCTTCTACGTACTCTTTAAAGTATGGATCATCTTAATTCTAGTTAAGAATGAAGTTGTGAAATATACAACATGTTAGTACAATCAAAATTTTTTTAGACTACGTTGAATTTAAGAAATCTTTTTTTAGAATAACAAATGTCCTTTCAACTACATTTAGAAGTTTTAAACATTTTGAATTAAAGAGTTCGTAAAAAATTTGTAGTGGTTGTGTCTAGCTCCATTCTGTCAAATGGTATCGTACCCACAATACGGTGCAAGAGAATTTTTTGTACTAGCATAACCAATTTTGTGGATTACCAGATGTAATTTTTAATAAATTTTAGAATTTCTAGTAAACAACATTTCTTAGCACTTTAGAATATGAGATTGAAACCAACATTATAATCCTTCGATTATAATAACTCAATTAAGTGAGATCCACCAAAAATGATTATTGGTATAATTATAAATAATTGCATTTAAATCTAAATGGAGGATGAAAATATATTAAATTTAGAAATCGAAAAGATAGGAAATAAAAAAGAATGAAACGGCTAGTTGGCTAGTTGATTAAAAAAACATGCTTGTTTTAACATAAAAACAAAATCAATAATTACAAGTAAGTAAGAAAAAAAAAAACTAAAAATTGAGACAGTAAAGAGTATGTATATCTCTGCAATACCAAAATGGCAAAATCTGAAGAAAAATATATTATAAATGGAAACAAAATAAGAGACAAAAATCTTTTTTCTTAAGCTTTCATAGCTAAGACAGGCAAATAAGGGCTTTGGCTAACCCTTCCCTTTACAGACTATACTTACTCTTTTTCCCACCAACCATCTTCATCTTCTTCATTTCTCACCCCTACCCTACCGCCATTTTTAACGAATTTACTTTTCTTCCATTTTTCAAGTTAAAAGAAACCCAGTAAGTTTACTTGTATCCCAAACAAACCCTTTTTTTTCCCAAGCAGAAGCTTCAGTTTCTGGGTTCTTCTTCTTTGGTTTGGGATTTTCTACTCGATGAATTAAATGAATCTCTCTTTTTCTTTCGCGTTCTCTTTTTATCTACTTCTGTTGCTCTTGTTTTTGGGGTTGGCTTCTGCATCTAGGTTCGACCCGTTGGAGCTCCGATCTTTGCTTGAGTTCAAGAAAGGAATCCGACACGATCCTTTCAATAAGGTGCTTTCGGTATGGGATCCGGATACCCGACCCGACCCTACTTCTTGGACCGGTGTTACCCGCGACCCCAACTCCGGCTTCATCGTTTCCATCAGCTTAGATCGTCTTGGCCTCGTCGGCGACCTCAAGTTCCACACTCTCACTCCTCTTAGGAACCTCCAAAACCTCTCATTGTCAGGCAACAATTTCACGGGTCGGATTGCACCCGCATTGGGATCAATAACCTCGTTGCAACATTTGGATCTATCTGATAACCAGTTCATCGGCCCTATCCCGGGTCGGATCGCTGACCTTTATGGGTTAAACTATTTGAATTTATCGGTCAACAAGTTCGATGGTGGGTTACCGAGCGGGTTCCGAAATTTACAGCAATTAAGGGTGTTAGATTTACACAACAATGCGCTTCGAGGCGATATAGGCGAGTTACTCAGTGAGTTAAGGAACGTTGAACACGTTGATTTGAGTTATAACGAGTTTTACGGAGGCTTGTCTGTACCCGTTGAGAATGTGTCCAGTTTAGCTAATACAATCCGTCATGTGAACTTGAGTCATAACCAGTTGAATGGTGGGTTTTTGAAAGCGGAAGCAATTGGGTTGTTTAAGAATCTGCAGCTTTTGGATTTGGGTGATAACTCCATGTCTGGGCAGCTGCCAAGCTTCGGGTCATTGCCGGGTTTGCGGGTTCTAAAATTGGGTAAAAACCAACTCTTTGGACCTGTGCCAGTGGAGTTGTTAGAGGGTTTTGTCCCGTTGGAAGAGTTGGATCTCAGTCACAATGGATTTACGGGTATTGACTTTTTATTTTTCTCTTTATTTCACTGTTTTTGATAATGAAGTTGGAATATTTAGTCAATAGGCTACTAATTTTCAGGCTAAATATGTAACTTTTTTTTGGATTTTAATTATTGATAGTGTTATTGATCCTAAGATTTTTATGTTAGAGACTAATGGCAATACGTTCTTTAGGTTCTGATTTTCCCATGAAAGCAATGCTAGTTAAACATGCACGTCTTTTTTCCTTTTTTTGTCATTTTGGTTTACAATAATTATTTACTTAATGGTTTTCTAACATTGTAATTTACTAGAAAGGTATGAATGTGAATTATTAGGTTGAAATATATTATCTTAATTCATGATCTTAACAAACACAATGTAGGGGGAAAAAACCATCACTTTATTCGTATATTTTCATAAATATGAAGCTGAACATTCTATCTTGCATTAAAATGATTGTGTGGAATCTTTAGAGCACAAAATTTTAAGTGAGAAGGCACCATTGCTGTTCTTGTAAGCTCTTGAGTGCGAAACAAAGGAAAATGAATTTTATTCGCTTCCTCTTGGTTTGTTTGTTGCTTTACATATACTGTTTGAGGAATGATGAAAATGAGATGCACTCTTCCTGCATCATTGGTCTGCTTTAGATATGCTTCAAGCAAAATATACGATGATGCCTGCTTAAGGGGATTCAAGGCAGTTAGACTGTGTAACAGTTATTCATCCTCTAAGTTTGAGTAATCTTCTTGCTTTCGCTTAAAGTAGTGATTACTAAACCAGGAAGATTTTTATGTACATGGATATCTGAAAAGTGTGAATCACTGAATCCCATCAATTAGTTGTTTGAATGTAGCAAAAGTCAACTCTTTAGGATTAGTGTTATTTTGACAGTAGATATTTGCTATGTCAAAATTGACTCCTGAACTCCTTTATGTTTTCTGATTAACCTAATGTTGTGGTAAATTCTCTTCTGTTTGCATTTGACTGTCATTTGATATTTTACATCTATTCAAATTTGTACAGGTTCAATTCGTGTAATTAATTCTACAACTTTGAAGGTTCTCAAGCTTTCTTCTAATCAGTTGTCTGGTGATTTGCCTTCTTCTCTAAGAAGCTGTGAAATGGTCGATTTGAGTAACAACATGATCTCTGGTGATGTATCTGTTATGTCGAATTGGGAAGCCTCTTTGGTGGATCTTGATTTGAGTTCAAACAAGTTGTCAGGAAGCCTGTCAAACTTGCCTCACTTCGAGGATTTGAACACATTTAATCTTAGGAATAATTCCCTTGTTGGTGCTTTGCCTTCTCTACTGGATACCTCTCCAATATTGTCTGTTGTTGAACTCAGTTTGAATCAACTCAGTGGACATATTCCTGGCAGTTTCTTTACCTCTACAACATTGAAAAGCCTGAATCTTTCAGGAAATCACTTAACTGGACCAATTCCACTTCAAGGCTCTCGTGTTAGTGAATTACTTGTTATGTCAACTTATCCCCAAATGGAGTCACTTGATCTGTCCAATAATTCCTTGACAGGTGGTTTGCCTTCTGAGATTGGTAACATAGCTAGGCTCAAACTACTGAATCTTGCAGGCAACGAATTATCAGGTCAGCTACCTAGTGAATTAAGCAAACTTAGTGATTTGGAATACCTTGATTTATCAAGAAACAACTTCAAGGGTAAAATCCCTGATAAGCTTTCAAATAGCCTCAGTGCATTTAATGTGTCCAATAATGATTTGTCGGGTCCTGTTCCAGAAAATTTGAGAGGCTTCCCTAGGTCTGCATTTTCTCCAGGAAACTCATTACTTATTTTCCCCAAGGGCATGCCACCGACAGGCTTGAGTCAGGATCATACCCTTGATCATGTGAGACATCACAGTTCAAAGGGTAGTATTAGAGTAGCAATTATTGTTGCCTCAGTTGTAGCAGCTGTAATGATTGTTTTTGTATTTTTGGCATGTCACCGAGCCCAACTTAAAGAATTTCGTGGAAGATGTGGATTTAGTGACACAACTACTGGAGGCAATGCAAAGTCAGGTGGGCTTGCACGACCCTCCCGTTTCAAGTTTCACTCAACTGCTCAGGCACCACAAACTTCATTAAGTTTTTCAAATGATCACTTGCTTACTTCAAATTCTAGGTCAGTTTCTGGACAGCAAGAATTTGCTGCTGAAATTGTTGAGCATGGTGCAGCCGAGAGAGTGACAACCTCTTCAGCATCTGTGAATCCTAATCTACTAGATAATGACCCAGTATCATCTGGGAGGAAATCCTCCCCAGGCTCTCCATTAGCATCATCACCACGTGTTATAGAAACATTTGAACAGCCTGTGACATTGGATGTTTACTCACCAGATCGTTTGGCTGGAGAATTATTCTTTCTTGATACTTCATTATCATTCACTATTGAAGAGTTATCTCGAGCTCCAGCAGAAGTTCTTGGAAGAGGCAGCCATGGAACTCTTTATAAAGCTACTCTGCGTAATGGACATATGTTGACTGTGAAGTGGTTGCGTGTAGGACTGGTTAAACATAAGAAAGAATTTGCTAAGGAAGTTAAAAAGATAGGGTCCGTGAGGCATTCTAACTTTGTTCCAGTCCGAGCATACTATTGGGGACCAAGGGAACAAGAAAGGCTTCTTCTATCAGATTATATCCAGTGTGATAGCTTGGCTTTGCATCTCTATGGTAAGAGTTCTTATATTTGTTTTATTTTTGTTTTGTTGTTTTTTATTATTTAACTAAATCTTAATGTTTGTTTGCTAGTTATTTATACTATTATAAAGCTTTTGGCTGATTTTGGTTTCACTTGACTTATTGACACCAACTCAAATGAAAAAAAGAAAAACTCCAAAGAAAACTATCCTAAAAATTTTAAAACTAATGATATAAATGTGTATTCACTTAAGAGAAACAATCGATATAATGTTTTTTACATTTTTTCTATAACACAATTTTCATCCATGCATTTTCAACAGCCCACATAGTGGGTGTGCCATATCTAGTATCCTTGAAGTCTTCTTACCACATGGATTATGATGTTTATGATATTGGTTCTCATTTATTTTTCTAGTTTTTGTTCTAGATTTGCTCATAATCTACTGCATGTTAATATTGTTGGGTTTGCTGTTGGTAACTTTTTCTTTCTTAGCTGCTACAAGTTATGGTGATAATAAAAGTAAGATGATGCATATTAAATTTAGTGCAGTTAACATATCTGTGACAAGCTCTTTCTATGTTTGTTTGAACCATTTCGTATCTTCTTGGGATACTTTCTAAGTGCTGTCCTACCTCAGTTTTGGCAGGAGTATTATTTACTTGCTTATTCAATACGGTCCAGAGTGTGTTTTTTGTTCATGTTTTGGGAATTTGGAAAGTCAAGTCTCTTCATCTCTTTCCGTAACAGCACCTAGAAACAGAACTTTTAAGCGTGCAAACTGGATAATAATATTCTTGTTTGTCAGTAGGTGTATGAGGTCATGTTGAGGTCTCTTGCAAATGTTTTTAACATGCTTTGCGTGACGGAAGTAACGCAATGATGCTTATCTGGATTTTGACCTTCTTGGGGACCAAATTATTAGACAAGTGTCAAATGAAACTGGCTAGTTACAATAATTTCTAAGTCTAAAAGATAGTCAATTAAACCTAAAAAATTAAGCACCCTTGCTTATCCTATAATCACCAGTGTTTGCAACTACTAATGTGACTTTACCACCCAGTTTATGTATCCTGATGAACCTGTAATCAGTCAGCACAGAGAAACCTTAAGTACTGAATCTTGAAAGTCAAACATCATGGCTGCAAGCAAGAATTGAGGGCAGTAATTTAAGAGGAGCATAAACATAGACATGTTGAATCTGGTTTAGAGTTTAGGCTCAGGTACTGTGGCTGAACTTCTAAATTCTGCTTCTTTCACCCGTCCGGTGACTAAACCTTTTGCTTTCCTTGCAAAAGATGGAGCTTAAGGTTGAAAAGAATCTTTGCGGTGTCATTAACCTGTTCTTGGAACCATCACTCTCCACCTGTGTTGATTGTTGTAAATGAAGAATGTGCAATAAGGGATTGTTTTAATTGTGTTGCAATCTTAAATTGCACATATATCTTTATGTTTTGGGAATTCATGAAAGTGATTGAAGATTCTACCTTTTATGTTTTCATTTGATCAGCGTATATGCATATATGTATGTTAATGCAGAGACTACTCCTCGAAGGTACCACCCATTATCTTTCAGCCAAAGACTGAAAGTAGCTGTGGAAGTTGCCAAGTGTCTGTTACACCTTCATGATAGAGGGCTGCCACATGGAAACCTGAAACCGACAAATATACTCCTCGCTGACCCTGATTACCATGCTTGCCTCACCGATTATTGTCTGCACCGGCTGATGACACCAACTGGAATCGCTGAGCAGATATTGAATCTGGGAGCCCTTGGATATCGTGCTCCCGAACTTGCCTCCACATCCAAACCAGTCCCATCTTTTAAAGCCGATGTGTATGCATTAGGAGTGATCTTGATGGAATTGTTAACAAGAAGAAGTGCAGGTGACATAATATCGGGTCAGTCAGGAGCGGTGGATCTGACGGATTGGGTTCGGTTATGCGATCAAGAAGGACGGGGGATGGACTGTATTGACAGAGACATAGCTAGCGGGGAAGAACACACAAAAGCAATGGATGATATGCTTGCCATATCACTGAGGTGTATTCTTCCGGTAAATGAGAGACCTAACATCAGACAAGTATATGAAGATCTCTGTTCGATATCCCTTTGAAATTTTGTACATTCGTCTTGGAATTCATTTTTATCATTCCTTGACCACATTGTTGGGTTTCCTTTTTTTCTTCATATTTTATTATTTTTTCTTGTGATTTTGGGGTAGTTAAGTTGTCAGATTTGTTTTTTGTTTCTTGAAAATTTTCTTGTAAAGTGAATGTGACTACCATCCATTGATTATTTGACAGCGTTTCCTGTTCGATCCTCAATTGAAAAGGTTGCATTCCAGGGAAAAACAGTTTGCAAAATTCGTAGTCTTGACCCTTCTTTTGCAAAAATTTCTCATATTAAGAACAAACATCCATGCACAAAAGGCAACTGCTGATTTCATAATTAATATAATTTAATAAATAATGTTAAAAGTACAATAGTTTGATACACAGTTCAAAATGCCTCTTTAACCTCAACTTTCTGTAGGTATGAGAATACCCTGCTGGACGTGACAATCGCAGAGGTACAAAATAGAATGAAGCAAGACGACCTAAAATAATGCTCTGATAAGTTACCTCAGAGCCCACAAACTTTTCCGGCTGACAACGATGCAGCACTTTGACATCTAGTCCAAAATAATTATTCCATAAGTTGAACAACAAGCTCGCAAGCACTTAAAAATTCGCAGCAGCCAATTCAACTCTCCAAACTCTAGGTTTCCTCTCCATTATCGAGAACCAGCTGCAAGAAGTGATCTTTCCACTCAAACAGGCCCGCGAAAGGCATAAGACCGCACAATAAGGGAAGAATGAAAAGCATAATAGAATAGAAGAGTGATCTTCGAATCCAGTATGGAAGAAGTGTGCTGCTTGTCCTTTGTGATATGTTAACAGGTCCATGAAGAATGATGAACAACATGGACGTAAAGACATTTGCGAGGAAATGCAAAAAGCATAGAATCTCCCAGTAGAAGAGCCAGTAATATCCATTTCCTCCTAAAGTATCCACACAGAACTTCCCAGCCAAACCACAGACAATTCCTAACAGCAACAGTATAACAGTGACTGGCATCGTCTGATTTGAAGTTCCAGATCGTTGTATAAGCAAATAAGCTACTGCAAGAATCAGCATGACCCCGAACATCATTCGGCTTACAACTTGAAGCTGGCACTTGAGAGTGTGGAACCCTATATTGAGAGATGACACCTGCTTTGGGATCCACCAAGACTTGCTATCCTAGAAAAATAACGAAAGCATCATATAAATATTTTGGAAACGTTAAAAGTAACCTTAGAGGGGAAACATCCCAAACAGGTAATAATTTATTATGAATGATCTGATATCATCAGGCACTTAATGTCAAGAGATAATATTCAAACGGATAATTATCTAGAACAGAACAAAGGAAACATATGAACGCTGGAGATGTATACATGCATCAAACCTAATGATAAATTATTGCTATCAAAATTTAGAAAGACAAACACCATATGATAAACAGTGGCAGTCTCAGTAAACATGTTTTCTTACACTCCATTCTAGTCTTTGGCAACTGAACAACCATGTTAATTCCAGAACCACTCATCAATCATTTCCCCCCCAAAACCACATTCTTAATTCCTACAGACCAGAAGGCTACGTAAATTTTCCACATGAAGCTACAGAGTAAGCAACTAGATAATTCACTCAGAAAGCAGCAACCAAAAGAGAAACTTCCATATGGTGTTTTGAGGGATTACTTTTCATGGGCTCCAGAACCTAGTTAAGGAGATAACCAAACACAAGAATCAATATTAAAAGGCACCTAACCTAATAGTCAAATAAATCAAAAGAAAGGAAAACACTGAGCTTCTATTACAAAAGAAAATCAAGGGAGGAAATTGATCAACTGAAGCCAGGAAGAGATCGTCCTTACCTCAAGTGAAAGATTACAAGATGATGTAGCATCAGTAATCCTTTTGTAAGAGTAAACATAAGTACCATACATAAGAAGAAATGACATGATGAGCAATCCAGCAACAAGACAATCGATGCACTTTTTAAGCAACTCAGCCTGTCCTGTGTCTTCTAGTTCGTTCTTGAACTTTTCAGCTTTAAAGGATGCCTTTGATATACCCATTGCCAATTTTGATCTCTCCAGATGGTTTGAATCAAAGTTTAGAGCTAGCTGTTCCTCTTTCAACTTCAACTTTCTCATAGTAAGACTAAGCTCCAATGTCTTGAGATCATTAGAACGAACTTGCTCTATAACAGATTTCTCGATTGTGCTGCGCACTGACTGGTCGGCAACGGAACCTGTTCTTGGATTGAAGCAAGCCAGTTGATTAACTTGTCCATGAATGACAAGTTCCCGATTCAGGGACCCAGTTTGGATATTCTCCTGTACCTCTTCATGGATATTCAATTGATTCTGAGTTGAAACAGAAGACCGATCAACTTCTGAGTAAGAATCCTTTATGTCAAATGACTTTCTGCTTGTAGTTTCATCTGAAGAACTTTCCACATTATTGGGGTTTGATGGATACTTTTCCTTGTGCTTCGATGAGTCATTAATCAATCTAAGAGTCCTCAAGGTGCTTCCAAATGATTTCTCAAAATTCCTCGCAAAACAATCAAACTTGTCTCCGAAAACCTGTAACCAAGTAGACCATAGAAGAAAAAGGCATGTTCTCTATAAGCATCATTGGTGGTGTGATTCCCATAAAAAGGCACGAGGAAACTTAACTTGTAAAATCAGAGTCAGTCTATGAGTCGGCAGTTTAAAATCCGGCTTACATTGGCTAAAGATTCTTTGACAGCTGAAGTGCAGATCTGCAAGCATGAAGATTGACCAACTTTTTTAGCAAGCAAGAAACTTTTAACTTCAGTAAAGTAAACCAGCCATCATGAGCATCATGTTAGAGAATTTGAACCATACCAGTGAGAGATAATCAGGAGGCAGCCTTTCATTTGTAACATCTATCTTTTCCAGAACCTAGATTTACAAGGATTGATGTCAGCCATAATCAAACAAAACTAGTGTGAGATCGTTACAAACTGAAGAAAAATGCAAGAATTGCCTTTTAAAAAATGTAGCTTTCTTAAAAAGAATTGGCCATAATTGATGAAGACCAAAACAGAGATGGGATCTAAACTACCTTGAACCCTCTACTGCATGATAACAAACCAACTAGGCAAGGCAAAGTTCGCTTATTTTAAAGCTATAATCAAACAGAGAAAATGCGTGCTGCCTTAGCTTTTACCAATAGCCTAGATATAGCTCTATATTGCAACTCAAGCTTCAATGTGCCAGGCAAAAATGAGATACATCAGCCTAGCACTCCCTTTTGCCTGAGGCAATTGCAAACATTATTGATGCACTACCTCAGCCATCTATAAAGACTATGTCATAAGATATCTTCAAATGGCCAAAACTAAGCATAATCAAAATAATAAATGTGGCATAAACTGTTACAAATTTAAACGTATACGAATCCAAATTCACAACAAACTTAAATATGGGGGCAGAGAGAATCACAGTGTAAAAAAATTAAAACCTTTTTTCCAAATTGTTAAATAAAAAACGAGAATTTAACTTTAAAAAATCCCCCCCCCAAATAAAAAACTTACGTTTCAACTTTCCACCAGAATTCTAAAAATGCCCCCCAAAAAAGTTCAGAAAATTCAACTGAATTATCAACAATTCTATCAAATGAGAACCTATACATTACAATTTCCTGACTAGCATTAGGGCTAAAATATTTAAAAGAAAGAAAAGAATGAAACTTGATCGAACCTGAGCAACAACGGCCGCGAAGGACATTCCTAGAGGAAGCGCAATGGAGTCAACGTCAAGAACGTCGGCTCGCCGAACTGGACCGAACCGAACCCTAAGATTCCGGCGTTTAGACGACAAATGCATTCCTTTCTGAACAGAAGAGGAATAAGCAGAGCAAGAAGAAGATGAGGGTGCATCTCTGTCAACAGTTTTCCTCCTCTTCTTTCTGATGAGGGGCTTCGAAGATGGAATTTGATTATCGAGTGTTGGATTCGAATCATGGTTGTATGGAATAATGGACGCGCACGCAGAGGATCCGTTAGGCTGCAGAGAAAGAGGGGAAGAAGAAGAAGGCATAGCGGCCATTGGGGGAAAACGTACGCAATTTCCAGAAACAGTGCCCTGGGCATAATCTAAAAGGTAGATGTGAAAAGCGGCGTTTGATCAACTTTTTTGGACTTCAACAGTCACAATTTTTTTAATCAACTTTTTACCAAAATTTTTAATTCCATGTCAAGTTTAGTATAGATCTCAACAATTATGGATATCGAAGTTTTATTTGACATCTGTGAATCTCAAAGTTGTATTTTTTTTACTAGCCTCAACTTTTATTAATATCGATGAGTTAGTTTTATTTATTTAAATAGATTTTGATTTTTATTGATGTCAAGTTTAGCTTAATATTTTGTTTCTTTTTTCTCTTTCTAAATATATTAAAGGTAAAACTTTAACTATAAATGTGTTACTTCAACGCGAAAAAAGTCCTAAAAGGTTTAAGAAAATTGTTGAGAGTTTGACTCTATTTATAGATGAAATCATGAGCATAAAAGACACCTAAAATACTATGTGTTATTATTAGAAAATTTTCAAATTTCACTAATCTAAAACAAAATAGAAAAAAGATGAAAATTTAATTTCTCTACAAATGAAAATATATAAAACATAACTCGACATCAATTAAAGTTAATAGATAAAACGAAATTCAACATCGATGAGTGTTGAAGTCTAAAGTCAAACTTATCAGCTAACATTATTTTTCTTGTCCCCTCCTAATACCAAAATAATTCAATAATTACAAACTTATGCTAAACTTTGAGTCTCATAAGTATTGAAATATTCTTCCAAATAAATATTTTTAAAAATAAATTTGCCTAAAATCTATTTTAATATATATATCTTTTATTTATATAATTATAAATTAATATTTTGGTAAGGGAAATAACTAGTGATGAGATTAAGGCTTGTATGTTTGAGCAAGAAAGCAATAAAGCCCCAGCACCTGCTTTACTTCTTACTTTTCTAAGACAACTTAAATGATAAAACAATTTTGTTTTAGACATTATCCCCTCAATCAGAGTGCCTTTGTTCATCACTTACAACATTTTGATGGCTCATTCAGAGAGCATTTGATTCACTAAATTGAGATTGTAGGGAGATGAAACAAGAAACCATCTTTTCTTTTGAGTATCAATCCTCAAAGAAAATTTGGGAAAAGGAACTTAATCATTGTTGTATTCAAAAAAGTACAATGAATTGGTAGTAAGTACTTTGTTGGCTATGCTAATCTTTTCTAGTCAATGAGGTTGTTATTTTGGGTTATATTCGGGACACTATACAAGCTCCATTGTGGGGAAAGAGTATTAATAGAGTGGAAGATGTTAATATGCAATAGCTTGTACATACACTACACCAAAACAGACTTTTAGCGGCATATTTTGTGGCGTTTGGATGGAAAACGCCGCTACAAAACGAGCATTAGCGGCGCAACAAATAAAACGCTGCTAAATATCTGGCATTAGCGGCACTTCAAGCAAAACGCCGTAAAAGAACATAATTAGCGGCGTTTTGGTTATGCGCCGCAAAATCTCAAGACCAAAACGCATCGTTTTTGTATTGATGTATACAATAATTAGTGGCGATTATGATAAAACGCCGCTAAAGTAAGTAATAGCGGCGCATTGTGGGAAGCGCCGCAAAAATCTTAACCAAAACGCAGCGTTTTGGTATCGATGTATACTATAATTAGTGGCGCTTACAATAAAACGCCGCTAAATAACAGTATTAGCGGCGCTTTCAGTTAAGCGCCGCAAGATATGCACACCAAAACGCAGAGTTTGGTATTGAGGTATATTAGAATTAGTGGCGCTTATGATAAAGCGCCGCTATATTTCTTAACTAAAACTCAACGTTTTGGTCTTGATGTATACTATAATTAGTGGCGTTTACAATAAAACGCCGCTACATAACAGTATTAGCGGCACTTAACGTTAAGCGCCGCAAGATATGCACACCAAAACGCAGAGTTTGGTATTGATGTATATTAGAATTAGTGGCGCTTATTGAAAAACGCCGTTAAAGTATACTATTAGCAGCGCTTTCCTAGAAGCACCGCAAGATATATTAACCGAAACGCTGCGTTTAAATCTTGATGTATATTGGAATTAGTGGCGTTCACGAGAAATCGCCACTAAATCATATTATTAGCGGCGCTTTTTGATAAGCGCCGCAAAAGATCTTTACCTAAACGCACAGTTTTGGTCTTAACCATGCATTAATATAATGTAGGTTATTATATATTTAGTTTATCGTATTTGGGTTACGTTTAGGGTATTAGGGATCATTATACAATGTTTATTATTTTGGATTATAGTTTTGGGTTTAGGGTTACTATGTAGGTATATTGTTTTTGGTTTAGGGTTTGAGAGTTTAGGGATTAAGGTTCAGTGATTATTATAAGTTAAAAAGTTTATCGTATATAGTTTGGGGTTTTAGGGTTAATCATTACATACTGTTTAATATTTTGTGAATATTAGAGTATTGAGTTTAGGGTTTATGATGTGGGCTATGGTGTTTTGGGTTTAGGGTTTAGAAGTTTAAGGTTTAAGATTTGGGGTTTGGGGTTTAGACTGATTTAGTCATGTTAAGAGGTTAATTACTGTTTTAGGGGTTTATGCTTGTGGTTAACAGTTTGCAGTTTATAATTTAACGTTTACAATGCATGGTTTTGGGGTTTGGCGATTTAGGGTTTATGACTTTTTTGGTACCAATTTTAAAAAAATGACAAATACGTATTGTTTTTTAATTATTATTATGATACTATAGTTGTAAGTAACACAAATGACTAGTTTACTAATTAAT
Organism: Gossypium hirsutum; assembly: GCF_007990345.1. Classification (NCBI taxonomy): domain Eukaryota; kingdom Viridiplantae; phylum Streptophyta; class Magnoliopsida; order Malvales; family Malvaceae; genus Gossypium; species Gossypium hirsutum. The sequence goes on from NC_053425.1 coordinate 99,566,234, forward strand.
GATGAATGACATGTTTATATGTTATATATGATGAAACAAATTATTTTAATATTGTGTTATTTACATATATATATATTAATCATTTATATATTCACTTAAAAATAGAGTATATATAATTTTAAAATTATAATACATTAATTGAATAATATAAATAATTAATAATTAATAATTTTAAATATTGATAATATTTAAATTATACAGATTTATTTTTAAAATTTATAAAATTTTAACAATTGAAATTAATAAATCTGTATAAAATTTTTAAATAATATTATTAATAATATTAATAATGTCATAATTTTAATGTATGAATTAAAAATAATGTCTACAACAATGTAAATAATTTATAAAAAGCTAAATATTAGCGGCGTTTGTTAATAAAACGCCGCAAAAATATATAAAAAATGAAGTAGTATGACGCCGTTTGGTTGACGAGTTGCAGATTAGTGGCTTTTTTTTGTGAAACGCGGCAAAAGTTGTGAAATTAGTGGCGTTTATGCGTAAGCGCCACAAACATTATAATATAAAATGATGCCGTTTTCATAGCAATGATCGATTAAGTTTTCGGAATGCGGCACCGTTTCAGTGTTGGCAAAAATTTTATAGTGGCGTTTTTGAAGGGAAATGCCGCAATAATTAATTAAATTTTCGGATTCGGCGCCGTTTCTGTTCTAGAAAATAATTTAATAGTATTGAAAAAAATTAAAAATTTCATATTAATGTTTCAATTTAAAAATCAATTAAAATTAGTGGCGTTTTTAACTAAAACGCCACAAACGGTAATTAAATCTTGAACGACACGTGTCCTTTTGAGTGACGCGTTTAGGGTTCAGTGGCATTTCTGCTCAACGCGCTGTAAATCCGTAAGATTAGTGGCGTTTTTCTTAAGCGCCACAAAAAAAAAAATTAAAACGGTGTCATTTTGGGGGATATCAGATTTGGGGTATAACCCCGCAGCCAGCCCCAAATCCCTTTTCAGCCAAATCCCTAAGTCAGTGTCTCCGATTTCCCCTCATCCTTTCTTCATCTCTTTCACCCTTCTGTCATTAAGTTTCGATTCCTAGCAAAAAAAAACCATTCAATAGGGTCATTACATCGTATTTGTTGAAATCATTTAACATTATTTGCGGCAAAAAAAACCATTCAATAGCGTCTCCGATTTCGCTTCTGGAATTTAAAAAATTGTATTTTTCGTGTTTAGGGCTTTCGGTCTTCGACTGTTTCGTTCATCTTCCTGGAGGTACATTACTGCTTTGATTGTTTTGTGAACGGTTTCATTTGTTACGAACTGATTTGAAGTTGTTTTTGTTCAGGGTTTCATTGGTTTCATCGGTCTTCAACGGTTTCACTTTTCTTCATCCTGCTGAAGGTACAGAACTGCTGCTTTATTTATTTGAGATGCTTTCATTATCAGTGTAACGGTTAAATGGGTTAGACGGAAATTAGATTCTTCTCCATGAAATTAGGCCAACTCCTTTTGCAAATGAAGATATAATAGGTAGGGAAGCTATGCTACATATATGATATAACTACCAACAGTAATTCTTTTAATTCTTCATCCGCCAAAACTCATTTTTCATATCTCAACAAATAGCAGCATTGTAAGATAATTTTGGAGATTAAATCTGGTAGAAATATGTATTTGACTATTTTTTATATTAATTATCGGCAATTCAAAGTTTATATAATAATTTTGACAACTAAGAAAGAGTAGCTTTAGGAAAGTGAAGTAAATGCTTAGTGATAAAAATTCTCTAACTGTCATTCTTTTTTATCTTAAAAATGCCGTCTTCTTTTTTCTCTTATTTTACTTTCACCCATATTCTTTTTTCTCTTGATTCTGTGAATGCTCAGTAAATCAATTTCACACCCTGCTCAGATTAGGTTTTTTTATATTGATTTTGGGGTTACTTGGTTTGCGTGTTCTTCTTTTACTGGCTTATCCAGTTCGTGGTTAGTGATTTATTAACTGTTAAAAATGGTCAGCGGCTCAAACGACTGAACCTCAGTTGCTTCTTAGTTGGATTTAAATAACATTGAGTGAAGTTCCTTTTCTTTTTTCTTCAAACCCTACTAGTGTGTATATTATATATATACACGAGGAGGGTTTCACTTACACTGTTGTAAAGTTATTTAGTGTAACGGGTTATATATATACCGAACCCATTTCTCTTTAAGTATAGTTTAATTTGGCGAATGAAAATATATATTGTGTTCTAGAATCAGTGTTATGATTTACTACCTATTCTTGTTTTAAATTGTAATCCATCCATACTATGTTTGCTTAAATCGCAAGATGTACGTCATGTGTTAGGTTTTATTTTCCATGTTAATATTTTCCAGTAGCAACTTAGAAAGGAATATGTAATATGTTCGTGCAAAAAACACAATCATTTATGCAAGTAACGCAAAAAATTTTATTTTCCATGTTAATATTTTCCAGTAGCAAGTTAGATTTTGTTAAAAGCCTAGGAATGAACCAACTTGGAAGAGCCTCAAAACGACTGAATCTGATGTCGATTATAACTAAAAGAAGCCTACAATTAAAGAAGTTTAACATGTACATGTTCCTTTGGTTAAAAGTTGGATAAAGGGAGTGACTAAGTTAAACTATGGACGGCTGAATAATCTCACTTGAAAGATTGTTCATAAACTGTCACCCGCCCCATATAATTGTTTTATGAATCTTTATAGTTAATTTTAAAACTTCATATATGATTCAAAATTGAGTATTGAAGATAACATTAATTATTGTTATCAACACATGACATATGTCCAATCATGATTGGTTTAATTCTACATTATAATTTATCAACGCATGACATATTGTGATTATTTTGTTTAGATTTTTTTTGGAAGAAAACTCATAAAATAACTTAAAGTTTAATAGCGTTGTACATGATGGATTTTGGATTTTGTTATATTTAAGTTTTATACTAATTCTTTCCTGTTTATTTGGAACTAACTTACTTATGTTTTCCTTTTTATTTTTATTTTTGCAGTAGTTTGCTTCGAAGTTCAGGAAATTGAGGTATTTATTCCTATGTTTCCCACCTCGGTTTTCTTAAAAAAACACCTCCAAATGTTTAAATTTTGGATTTTGTTACTTTAATTATTATTTTTGAGTTTTAAAAGGGAGTTTTAATTAAAAAAAATTTTTTTACGCTGTGGGTATTGGTTTATTTATCATTTTTTATTTATATGTTGCTGGCTCAATTTGCATGTTACTTTGCCAAATTTTTCCATAACTGCAAGGTATAAACTATGATTGTAGTTCTTGTACGTATTTTTTACCCAAACAAAAATAATTACGCAAATGATTAAAATTCTTAAATCAGTTTATATATTTGAGTAAGTGAATAAATTATGGGCAAATAGTGGATTCGTTTTAAAGTGAACAAATTATCGATTTTCAAGGATCTTGTCAATTAATAAATTATCGACGTTAGTTCTCATTTATGCGATTGAATGTTAAATTTATTACTAAAATACATTACTTACTAAAATACATTACTTACTAAAATTTGTTTAAATTTATTACTTAAATATGTTACTTAAATTTATTACTTAAATATGTTACTTAAATTTATTACTTAAATAATTATAAATAAGATGCATAAAAGTGCTATACTTACATCATACATATCCTACGTAACCAAAAGATTGTTATAAATAAACCATTTATTAAAGAGTATACCTTATAATTAAATTTTGTTATCATGTTATCATAAAAGATAAAATAAAATATAAAAAATATGTGGAATATTAAAATTGACTATTAAAATAAAATGTTATTTTATTAAATATTATTAATAATTATAAAAAATATGTGAAATATTAAAATTGACTATTAAAATAAAATGTTATTTTATTAAATATTATTAATAATTATATTAGTAATGTTATTAAATTATATATTATTTTATTAAATAATACATAATAACTTACAACTTACATAATACATTTAACTTACATTACTTACATAATACATAATAACTTACAACTTACATAATACATTTAACTTACAACTTACATAATACATTTGACTGACATAATACATTTAACTTACAACTTACACAATACATAATAACTTACAACTTACATAATACATAATAACTTACAACTTACACAATACATAATAACTTACAACTTACATAATACATAATAACTTACAACTTACATAATACATTTAACTTGCAACTTACACAATACATAATAACTTACAACTTACATAATACATAATAACTTACAACTTACATAATACATTTAACTTACAACTTACACAATACATTTAACTTACAACTTACATAATACATAATAACTTACAACTTACATTTAACTTACATAATACATTTAACTTACATAACTTACATAACTTACCATTGCAATTTCTGGTGAAAATCAGACTTCAAGATCTAAGAAATGGACCGGTCTTGGATGAATTTGTTAAGGGTAAGCGACGGTTATCGAAATGGAGTACAGACTTTTCTAAATTTTGCATTTCAATATGCAAGCCAAGAGAACATGATTCTTTGCCCGTGTAAGAAGTGTGTCAACATAAACTGGCATTATCGTGAAGTTGTATACGAGCATTTAATTGTTGATGGGTTTGTTCGGGGTTATAAACAATGGTTATTTCATGGAGAATGCCCGCCTAGTACTTCCTCTTCAAGTATGGATGTAACTTATCCTGATACTGCTTACCATCAGTCTGGTAGAGGGGATGACATGGAAGGTATGTTGCGGGATGCATTTAATATGCACAATCATGGTGTCGAATCATTCCCAGCGGACTTTATGGCCTCTGATGATTGTAATATTGGTGGAAATACTTTTACCGAACCGGGAAGTAGTGTACGTCATGAAGAGCCGAATGGAGAAGCGGCGAAGTTCTACGCGCTACTTAATGACATGAACGAAGAACTGTATGAGGGATCAAAATTTTCAAAGATGTCCTTCTGTGTTCGTCTTTTTCAATTAAAGTGTTTGGGAGGGTGGACGGGAAACTCGTTGACAATGCTGTTAGAGTTTTTGAGAGAAATGTTCCCGTTTGCAAAAATCCCTCGGTCCTGCAAAGATATGAAGAAGATGATAAAAGATTTAGGCCTTGGGTATAACAAAATCCATAGTTGCCCAAATGACTGTATGTTGTATTGGGGCGATCGGAGAAACCAACAGTGCTGTCATGTATGCGGCCACTCTCGTTGGACAAGTAGAAACACAGAAGATGGGAACGACGATGAAAATGATGCACAGTCACGGAAGAAGCCAGCCAAGATTTTACGGTATTTTCCGTTGATACCAAGGCTTCAAAGGCTTTTTTTTATCGTCGAAGACAGCGGAGTCAATGACATGGCACCATGATGGACGAACCATTGATGGATTACTAAGGCATCCGGCAGATTCTTTAGCTTGGAAATCATTTGACAATAAATTTACAAGCTTCGCAAGCGATCCTAGGAGTGTGAGGCTTGGGCTAGCATCTGATGGATTTAATCCTTTCAAGATCATGAGCACTGCCTACAGTACTTGGCCAGTAGTGCTTGTTCCTTACAATCTGCCTCCATGGATTTGCATGAAGCAATCTTCCCTAATCTTATCTATGATTATCCCTGGAGAGAAAGGGCCCGGGAATGATATCGACATTTATTTGCAGCCACTTATTGAAGAGTTAAAACAATTGTGGGTTGGTGTTGAGACATACGATGTGCTGAGAAAGGAGAACTTTAATTTACGTGCAGCTTTAATGTGGACCATTAATGACTTTCCCGCTTATGCCAATTTATCCGGTTGGAGTACCAAGGGTCGTTATGCGTGTCCTTGTTGTGCTGCACAAACATGTTCGCAATGGTTATACAATGGGAAGAAGTTCTCTTACATGGGGCATCGTCGGTGGTTACCGGAAAATCATAGATTTAGATTTCAGAGTTCTGTATTTGACGGTACTGAAGAGTTCAGAGAAGCTCCTTCGCAGACCAGTGGCTCTGAAATCTTGTTCATGTTGGAAGATATGAATTTTATTTATGGGAAGATGAACCAACCGCCAAACACGCAAAGAAATAGAAGATCCAATGATGAAGCTGATGATGACTCTGATGAAGAGGACGATCCTAATGAGGCGGAGTTGTGGAAAAAAGAAGTATTTTTTTTCAGTTACCTTATTGGGAGCATCACCTTCTACGACACAATCTTGATGTTATGCACATTGAGAAAAATGTCTGCGAGAACATTGTGGGTACAGTTTTGAATGTCGACGGAAAATCAAAAGACAATCTTCAGAGTCGACTTGATTTAGTCCAAATGGGAATCCGACCTGATCTTCATCCCAATCCACTTCCGAATGGGAAATATCGGTTGCCGCCTTCTATTTTTTCAATGTCAAAGACGGAAAAAGAATTGTTCTGCACGGTGTTGAAGGATATAAAGGTTCCAGATGCGTATGCATCAAATATATCTCGATGTGTTAGTGTTAAAGATAGAAGATTATATTCGCTAAAATCACATGACTATCACATCTTGATGCAAGATTTACTGCCAGTGGCTCTACGATGTTGTATGTCCAAGAAGGTGACGTCTTGTATAATTGAACTATCCAACATAATGAAAGCCATTTGTGGCAAAGTTTTGGACGTTCAAGAACTTCAGAAGGTACAGGATCGAACCGCTTTAATTTTATGCAACATGGAGAAAATCTTCCCACCTTCCTTCTTCACCATTATGGTTCACTTGATAATCCATCTCCCGCACGAAGTAATTCTTGGCGGACCCGTTTTCTATCGATGGATGTATCCCATAGAAAGGTGTTAATTAAAAGTTTTAAAGTTTTCCTTCATTCACCTTTATGCCTTTAGTTTCAATAATTAAGAAATGTTGTATATTATGTTTAGGTTTCTATCCAAATTAAAGTCTTACTGCCGCAACAAGCGATATCCAGAAGGATCGATTGCTGAAGGCTACTTGGCAGAAGAATGTATGACCTTCTGCTCAAGATATTTGGAAGATGTTGAAATAAGGTTAAACAGACCAAATAGGAATGCTGGACTCACGGACCATAACTTAGCCGATACTTATTTGTTCCAAAGTTTTGGAGAACCAATCGGAAAAGTTAAAATTACAGAATTAGATCATTTATCGTGGGTACAAGCACATCGATATGTGCTGTTTCACCACGATTTATTGGAACCTTTACGGAAGTAAGTTCTACAAATTTGATAAATATTTATCAAACTAATAATTGTTTATCTTCTAACAAAGATCACATTTTTTTAACACAGTGAGTACAAACAAATATTGAGATCTCGTTTGCGCTCCCGAAGAACACAACATCGAGATATCAATAAGTTGTTTACAGAATCATTTTATGAATGGTTAAGCCAAACGGTATGCAGTTCGAGCTTCCGCTTACAAATAATAATGTTTTCTCATAACAAATGAATTACTCAGTTTACTTTCCATTCAATAGGTTTGGAGCGGGAAGAACGTAAACGACGATGTTAAATGGCTCTCCCAAGGTCCAAATCGAGTGGTTAAAAGATATAGTGCGTTCCTCATCAACGGATTCAGATTTCATACAAAATATCGCGAGAGGTTGAGGAGAACGCAAAATTGTGGAATTGTTGTCAATTCTGCAATTACGAGTTATGCTAGTGCTAGGGACAATAATCCTGTCGAGGGAAATGTGGAATATTTCGGACAACTTACTGACATAATTGAGTTGGATTACTACGGCAAATGGAAAGTTGTCTTATTTCGTGGTGATTGGGCCGATGTTAATACAGCTCGTGGAATTAAGCAAGATCAATTTGGTTTTACAATGGTGAACTTTGACCGATTAATTCACACAGGACAACAACTGATAGATGAGCCGTATGTATTCTCATCTCAAGTCAAACAAGTTTTTTACTCAAAAGATCCAACTGATGAGGGTTGGTACGTTGTACTCCGTAACATCCCTAGAGACTTGTTTGATATGGGCAGTGGAAGTAGAGATAACATCGAAGATAGATCAGTAACTTTACCCTTTCCAGAACTAAACTTAAACGATAATATCCCTAGTACTAGTGCACAATTTGGATGGGTTCGTCAGGATACCGATGAAGATATTTACGAATAATGATGTAGTAAGATTTTACGATTGTTTAATTATATATAATATCATAATTTAAATCTTCGTCTTATTATATGTTTCAACTGTTTTATATGTGCTGTTATTGTTGTAATTAGCTATTAAGTTATTAACTATTTTATGTGTATTGTAGATAAAATGCCTAGAAGAAAAATTCTAAGGGGAAGCATTGTTCAAAATAATCCAAACTCGACAGAAACTAATAGTACTGAACAACAGACAGCAGTTGGATCTTCAAATGTTCCGATTACAGCTGAGGATCCTATAGAAGTTCAAAGTAATTTTTCATTTAATTTACATGCGTGTTTCTGTTATAGTTGATTTATTTTTCAAATTCTTATATTATAATATACCATTTGTAGCTGAAAATGGTGGGACGCGCAGAGGTCGAGGACGTACGCTACTTAGAGAGTTGTACGAGTTAGATTCAGTCGAGCGTGTCAAAGTTGGACGAAACAGTTTTGGTCAGCCTGTTGGATCAGAAGCTCGACTTTTAGCTGGATACATGGGTATTTTAGCACGAAATCCGAATATGTTACCTATAAACTACGAGTCATGGCATCAAATGCCCGATAGCAACAAAAACCAAGCCCTCGATAATATTAAGGTAACAAAATGTTAATGTCATCTATAATGCTTGGGAAATAGTTTCATTTATATTTACTTTATTAACTTGTGTTTTTTGTTTTTTGCAGGCGAGGTTTGCTTTAGAGGTCTCGGATGCTTATGTAAAGAAGGCATTGGGAAAAAGATGGAGAGACAACAAAAGTACTTTGAAGAAAAATTATTATAAGACAAAAACAACCCTCGATGAGAAATTGCAAAATGTCCCGCCGGGTATGTTGAGGTACCAATGGGAAGATGCGGTTAGATTTTGGCATTCGAATAAAGGCGAGGTCTGACGTCCTTCTAAACTATTGTAATTATTTTGGTTTATAGTATTTTCTATTTACGTACTAAAAATTTCATAACGTAGGATCGTGAACAAGTTGGAATAAGCAGCAGGCAGAAACAAAAATTCACCCACACAGCCGGGTCGAGAAGTTTCGCATGTGTAGCTGAGGCGGAGGTATTTTAAATTTTTAATATTGTCGAATATGTATAACTTTCTATTAAATAATATTTATACTACTATATTGTAGGAACGGTCGTCCGGTCAAAAGTTGGACGCCTTCAACTTTTTGAAATTACACATAGGAAGAAAGATGGATCTCCCATGACTCCTGAAGCTGCTGAAATAATGGTACGTTTACTTAATACGATTTGACTTATTTTAGTTATTTATAGTGTTTATTTTCTAATGGTTTAATTCATTGCAGTTAATGCGACTATTGTTATGTTGCATATGTTTTTCAATATATAATATTGTGTTCCTAACTATGTGATATATTTATTAGGAAAAACTAAATGATAAAAAGGCGGAGTACGAAGCAATTGCTTCTAGTGATAGTTCGGTTCATCTTGAAGATATTGATAATCGGATTATTACTGAAGTTTTGGGTCCTGAAAGGTATGGTCGGGTTCGATTTCAAGGATCTTTTGTTAGCCCAACCCAATATTTTGGATCCAGCTCCCACCAATACATGGCTTCGGGGAGTCAGGCTCAAGCTGAAGTTCAGAGGTTAAAAGACCAAATGGCTCAGATGCAAGCGACTACAATTGAGGTTCAAAGGAAATATGAAGAACTCCAGCTACAACTTAAAGCAGAGGCGGAAGCGAGGGAAGCAGCGACTGCAGCGAGGGAAGCGGAGGCTGCAGCAAGAGAAGCAGAGCAGAGCAAAAAGTACGACGAACTTCAGCAGCAGCTTCAGATTATGATGAAGATGTTTAAGTCGCAACTTCCACCTTCATAGTGTATGACATAAATATTTTTATCATTTTAACATTTAACATTTAACATTTTTTGCAAAAACAATATGAATTCACTTTTATTTATTGATATTAATATTATTTTATTCCCTTATGTTAAAATATTATATAAATTTATTGCTATTGGTTGCTTTTGAAATGTTGCTTTTGAAATTTTGCTACAGGAGGGCAGAAAAAATGAAAAATTTAATAAAAAAAAATCCCAAAAATAGTGGCGTTTTTGTATAAAAGCGCCACTAAAGAACATGTTCTTTTGCGGCGTTTGTAAAAATGCCACTAAAGAACATGTTCTTTAGCGGCGATTAGAAAAAAAACGCCGCTAAAGAACATGATCTTTAGCGGCGTTTTCCCTTAAGCGCCGCTAAAGAACATGTTCTTTAGCGGCGTTTTTTTCTAAGCGCCGCTAAAGAACATGGTCTTTAGTGGCATTTTTTTACAAACGCCGCTAAAGAACATGTTCTTTAGCGGCGTTTTTTTCTAAGCGCCGCTAAAGAACATGATCTTTAGCGGCGTTTTTTTCTAAGCGCCGCTAAAGAACATGATCTTTAGCGGCGTTTTTTTCTAAGCGCCGCTAAAGAACATGGTCTTTAACGGCGTTTTTGTTTGTAAACGCTGCAAACATTTGCGACGTTTTCATTAGCGGCATTTTTTCCGGCGCTTTAAGAAGCGCCGCAAATATCTTTAGTGGTGTTAAAAAGCGCCGCTAAAGGCCTAAAAAAACGCCGCTAAAAACCTGTTTTGGTGTAGTGATAGTTGAGACGACTCTGGAGGGTTTGTATAAAAATATAAATTTGTAAAATAAGTTTTGAGTAAAAAAAAAAGGTCTATTTAGAAAAGGAATCGAGCCTCAGGTAAAATTTTTTGTCACTATTTTAAATGCATTTAGTTGTTAAGTTTTAAGTATAAAGATTTTTTTAAATTTATTTTCAATTTGGTGAGAACTTTATTTTAATGTTTTTAATGTATTATATATTTTAATTTATTTATATAAAAAATAAAATAATTAATACGAGCCGAGCCCAAGTTTAACATCTATAATCCAGATCGGGTTTAGACAAAAATTTAAATCTATTTTTCAGGTCGGGCCCATACCTATCGAACGAGTCTAGAATTTTATTTAGTCTCAACCCGACCTATAAATAGATCTAGATAGGAATCTACTTAGAGAATTCATTCAATTATTCTAATTTTAATTCTTAAAGTTAAATTATTTTAAATACTTTTTATGGCCAAAAAAGAATCTTAAACACTTTTATCTTTGCTTTTGAATTTTTAATCAATTTATTCAATAAAATTTCTAGAATAAATTTGTTTATGAACTCTGAGACATGAAAGGGAGAGATAAATTATAGGATCTCTCCTTTAATTCCTACTAATTTCTAATATTTAATAGTATAAATTATATTTGATTTTTATAATTTAAAATCAATATTTAATTTTTCAAATTATCTTAGTTGTTTATAGATTAAAAGGCAAATATGAAAATGTTTTAATAAAGCTGATAATAGCAAAATTAGTTGAGAAAAAGAGAACAGGAGATTTTGTCTAACAAAAGAAAGGCAAATAATTTCTCAAACTGCCCTAAACCAACTCCATTTACTGACCCTAAAATTTCTGCTTCCCATTTGGGCATCCCAATCTCATGTTAGAATTCATATTTCCAACTCCAAACTCTCACCAACTTTCGTTTTTATATAAAATGAAAAGCTAAAAACTCAGATTCTATACCAACTAATTAACTCTGCCTTTTAACATTAACTTTATTAACACAACTTCTAATAAACCTTTAAATACAGTCATTTCGTAGTTAATCAAAATTAAACAAAGAAAAATTAACTTCAACTTATATATAATTATATATATATATTTGTATCTTTGGAGTTTTCAAACTACTACCAGTCAACCCTGTGAAAGTGGGCTGCCATGGTTCTATTACCATTTCCATCACCATTTTCTCCGATCCTGCTTGTGTTAAAACCACCTGCAGCTGCCATCAAATTCTCTCCATAACCACCGATCCCTCTTCTACCATGATCTCCATAACTCTGCGGGTGAGACCCTAGCGAAAAGAATCCCCCAACACCACTGTTATACCCCTGGAAATGATCGGCAGCGTTAGCCGACGACGATATACCCGCATTTACATTGTTGAATTCATTAGCCCCACCATGGCTGATCAAACCGTACGATGTGGGTGATTGATGGTGATGGTGATGGTGATGGTCTTCTTGCCTAGCCATGGAATTCTTCTCCCCTTCGGTTTCCCTATACTTGTTGAGGTAAACCTTGAGAGGACCCACGTAATTCTCGAAACCCAGTGTCGTCATTGCCCACAACAGATCATCCCCGTTTATGGTCTTCCTTTTCTCCCTCTGACACTTATCGGAAGCCTCGCCAGTGATGAAACTGATGAACTCCGACACACATTCTTGCACTGTCTCTTTGGCTTCTTTGGATATTTTTGCGTTGGCGGGGAGGGATTTTTTCATTATCCGACTCACGTTAGCTATGGGGAGGAACCGATCTTGTTCTTTAGAAGAACTGTCGGATATGTTGCCGGACGATGGGCTGCCGACGGGGCTGGTTTGGTTTCTTTTCCCAGTCATGGAGATGGCCTTCTTTTTTACAGCTTATATGAATTGCTTTGAGATGAAAATGGGGGTAGATAATATAAATGAACGAATTGTTTATGAAATGAAACAACTTGTTTGAAGAATCTAATAAAGGGTAGTTTAGATTTATAAGCTAAGAGAAGGCAATGAAAGAACCCAATATATATACATATAAAGAGGGAATTGAAGGAGGGTTTGATGTAGACAGGAAAGGAAAAAAACAGGCACTTGAAGGATCAAAACAACATGGCATAAAATAAAGCTTAATAGGTTTTGGAATCTTAATTAGAAAGTGTAAAAGCTCCTAAATAAAGTTATGAGTTGGGTCGGGTCGTATTGAATTGATTTTAATATTTTAAAATTATTTAATATAAATTTAAAGTAAATTAAAAAATTAAATATTTTAAAATTATTTAATATAAATTCGGGTTAAGTTGAATGAATTGGATAGGCTACCTAACCTATGAAAAAATCTATTTAAAGGTTTTTATTTATAGAAAAAAAGGAAGCTTCTCATTTACTCTATGGTGTATCTTTTCATTAAGTCCTCCAATTCTGATTATGCAATTTTCAGTCAAAACTTAAAACTCACTCCTAGGAAAAAGGAAAAACGCATGACCAACCAGCAAAAGTAAGGGGGAAAAAGGGGCATAACAATAATAAGAATAATACTCTATATATCAGACCAAATAATAATACTACATATATATTTGGCCAATATGCAAAAATAATAATAATAATAACAACAGTAAGTTGTTGTCCTGCTAGTGAATTCTGTAACAGAAATTTGCCTAGTGGAATCTAATCTACCAAATTGCATGCCTGATATGACATTCGGCTTGACTGAATCAGTGTACATTAGAGGTGTTTACTGTTAGTTTGGGCCGGGCCAAGTTTAAATCACTTAAATCCGTTCATATAATTTATTTTACTGTTTTAAAAAATATTTTTTATTTATTTTTAAATAATAAAACAGTTCAGACTGAATTATATTTTAAATTGTCCATAATCTACTTTTTAACTTATAAATAAAAAAATAATACATTTTAATATACTTGAATTTATATTCTCTTACATTAATAATATATTTATATCAATCGAGCTAAAATTCAATCATCGTAAAAATAAAATATTTAATTATTGCAGTTTAATAATGAGGCGTACTAACCCAGGTGAGCTCTATATAGCATAGGGTTCCATTTTCCATATATACCTACCAAATAATGGCGTGGAATAAAATCCTGAATATAGATTGGACATTCATGGAATGAAAGCTAGCGGCCCGGTTGCTTCTCTTCCTCCTCCTCATATTTTCCCACCATTTTCTTCTTTCATTTTTTCATCACAAACTAACTTGTAGTTTACAAACAGCGGCAAAGCTAGCAATTCATTATCAGAGAGGCCAAAATAATATTTTAAAAGCTTCAGGGAAAAGTTTAAAATTTTATTTAAAAAGGATTTAAATTAAATATTTCATAACTAAAAAGGATTAAAAGAGATATTATACCCTTTAGCTATCCCTCTAACTACATCCTTGTTTAGGATAATATGTAAATAAAATTCGAATATAGTTTCTTAAAAGTGATTTCATGAACAATCATAATTATGGTTCGAATTTTTTATTTTTTATTTTTTAATGGGATGCAAATATGGAGATTTGAAGGTCATTGGCAAAATGAATTAATACATTCTAGGCTTAAATTAATGTATGAAAAATAGATAAAAGTAATTGGTAAGTCCCTCTATTATAACCATCCAATTAAATTTGTTTTTTAAATATATCAATTTACTAAATATATTATTAAAATAATCAAAATAAGACTAAATTTTGATAAAATTAATATTTGTTATTTAAAAATATTATTTATTATTTAATAAAGTTAATACTTTTGAAAACTTTTATCCTTCAACAAATTAAATTCTTTATGATCTAGAGTTGAACTAAAAAAATGTTATTTTTTAAACAATAATTATTAACTTTGTTACAAATTTGGTCTTATTTGATTTTTTTCTATAGTACAAAAAACAAATTAATCCATTTCAGTCCCTATAATATAGGAACTTAGAAGGTATTTTCTGTACTCTTCATAAATTTAGAATTTAATTCATGTACTTTTATTTTCAAAATTTTAGTCCTTCGACTCTGTTACAAATTTGGTCTTATTTATTTTTTTGTAGTATAAAAAATGGTGTTGTAATGAACTTGAAGTTTGAAATCTGAAAAATAAAAAAGTAAATTCCTATAAATAAAAGTACAAAGACTAAATTTAAAATTTATAAAAGTAAAGGGACTTATGAAAGATTTTAACCAAAATAATATAAGAAATGGGCATGGTATCTTTCGTACGATTTGATAGGGAAAAAAAAGAAAAAAAAAAAGGAAGATTTTTTTTTGGGGGGGGGGGGGAGGGGGGCTTTGCACATATGCTTCACTTTGCTTACTCTATCTATCTATCTATCTATCTAACTCTTGCTTTATTATGCTTTGTTTTTTTCCGCTCGTGGCTGAGATTCTCCCTACCTATTATTATCCATCGAGTGCTATTCACTGTCCACAACAGTTCTTTTCTTGCTTGATAATTATAAAAAGAGAGGAAAAACTTAACCTTGAATCAATGTTTTACTATTGGTGACAATTTCTTTTTCTTTTCTGAAATAATGAATTTCAAGTTTATGAACTTATTTGAGTGAGAAAACGTTGAAACATTAGTAAAGCTTAAAGGTATCCCTAAGGAGACGACAAAGGGGAATATTGGAGTGGACCTTGAAAAAAATAGGCATGGTGATAGCTAGGTTGTTGTGATGAAGGTTGTAACTGGTTAAAAAGATGGTGATGGTAATTATTATAGTAATTGTAGGAAAAAAATGTTTTAAGAGAGAAGTAAGAGTTTGAAGTTTAATAGAAAATCGAAAAATGAAATTAAAAGTAGTGAATGTAATAAATGTTATTGTTAAGTTGGAGATATGAGTCTAGAAATCATATTTTTTAAAACAATAACTCCGAATAGTTATGGAGGTTTTAAATTGCATTGCACATTGTCTTTTGTCACATGCTACATAAGTAGGGTGGGAGCATTATGTTTTTAAAGGAATACAATATTAACTTCTTGAATATTAGAGTTATTATTATTGAAAGGATTTTAGTTGAATATCACTCTTAACTTAAATAATATTAGTTTCAAATGATAAAATAAATTAACATACCTATGATTTATCAAAAAAGGGGTAAACTATAAAAATAGTCATTTTTGTTTGTCTTAAATTACATTTTAGTCATCACTTATGTTGGAAATATTATATTTTAGTCACTTACATTATCGTTTTGTACACAGTGATCGCTCTACCGTTAAATTTTGTTACCTCTCTAATGGTAGTCCAAATGGATTTTAAATGCTAACTTAGATGTCCAGTTGCTGGGATGAAAATAGGTTTTTAATTAAATAAATTTAATTTGGACTGCTACGTAGGAATTCAAGTTGGCATTTAAAATCCATTTGGATTGCCACGTAGGACCCCGTTAGGGAGGTAATGGAGCCTAACGGTAGAGTGACCACTTCATAACAAAACGATAATGTAAGTGGCTAAAACGTAACATTTTAAGCATAAATGGCTAAAATGTAATATGAAACAAACAAAAATAACTTTTTTTATAGTTTACAAAAAAAAAAAACGTAGAGCTAATGATATGGAGCTTTATAGAACTAGTGCTAACAAGTTGTTGCCAACAAGTACTTGAGAGGAGTTGAATTTGAATTATAAATATTTGATAGAGCTAAAAATATAGTTTTATTGTTATATTAATATAAAATTTTACAATTTTTAAATAATTAAACTATAAATATTTTTGTTTTTGGAGAGAGGATAATTAAAGTTTAAATTTTGAGAAGAGTAAAAAATGTTTACATCAAATTAAATTAAAACATTATAAATATTCAAAGAACTAAAAAGATAATATTTTAATTCTAAGAAACCGAAATCCCTGCCTACCTTGGTCCTTGACGAAGCACTATTATATTAAACCCGGAGTTAAATCTGTGTGTTGGCAGCTTAAATTACAAGAAAATATTTTTGTTGAATTGATATTATAATGTTGAAATCCTAGAGTATGAAGCGTTTTATGAGCATAAAAGTGACAAATGGCTAAAGTCTAATATCTTCAAACTAACATTACCTATTCCACCCCAAAGCTGACTTGCAACTATAATAATAATAAAAAAAGGAAGGGCCCTCAATAATATAAAATGCAAAAGTCTGGATATATTGTGTATCGGAAATGAGTGATGTATATTAAAATTGAAAAATGTGACTGAGTTTGGGGTTTGACATGAATGGAGGCTTGTAAAGGTCAAACATTAAAGTTTGGATAAATAATATAATTAAATGAGATGTACAAATCTTTGCTTTCAGAGAATGAACAAATTAAACCCAGTTTAATTAATTAAGTTGAAGTATATGTGTGTGTGAACAAATTAAAGCATCCAACCACAAGGATTTCATTCACATAAAAACAACTCAACAAGATTTAGTCTAAGATGTTCAATAAAACCATTATTATTAGATCATGTTTTTTTAATGGCTCTTAAGAGTTTTATTCCTGTTTTTGGTTACCCTCAAATATGGACAAAATAATATGTCCAACCCTATCTCTTTCTCTCACACACATTATATATCTCAATTTTTTATCCATGGATTCTTCTTTTAATCAATATTTAATATTTTTGTGTTAATTGGAAAAAAATGCTCCATCCCTTTTAAATGGTTGAATCTTACTGGAGGGTAAAAAGTTTATAAAAACCCTCATGAGAAAAATTAATCAAAAGATTAGTAAATTTCAATATCAAAAACATTACTATCACTCTTTTTTGGATTAGATTGAATCAGTTAGCTAAATCGAGAATTGCTCAAGGTACTAACTTAGAATAAGGGTTGAATCTATTGACCCATAATAGCAAGATAAATTCATATTTTTAATGTATTTATTTTTAGCTAATTATCGGATAAAATGCTATTAAATTTAGATTTTTCTTATTAGTAATGAAGTTGGTGTGCTGAATTCAAACTCTTACAAAAAGAGGCCAAATTGAAACAAAAAACAAAGAGGAGGGCTTGATTGAAAGATTGAAGATTCAAATATGATTGAATAAAGATTGAAAGAATTGAAGATTCCTTTTAAAAATTGGCTGGATAAAGATTGAAGGATTTTTTATATTATTACAACTATGTAACTATTTTAAATTCAATTTTAAAATTTCGAATTATTTAGTGATAATATTTAGGAAAAATCTAGCTAAATTTTAGTACTAAAGGTGTATATAAATACCCAGTGACTATAACCAATTTAACACAATTTTGCGTTTAGGATTTAATAATTTCTTTATTCTTTTTTTCTTTCCCCCTCCTGCGTCACCCTTATTATGTTCTTTCAATTTTTTTTCTTTTACTTTCAACTTTAGGTTTAATTACCCTCCAAGGCCCTTTTCCTTCCCACTTTCCATAATTCTATTTAAACCACTTATTATGATTCTTTTCATGATTAACTAAATTCATTTTAGCCTTAGCCCAGTTATCACTTCGACAAAGTAATCGTGAGATATGAACCCACACTAAATACTTTGCAGTTTGGTATTCCCTACTAAAGACTTTGTAATTTGGTATTCACTATCTCTTTGAAATATGTGATAGTATAAATTCGTCCCTCAAAGTTGCTTCGATTTCAATTCAAAAAGCGCGTGTTGGGTTGGAATCATTTGGCGTATAGTTGGGAAGTTGAATTGGCAGTGATGTATTCAAAATCCCGTGAACAAATTGGCGCCTTTAATTGAAAAAAGTTAGTTGGATTCCGTCAAGGAAAATAGTGATCGGATTTAAACGACCCACACGGTTGAGGCCGTTAATTCAAGTTGGGCTTTTCAAATCACAAGGCTATTGAAGTCTTAAATTACAGGTACATGCCACGTGGTTGGAAATTCGATAAGGGTCGATTTGCAAGTGATATTGGAATCGACTACAAGAGGAAGAGTTGGCGGTTTAAGGGATCCTTGATTGCTATAACCAGCTTATCGCTTAGAAGGGAAAATCTGTTTCAAGGATCGATTCAAGATCGGAGTACACCGAGGCTAAGGTTAAGCTTAAAAATATTTTATTTACCAATTTATTTTATTTTTTTAAATTTATTTTTGCATTTTCGAATTTGTTTTTATTTTATTTTATTACACTTCATATTTCCCTATTTTATTATCTTAATCAATTTAAACCCCCATTTTTATTTTTTTTCAGCACTACAACGTACATGTCGTGGGCACGACTGTGACCACAACAATGAATCTGGTCACAAGAAAAGGTAAAATTAGATAATCAATCCCTATGGATTTGACCCTACTGCTTTATATTTCAATTTACTGTTATATTTTTCGTAGGAATTTATATTTGGTGGTTTCGACGCCCATCAAATTTTTGGCGTCGTTGTCGAGGATTGGTAAAAATTTCTAATTTTTTTTTGTTTTCTTTATGACCAGGTCAGAATCGGGGACTCTAGCATTTGAATCGGAAATAGAAAAGTTAGCTCGAACACTTCGAAGAGAAGCTATTTGGTGCGGTAAACAACCACAACCTAACTTTGAAGAAGGATCTTACACCAAAGATATTTACTCATCCGAAGATTTAGACGACATGGTAGATCAAATTATACGTCAACTTGCAGCTGCACTGGACGAACAACAACTGCTATGCATAATTTATCTAGCGGGTGAAACATCATTCAAGTTGAAGTCAGGATTAATACATTTATTGCCTACTTTTCACGGTTTGAAAAATAAGAACCCTCATGCTCATCTAAAAGTGTTCCACATGGTTTGTCTAAGCATGAAACCAGAATGAGTAATTGAGGATCAAATAAAACTACGAGCTTTTCCTTTTTCGTTAGCTGACTCTGCTAAAGAATGGTTGTTTTATTTACCTCTGAGGTTTGTTAATACTTGGACTGATATGTCTCGATTGTTTCTTGACAGGTTTTTCCTAGCGGCTTGAATAGCTGAATTAAAGAGGAGTATAGTCAGAATACAACAAAAGGAAGCAGAGCCACTTTATGAATATTAGGAATGATACAAGAAGTTGTGCGCAAGTTGCCCACAACATGGCCCGTCTGAACAGTTGCTCTTACAATATTTCTATGAGGGGTTACTTCCAATGGAAATGGAGATGATTGATGCTGTTAGTGGAGGGGCTCTTGTGAACACGACTCCCTAAAGAGCTAAAGAATTAAGTTTGATTATGGCTGCAAATTCTCAATAGTATCGACCACTTATGGAACCTACGAGAAGGGTTTATGAGTTAAGTACTCCTTCCCTAGTAAATAAGCTTGATGAACTTACCAATGTGGTTAAAAATATGCTTGCAGGATAGACGAACCCATCTCGGTTGTGCGAGATTTGTGCTAAACTTGATCATCCTACCCACTCGTGTCCGATTTTACTTGAAGACACAACTGCACAAGTAGATACAGTTAGGAACTTCCCAGGGCCTCCTCAAAGGCGCTATGATCCATATTCGAACATGTACAATTCAGGGTGGAGGGACCACCCAAATCTAAGCTATGGATTGAACCTTTGATACAATCAACCATATCAACCAAGACCACCTCCACCTCAACAGTATTAACCTCTAAAGTAGAAAGGCTAGCCGTTAGTACCGAAAAGTTCCAACAAAAGACTGAAGCACATCTCTAAGAAATGGATCAACAAATAAGTAAGGTAGCTCTTACGGTTAGTCATTTGGAGAACTAAGGAAAATTACCATCTCAAACCGAGCTGAACCTACGTCCAAATGCAAGTGCTGTGACCGTAAAGGATGAAAAAGAGTCAGAACTGGTGCTAGGCATGAGTTGTGACCACGACGTTAAACAACTTCCATTGAGCTAGTGCCTAATAAACCATTTGTTGCACCTCCTCCATACCCTGAAGGCTCGCCCAAGTTAAAAGGGAACGAGAGGAAAAAGAAACCCTTGAGACATTTCGAAAGGTAGAAATTAATATTCCTTAACTTAATGTAATTAAACAGGTTCCATGCTATACAAAATTTTTGAAAGAATTGTGTACCGGCAAAAAGAAGCTCCAAGGAAACAAATGGGTGAATGTGAGAGAAAATGTTTTTGTAGTGCTACAAAGGAAAATCCCGCCTAAGTGTAAGGACGAATGTATGTTTTCTATATCCTGCAAAATAAGTAATATTGGCATAAAGAAAGCCATGTGTGATTTGGGAGCATCTATTAATATAATTCCTTTATCTATTTTTAAATTGCTAAACATTATTTCTTTGAAAGAAACAAGGGTGATTATCTAATTGGCAGATAGGTCATGCGTATATCCAAAATGGGTGCTGGAAGATGACCTTGTAAAGGTAAATAAACTAATTTTTCCTGTAGATTTTTACATCATCAATATAGAGGATGAACATTCAAGAAATGCTTCCGATATTCTACTCGAGAGACTGTTCCTAAGTACTGCACGTGCAAAGATTGATGTTCGAAGTGGAACCGTCACTATGGAATTTGATAGTGATGTGGTAAAATTTAATGTTTATGAGGTGATGGGTCAACCCAATACAATGTCGAATATTTCCAGTGTTGATATTATTGAACCACTAACAGAATTTCATTTTGAGTATCATGAAGAGGATGGGTTACAAACTATACTTTGCAAGAGTTTAGACCTCGATACGATGGATAAATTGGAGGAGTTAATGACGTTCAAAGAATCGATTCGTGAAATCATTATTCTATTGGAGACTCCACAATTTCCTGGAAGTCAAACTAAATATTTTGAGCTTCTTCCTTCTAAAACAAAACTCTTGCCTTCTATTTTGTAGGTGTAACAACCCGATTTAGACCCTATTCGAAACGGTAGTTTCGGGACCACGAATCTGAGTCAGAAAAATATTTCAAAATTATTTTTTGTGTTTATTATGTGTGAATTTGCATGTGTGAAAGTTTCGTATGAAAATTTGATCCTTTGTATGCTTAATTCAATAAAAGGACTTAATCACGTAAATTGAAAACTTGACAGTTTAAAGCATAATGGTTGAATTGTTAGTGGATTTTTAAATTGAATTATTTAAGTGGAAATTTGACCATATTTAAATAGATGGATGATAGTGACCATGTTTTATAATGGTTGAATATTTGTTAATAAATGTTAAATAGGTAAATTAATAAACATGTTATATTATAATAAAACATAAAATAAGAAAACATGCTTTCATCTTTTTAATGGCATGACCGAAAAACAATAAGAAAGAAAAGAAATAAAGCTTTAGTTATTCGGCCATTGTTGTCCAAAATTAAGGTATGCAACTAGCTCGTTTTTTGTTAATTTTTACGTTTTTGAGATCGTTGCTTCGAATACTATCCAACCCATGCTAGAATTTCTGATTTTGATGAATATGTTAAGCTATGCCATTGATGAATATTTGTGTTTTGTGATGTTTGATGATAAATTATGAAATATATGTTTTGGATTAATATGTTTTGTATTGGAATTTTTGATGAATTTGAGTAATTAGGGCTAAATTGCAAAAATAATAAATTGAGGAACTAAAATGTGAAATAAATGAAATGTATGGATTTGTATGAATATAAGGAAGATTCGGCCTAGCTATGTTGTTGTGAGATTTTGTGTATTTTGTGTTTTATGCAATTAGGACTAATTTGTAAAAGTATGAAATATCAGGGGTAAAATGGTAATTTTCCCATTTATGTGTTGTTGGATTAAATTGAATGAAATTGTGTCTGAATGAGATTAATTTAAAATTGTATAGATCAAGAACAAAAGAAATCGGACTTGGATCGGGGAAAAATAAAAATAGTCGAATAGTCGATTTACATTGTTCGTCGATATCTGAGGTAAGTCTATAAGCAATAAACATCATTAAATTTGAATGTATATGATCTTTATATGTTGAATTTAATTGTATGAATTTTTATAGTTATAGCCAAATGCATAAATGTTTATAAGATTCGGAGATAAGTTCGGTTCAATTGAGATATGAATTATGAGTAAGATCAACTTTGTAATAGTGATATAATATCAGGCTTATTGCCTAGCAGGCTTTGATGCCGGTGTATGATATCAGGCTTATTGCCTAGCAGGCTTTGTTGTCGGTGTATGATATCAGGCTTAATGCCTAGCAGACTTTATGCCGGTGAATTAACTCAGGTTTATTGCCTAGCAGGCTCTGTACCGGTGTATTATACTAGGCTTTATGCCTAACAAATTTTTTGTCAGCAACGGTAAAAGTAATCAAATGTTTAAATGAGTTAAAGTGACCAGGTATGTGAATGTGGTTTACCTATTTGAAATGAAAGTAAATTGATTGAAAGATATGTGATAAAAATGTTATGTGATGCTATTGAAAATGTATGTAATTATGAGTAGTGTATTCGGTTTTATGATAGGTATAAGTATGTGATTTAAAAACTTGATTCATGAGTATGTATATATGGATATATATGTATATATGGATACATATGTATAATTGATTATCTATGATATTATGACTTTGAAATTGGAGAATATATTGATAATTTATATATGTGTATATTCGGCCATGGTATATTTTGGGTATAAATATATGTTTGATTCGGTTCGTTTTATTGATCTATTGAGGTTATTAATTTGTTTAAATTGCTTATAACTTACTAAGCTACGATAGCTTACTGTGTATATGTTTATTCTTTGTTCTTTAGATTTTGGAAGTTAGTTACAGGCTCGAGGATCGTCAGTGAAGTCATCCACACTATCGTCAACCTTCGGTACTTTTAAAAGTCTTATTTCAAACTTATGGCATGTATAGGCTAATATGTATTTTATCCGATCTTGGATATGTATAATTTAAGCCATGTGAATATGGCTTAACTTTTATGTTTGAATTTGGTTATGTTGGTCATGGTTTAATTTGTTTTGGTTATAATGTTATTTGCTATGAATGAATGGTATATTTGATTGGTGTTATACGTTTTGAAAATGGCTTGATAATGGTTGGTGAACTTGATTATGGTTGATGAGCCGGTCATGGTGTATAAAAATTTTCATAAGTATGGTTAGATGATTCGGTTTTGTTGGACTATGTTTGAGTTCCTTTAGATTATTATGTCATGTGTTTTGATTGGAAGTTACATGCGGTATATATATATTTTGAGTGTTGAAGATGCTTGGTAAATTTGAATATGTGTATTGGATTGATTCGGTCATGGTATTCTTATATAAGTGATTATTTGTATTTTTCCTGTTGTATCTGGTCATAGTGTTGAATATAAGATAGCATTATAAGTAGTTTGGTTATGTTCGAACATGACATAAGATCGTTTTGCTATGTTCGTTATAAGATAAAAACATTTGTAATAGTTTTGATTAACTTATGATTTGGCGTTTGACTATATAATTAATTATACACAAGGGTTTGACTTGATATGTATCTTATCTTAAATATACATACATATATATATAAACATGATCATGATTAATGATGTGTTTCGGTTATGTATGAATAGGGAATGTATATGGTGTTATAATGAGTTATGCATTATTAAGCTAAAAATGCATGTTATTTATAGAATGATATTCAGTGTATGCTTAATGTGTGTATTAAAATAGGTATTGATTTATAAAATGGATGAACAAGGTTGGAAGTGAACAATTATCTAACATAATGGAGAATGCTTTATGTTCGGCTTGATGAAATGAAAATGACCAAATGAATGGTTTATAAATGTGTACAAGTATATGCATGTGATTATTTCGAATATGTGTTCTGACCGGTAATACCTCGTAACCCAGTTCGGTGACGGAAACGGGTTAGGGGTGTTACAGCAGGCTTCGGAACTGGAACTCAAATCGTTACCGAAACATTTAAGGATTCCGATAAAGGAAAAGGAAAATCCGAAGGGAGAAGCTCAAAGACGCCTTAATCCACCAATAATAGAGGAATTCCAAGTGCACATAATGGAAGATTTAATTCTTGAGAAACCAAACGAATAACACTCAGGTCGTCAAGCTAATGATGTTAAGTGCTTTATGGGAGGCAACCCACATTTATTTTTATTTTATTTATTTAATTTAATTTTGAATTCTAGTTTAGTTTGAGAATTAAAAAAATATTATTTTAATAAGTTTGATCTTATTGTTATCTAGGAGCAACCACCTTCAGCTGTAGATGAACAACTTCATCGCATTGAAGCTCACCTCGAAATAATGGAAGCCAACATCTCAAGCATCCTTACTATTTTGCAAAGCGGCCACTTCCACCGTCCTTTGGCCCATTAAATATACACGGGGAGTATACTTTTCTCCACTCTTATTATTCTTTTAGCATATTGGGGGCAATGTGGGCTAAATAGAGGGGTTCGTAACGTCATGTCATACTTTCTTTTTGCATGTATTTTGCTAAGAATAATTTTTTAATTACTTTCAGAAATAAACCTCTAATTCTTATGTTTAGTTTACTTAAATAAGTGGGTGAATCATGAATAACTATTACTTGCTTGATTAATGAATATTTTGTAGAATTAAAAATGTTATGCCTTAATCAGTATTTCATGAAAATTGTTGGTTTTGTTGAACTTGCCTAATGAAACTACTCATTTAAATAAACAAATAAATAAATAAATTTGCTAATATCTTGGTTAAGAGTGAAGATTCAGAAATGTGACCAAGTTGAGTAACCGGGATAAGGTGCTTGAGTTGTCATCTCATTTCGCGTCAAAAAGTTTGGCGACGAGTCGAAACTTATAACACTCTGCTAATTGAGATGCCTTGAAATAAATCGATTAGGGACATATGAAATTGAGTAACCGGGATGAGGTACTTGGATTGTCATCTCATTTCGCATAAAAATGTTTGGTTATGTCTCGAATTCGTTAAAAATAAATTAAGAGAACGTGTCGGGTTGAGTAACTGATGTGAGGTGCTTGGTTGTCATCTCATTTCGCGTCAAAAGACTTGACTACGTTTGAAAAAAATAAAAACAAAAAAATAAAAATAAAAAGTATATATATAAATAAAAACATATATTGGGTATGACCGTTTCGCATGTTTGATTGAGCCTAAATTTAGTGAAATAGTTGAGTTTGACATGCTGTTTGAGATTTTATAAAATGCTTATTGATTGAGTTTAGCAATTGTTTATTTTTTATTCACCTAATTATTTGATGTATACTTGACTAGGAAAGGGAGTTTTGATTTTGAAAAGGATTAACAAATTATTTTTAGTGGATATCATGCTTAAGGACAAGCATCGGCTAAGTAGAGGAAATTTGATAGCAAGATAAATTCGTATTTTTAATATATTTATTTTTGGCTAATTATCGGATAAAATACTATTAAATTTGAGTTTTTCTTATCAGGAGTGAAGTTGGTGTGCTGAATTCAAACTCTTATAAAAATGGGCCAAATTGGAACAAAAACCAAAGATGAGGGCTTGATTGAAAGATTGAAGATTCAAAGATGATTGGATAAGGATTGAAGGGTTGAAGATTTTTCTTTTTAAAGTGGCTAGATAAATATTAAAGGAGATTTGATATTGTTACAACTCTGTAACTAGCTTAAATTCTAGTTTAAATTCGATTTTTAAATTTCGAATTATTTAGTGATAATATTTAAGAAAAATCTAGCTAATTTTTAACACTAAAGGTGTGTATAAATACCTAGTGGCTACAACTAATTGAATACACTTTTGCCTTTAAGATTTAATAAATTCTTTTTTCTTTCCCTTTCCTGCGTCACCCCTATTCTATTCTTTCTTTCCTTTTTTTCTTTTACTTTCAACTTTAAATTTAATTACCTTCCAAGGCCCTTTTCCTTCCCAGTTTCCATAATTCCATTTAAACAATTTATTATGATTCTTTTCATGATTAACTAAATCCTTTTCAGCCTTAGTCCGGTTATTAGTTTGACAAAGTAATCATGAGCTATGAACCCACACTAAATACTTTGCAATTTGATATTCGCTATCTATTCGGTATATGGGATAGTACAAATTCGTCCCTCAAAGTTGATTCAATTTCAATTCAAACAGCACGCGTTGGGTTAGAATCGTTCGGCGTACAGTTGGGAAGTTGAGTCGGCGGTGTTGTATTCAAAATCCTGCGAACAAATTGGCGCGTTCAATTGAAAAAAGTTAGTTGGATTCTGTCAAGGGAGATAGTGATCGGATTTAAACGACCCACACGGTTGAGGCCGTTAATTCGAGTTGGGCTTTTCAGATCACAAGGTTGTCGAAGTCTTAAATTACGGGTACGTGCCACGTGGTTGGAAATTCAACAAGGGGCGATTTGCAAGTGATACTGGGATCAACTACGAGAGGAAGAGTTGGCGGTTTGAGGGATCCTCGATTGCTATAACCAGCTTATCGCTTAGAAAGGAAAATTTGTTTCAAGGTTTGATTCAAGATCGGAGTACATCGAGACTAAGGCTAAGCTTAAAAATATTTTATTTACCAATTTATTTTATTTTCTTAAATTTATTTTTTCATTTTCGAATTTGTTTTTATTTTATTTTATTACACTTCATATTTCCTTATTTTATTATCTTAATCAATTTAAACCCCCCCATTTTTATTTCTTTTTTTTTAGCACTACTACGCACAAGTCATGGGCACGATTGTGACTGCGACAGCGAATCTGGTCACAAGAAAAGGCGAAATTAGATAACCAGTCCCTATGGATTTGACCCTATTTCTCTATATTTCAATTTATTGTTATATTTGTCGTAAGAATTTATATTTGGTGGTTTCGACGCCCATCAACCCTCAAATTGGCATGAATTGAACTAAAAATCGATTGGATTAGTTTTCTTATTTTTTAATAATTTATTTGATACGAACCAAACAATCCAATTAAATCGGAAACAAATAGCTTGAACGATTCAACTACTAGTTAAGTTCTAAAAACCTTCATTACTATGAGAACACAATAAACTCAATCAAACACTTCAAAGAAAGTAAAATACTAATTGTATCTAGACCAAACCTATAAATGAAAATAAAGTTTTACTTAGCACTTAAAAAACCATCACTGAGCTTAAAGAAATCAATGTTAGAAGAGCTTTGTCCATTACCTAGAGATTCGATCCAATTCAATTTTAAATTTAGTCAAAACTCAATATAATTATCTAATATCAAAATATCTTAAACTATATATATAATAGATGGGCTTCGAGCATAAGTGATATTTTGTTCACCTTCAATAATCAGAAAATGTAATTTTTGGGAACCTTATAATAGGATTGGTGGTCCTATTCACAAAGGTTAAAAGTTTGTTCTTGAAAATTTTACACTATTTTTGGATTGGAATAAGGTAGTAAATTAGTATGTAGAAATGGAATAATGTCCTTTTAGCTTTAGCTTTTTGGTTTTGCCCTATCATCACTGTCGTTGTTACCTTTTTGGCTTGAGCATATTGTTACTGCCATACGAAAAAAGGCTTTTTCTTTTACTTTAGAAATAGTTTGGACTCAACAAATGTGTTTAGAAAAATCTAATACTAGAAGTTTATGATTTATATATATTTTTTCAAACTTTGATATTATTGTAAATGGATATTGTTAATTTCAATTTTAATAATAATAATAATAATAATCAATTTCCAAAACTTAGAAAAAATTTAACAATCTCATTATAAATTTTGATTATATTTGTTCCTTTTGATATAATGCTCTAGAACTACCCACAATCATTCTCTAACCCATAAATAGGAGGAGAATGCGCTTCAATGCACTCAAACCCACATCCTCCTGCATTGACAACAATGACCATATCAATCGAGCTAAGACTCAGTCGGCCAAAATTCAAAAACTTAAAAAAGCTTTTACCTTAGTTTGATAAAATTTATGTTGTTTAACAACAAGTTTAAAGTCAAAATAGCTAATGAGTAGGAGTGAGTTGCTTTTAGGCTTCACCTTGAGAATCTCAGATGTCATGCCCTCATTGCTTGAAGAAATTATCTTTTTATCTTCTTTCTTTTTTTTCCTTTTTTTTCATAATAGCATAAACTCAAGTATCAATAAATTTAGCAATCATTGAGTATTAGGTATAATGATAAGGCACATTACACTCTTGAAAAGATAATTTTTATTTGAACTTTAGATGACATTATTAAAAAAAATAGCTATAAAATCTGAAAAAATTAATTTTTATCAACTATAAAATAAACATAAAAATACTTTAATCATTAAAAGATAATAAAAAATTTATTTAAGCTCTTTTTAAAATGTTTCTACTTTTTTAAGCTAATCTTTTAAAAAAAATTATATGTTAATTCAATTTTTTCTAAATATCAAGTCGACTTTGGTGTAACTTGACATTTAAAGGATTTGCTTGAACTCAACAAATAAGTCTGTGATATAATCATAATTGATAAACTTAGTATGTCTAGTATTTAGCACATTATTGGATATATTATTGGATTATGTTAATTTTATTTAATTGGATTATTAGATTTTATTATTTAATTGAGAAAAATATAAAAATTTTAAATACACGTTTTATTAAATTGTTTTTTATTGTTTATTTAAATTCATCAGCTAAAAATTAGTTCATTTTAACTAAAGTGGGCATGCTCTCCTTACACGTCTCTGTTTGCTACATCTACCAGGTTCTTGTGCAACGCCCCAAATCTTGGGCCTAGAAGTTTTGGGTTTTGAGCATAGGGATAGTGAGAAGGTTTTACTTAAGTGATTAGTTGTGCAATTTAGTGTCAAAATGGGTTTGCTGGTCTGGTGGTAGATTATATGTTAGTGTACCTTGAGGTTTTGGGTTTGAACCTTTTTGTGGGCATTTTGTGGAACTATTTTTAATTTTGTTAATTGATAATTTAGTTTAAGTTTTAAATTGATGTGAATTTATACTTTTTCATTTATTTTTATTTTGATGCTTATTCTTTATTTTTGGGTTTTTCACAATTTCTTTCTCTCCTCTTTTCTCTCCTCATTTTTTTTCTACTATTTTTTTTAAAAAGTGATTTGAAAAGAACGTGTTGTCTTCAATTGCTGGAACTACGCTCTTCTGTCATCTTCTTCATCGTCAAAACAGGTGTGGGTTCCCAACCTTTTTCCTTTCTAGTTGTGAATCCCAATCTAACTTTGTGAATAGTCGATTGAGGATGGAATATCGTTATTTTATGCTTTATTTGTATGGGATTTTGTATATTTTTATCTAATGTGATTTGGGAAGTGTTTCGAGGTTGGAATGGTGTTTTCGGTGCTGTTTCGGAGAGGAATCGTGACTTCTTCGATGGCCATACGGGTGTGTGCCGTGGCACACAGCCGTGTGGATTTGGAAACTAGGGTTCAAGCCAATTTTGGATGTCACACGGCCGTGTGATTGATTTGGGAAATTAGAGATTCTACACAGGCGTGTGTTTGTGTCTGATTTGGGGCCTAAGGATTCCACACGGGCGTGTGTTACGGGACACACGTCCGTGACTGATGGCCATACGGGCATGTGACACCTTCACACGGCCGTGTCTGCCCTCCACCTAATATAAGAGAAATGGAATAGTGAGTTACACGACCAGCTCACATGGCCATGTCTTTACTTCACAAGGGCGTGTCCCCTCGTCACACGGTAGTGTGCTACCCTACACACGGGCTTTTGGACCCCCACATGGCCTGGAGTGTCCCACACGGTCGGAGCACACGGGCATGTGTCCCTACCTCGCCAAATATTATTTTTAGGTCAAAGTTGCTGCTTTGTATGATCTAACCTTTGGTTAAGCTCTAGTGAGGGTGTTTACGACTCTGATCTGAGTTTGAATAATGTGTTATTTGTGATTAGGTATGTGACATGTTTGATTCTGAACCCGATTAACTGGGTGAGTGTATGTGCAAGTGGTTCTATCTAATTGATTGGATGTGAATGCCTGCTTATGATTAATCATCTGAGACTAGTATTCTGGTTGTGTACATCTGACTGCATACATACATACATATGCATAAACTATTTTGGGCGGGTTTGTGAAAAGAAGGGAGTCTGATTTGATCTAGTAGCTACTCTGCTAGTTATTACTAATAGCCTCTAGCACCCAGAGGGTCGTGGACCATCCCAATACCCTGAGGGTCGTAGACATTACTGATAACAGTATAGCAGATTACGCCTTGCACTGTATTGTATGTATGTTAGCTACACTATGTACCACTATCTGATCTGGCAGTTTATACTGCACGTCTGTACCGCAGTTTACCGTACTGCACAGTACAGCTTATACGCTAGCTTTGCTGCATAATATATCTGATCTGGCAGTTCATACTGCATGTTTGTACCACGGTCTTTCGCATGGCACTGTACAGCTTACTAATAACCCCTAATACCCAGAGGGTCATGGGTAGTCCCAATTCCCTAAGGGTCAGGGGCAATACTGATGTCCATTGTTGCCGGGCAACCTGGGATGACATCATATAGAGTGTATGGTTGGATGGATGGGTTGATTATATCCCCACCTAGAGTGATTGGTTGGAAGAGCTTATAGCTCTATTGAAATGTGATGGAGGACGGAGATGGTGTGTTGGCTGGATGGGTGAGTTATTTTATAACTCATTTGCACTCATATGCTTTTGATTGTATCTGTGTGACTGAATGTGATTGTACTACTTGATAAAAATGTCTGAATGATATGATTGACTGAACGTGATACTATATTTAGATATGATGGACTTATTGACTGTAAGACACTTATGCCTAAGAGGATTCTGTAGATAAGATTGCTACTGTCTGACTGGATAGTTACTGAAAGGGACTAAGGCCCCAACTGAAAATTGATACTGATTCTGGAAATGGGCTTAGGCCCAGTTTATGACTACTAGGAATTACTGTTACTGTGTATGACAGTGTCATATGACTTTAAAGTTACATATGGTCTGTATTTGTTTTAGCCGGTCTGTAAGTATGTTCTTTTTTCAAACTGCTTCTAGTTTCCTGGTTTTTTTCTGTAGTTTAATTGGTTTGATTTCACACTGAGCTTGAGTAGCTCACCGCCTCTTCTGTTTCCCCTTTCAAGTACAGTTCTAGAATTTGGATGTTGGACATAGTTCGCGGAGGTCTTTGGCAGTCTTGGTGGAAATCAAATATTAGTTTAAATTTTTAAATACTATTCGGTTTTTATTTTCGAGCTGTAAGGTTTATAATGCTATGTTACAATTTCAGTTTTAAACATACATATATTCTTCTAGATTTCTAATAAAATATATTTTTTTGGAAATGGAATTAAAATCGATTGGTTTTGTAAAAAAATTTTCATGATCACTTCGGTTATCAATGTAGCATTCTGAATTCGGTCTAAACTCCTAGACCGGGTTTGGGGTGTTACATCTTGTTTCTTTTAGGGTTTCTATGTGTTTTTTGTGGTTTTTTCTAAGAGTTTTGGGTGGTACCGTCAAGATTAATTGCTTGATTTCTTTAAATTTGAGGACGTTTTGTGTGGGTGAAATAAGGGAATGAGAAGAGGTTTTGCTGCGTTATCATTGGACAATGAGGAAGAGGAAGTTGTTCAAGTGCAAAAAGGGTCGGATCCAGATTATGAGAAAGAGGAATTATGTTTGGTAGGGTGTTTTTTAACAACAAGTGTTATACATTTTCCAGTGATGAGAAACATAATGGCAAATATCTGGCATCCATTTAAAGGGGTTCAGATTTCAGATTTAGGTAAGAAAAGATTTTTTTTTTAGATCTTTTCATATGATGGATCTAGAAAGAGTGTTGAAAGGATCTTCATGATCTTCTAACATTCATTTAATACCGGTTCATCATCTGGGGGGAATGAGAGGATTGCTGAAGGTGCCTCTAATCTTTGCAAATTTTTGGGTTCAAATTCATGATATGCCCCCGGGGTATTTTTCTAAGGAGCTAGCGAGATAAATGGGGGACTTCATTGGGAAGTTGTTAGAATATGATGGCACAAATATAGGTAGAAAGGTACAAAATCATCTTCGTATGAGGATACAGATGAATGTGAGGCGTCCTTTGAGAGGAAGAAGAAGGTTTTAGTTTCATCCGGGGCTTGCTTGTATGTTAGTTTTAAATATGAAATATTAACTTTATTCTATTTCTTTTGTGGTTGACTAGGTCAGAATGATTCTTTCTATCAAGTGAAAATGGATCTAGGGTTTGAAGTAGCTAAGATAGGGTGGGACCTATCTTTAAGAGCTCAATCTTGAAGAGCATTTACGATGGACAGTGTCTGGTTGAGGGGGAGAGGGGAGAGATAAGATGGGGGAATAATTACGAAGAGGCTAAGTTAGGAAGAAGCAAAAGGGAAGAAGAGAATAGTGGAGGGTTGAGAGGCCGTATTGACCCCATATTGGGGGTGAATTTAGAAGGGGGCCTTAATCGAAATCTGGATGTGGAAGGTATTCAATCGAATTTACAAATTTGAGTAGGCATGGACCAAGATTTGGCAATATATGTGATTGAGGATGGTGATGGAAAGAAGAGGCCTAAAAGGGAGAGTGATAAGTTTAAGGAATGGGAAGAGGTGGGGTCCTTAGTCGTGAGGAACAGGAGAGTGTTGGAAAAAAGTCACGGTATATCGGCAATTACTAAGGGATAAGCTAACCAGTCGCAATGAAAGTATTCAGTTGGAATATTTGTGGATTGGAAAGTCTATAGGCTATTAGAAGGTTTCGGTATATGCTAAAATTGTACAATTCACAAGTGGTCTTCATTATGGAAACTAAACTGGTCAAGGTACAAATGGAAAATGTTAGAAAGAAGTGTGGTTTTCTAAATGGGGTTGATATTGCAGCGGATGGATCAAGTGGAGGTTTATGTTTGGCATGGAAGGATAACACCAATGTTTGTGTAAAAAGTTATTCAGCCTATCACATTGATGTTGCATTGAAGGAAAGTGATAATGGAAAGGAATATAGGTTTATCGGGTTTTATGGCTCCCCTTATGTGCAGAATAGAGGGGCTACTTGGGGAATGTAGAGAAACCTGAGTCGACTTAAAGGCTTACCTTGGATGGTTTGTAGAGATTTTAA
Source organism: Gossypium hirsutum (assembly GCF_007990345.1). Classification (NCBI taxonomy): domain Eukaryota; kingdom Viridiplantae; phylum Streptophyta; class Magnoliopsida; order Malvales; family Malvaceae; genus Gossypium; species Gossypium hirsutum. Next base: position 99,599,860 of record NC_053425.1, read on the forward strand.
TAAGATTCTTTATTCCTTTGAGAAGGTGGTTGGCATACCAAGAGAAGAGAGGTTGATGGCTGCTTTTAGGGATGTTTTGGATGAGTGTCAACTGATGAATGTTGGTTTCTTGGGTACTTGGTTTACATGGGATTGAGAGAATTTACCAGAGATAAATATCCGTGAAAGGCTTGACATAGTAGTGGCCGCATTCTTTTTCTGACCATTGCCCCCTCCTACTTGATACAGATATAGGATTGAATCCGATCATGACGCGATTCTTTTAGATTTGTGGGGTCAAAAAACAAAAGATTAACCTAAAGACCATAGATTGTGCTTCAAATTTGATAATTGTTGGGCTGGTGACAAGGAAGTAAAAAATATTATAGGAAGTGTTTGGAACAGGGATGATATTGATTATAGGAATAAGATTGAAAGGGTTAGGTTGGTCCTAGGCCTATGGCAGCGTAAGAAATGTGGAAGAATAAAGAGTAAT